>NC_090945.1:9071212-9421837 GCF_040807025.1 Struthio camelus | reverse complement strand
CAGACCATGAGGCCATCCGACACTGCAGAGCGGAGAAGTCATCTTTCCCACCATCAGCTCTGGAGGGAGATATGGGGGTTCCCAGGTCCTCTCCTCAGAGGAGCAGCACCAGCCCCACGCTGACTCCTTTCCAGCCTTTCACAGTCCTCCACAGCCTTCAAACCCCAGCCGGAGCGGTGTCCGGCCGCCTGAGCCTGGCGGGCTTCTTCTATCCCGGCTGCGAGCCTGTGCCTGACAACAAAGTGATGGAGACGGCCTGGCGGCAGCCCTACTGCTCCGCTTTCTTCCTGAAGCACACTTGGAAAACCAGGCCGCGTTCAGCCACCGCAAACCTCAGCGACGGCGCTCCTCCGTTGCAGTTCCCACTGCCACGGGTGCTGCGCCAGACCCTCGGCCACCCTTTGGCTTCCCCTGCCTGTAACCCCCCTAACTCCCTGCTGTCCCCCACCTTTGGCCAGACGGGAGGCCGTCCTGTTCCTCACTTCCTCAGTCCTGCTCGACTCCTTTGCTGTCCCCTCGGCAGCTCCCTCTCCTCTCCTCCGTCCTCTTTTATTTTTTCCGCGCTATTTTATTGCTTGCTGGCTGTTGGCTCGTTGGTGCTGACACTTCCAGCCCCACTGGAGGGTCCGGCAAGCTGGGAACCCAAAGCACAACGCCCGCGTTTCATCACCAGCCTTCACAGCGCGGCTGCTCGGCCTGGAAATGACAGCAGGCCCTCAGAGCCGTGCCCGGCCCCCAGGGGCACGCTGCTCCCCTCTCGCCCGCGCGGGACCAGGCAGAAGACCCTCGCCGCCCCTCCTGCTGATCGACAGCGAGAGCGGCTTAACCAAACTGGCAAATAAAGCCTCCTTCCCTCAGGCAAAGCCTGTCCCCTCTCCACCGCTCCGTGCTGCAGGGGCTCAAAGGGCACCCAAACAGCTCTGCTGAGCGCCCTGACCCCAGGCGCGGCGGGGAGGAAGGCAGCGGGTTCAGCCCGGGAGCTTCAGGCAGGCTCCTCGCGTTAACAGTCTCAAGCGGTAAAACCTCTGCGCCCGACCGGGGCGGTAGCGCCGCGCTCCTGCCCCCAGCCCAGATGCTCGCCGGGGCTCAGCTGCCCGTCGCCTCAGTGCCTTTCAGCTGCTCCTCGCCTGGCTTTGCAGCGCGTTTTCAGGGTGATCCCAGAGGCGCTTGTCCGAAAGCCCTCCGGGCTGGCGAAGGGCCCAAGCAAGGGCTCGTCCGTCGGGAGACGGGCCGGAAAAAAAGCGAAATCCCCCGTGAGCCCATACGGGCTCCTGCCCGCTCCCCGAGCAGATTCCTCGTCCGCCCCGAAGGGTTTTATTTAAACACCGCCGACAACTGTCAGAAAACCCCACCTGCGGTCTCCCCCGACCTCGAGATTAGCGGGACCACAGCAACGACGACAGCCAGTCGTCGCCGAGTAAAAATAACGCCGTCCGCTCTGCGGGACTGGAGCGCCCGGGAAGGAAACCTGCCGGCAGGTAGAAACACCTCTAGGGAAACAGGGCTTTAATTGTCCCCTGGAGGGAGGGAAGAAAAAGCACCTCATTGTGCCCGGCTGCGAAACGGGGCCGAGAAGGAGCCTGGTTTCAATTTCTTTTAGGTTTCGAACCGGGCTTTTTCACGGCGGGAATTGCTGGGCGCTGGCGTGCGTCCCGCGCCCTTGCTCTGCCGCAGCTTCGCCGCTGTGAACCGAGGCCGAACAACTGGGCGGGATGAGCGACCGGCGCAGGTTTGCCTCGGCGCAGAGTGTGCGGAGCACGTAATGCAAAGGGAAACCACGTGCGCTGGTTTTGCTCCGCTCCGTCCCGTCCACGACACCACGTCCGCCCAAGCCTCTTCCAAGGAAAAAAAACCACCCGTAGCCACTAATTTAGCCACGTTCGTTTTTCACGTCCGGAGGTGGGGGGGGGGGGGGGGAACCCAAAAAACCTAGGACAGCAGGCGGCCGGCAAGAGATTACACAACCAGGTCTCCAAGCTGCGGCGCGGTTGCCGATCCGCCGCCGCAGCGCTAGCGCAGCCGGTTCGAGCACGGACACTATTGCAAGCCGACGTCTGTCAAGGCTTAACCGGTGAGTCTCGACTCCGCTGCTTTCTCCACGTACCTAACACAGCTCAACGCCGACCAAAACTTTATGCGCCTAAAACGTCACGGACAGCAACGCCGCAGGGAAGTTGCTCTGCAGCAAAAGCCACGAGGCCACCGCAGCGGGGAAGAAATCACTTCCAAGATTCAAGTAGCTGTAACGTCGTTTATTGCCGTCGTGCCACGTTCACCCTAAAACTTCTTTTTTTCCCCCCCTCTCTCGGTTAAGAAGCGTATTATGATTGCGGAGGCAATCAGAGAAAACAAACAAACAAAGCACAGGCACTAACGCGCCGCCAGCGCAGACGAGCGTCGCTCCCTCCGGAGCCGAGGTCGGGGTCGCCGGCGGCACCGTCCCACCGGCCCTTCGGTCCCGAGCCGGCGGCACCCTCGGGGCAGGCGCCTCGGGAGACGTTTCGGTTTCCCTGGCGCAGCGAGCGGGGCCTCGTCGGCTACGGCGCCGCGGCCCTGCCGCCGGTTACTTGATACAGCGCCTCGCCTCCCGCCGCCCGGAGCGGCTCCCTCCCTGCGGCCCGATAATAGCAGGGATGCCACGGGGTCACGGCGGAGGTATTTTGAACCTCGACTTCCCGGGGAGATGGGTTGCTGGGCGGAATAAGACTTAACTCTTCCAGCTGTTCAAGGAAGAGGAGGAGAGACAAGACGAGGGTCAGGGTTGCTCGTCAAGGAAAAATTCCCCCCTCCTCCTCCTCCAACTTGACACCTCCGGGGGGAGGAGGAAAAAAAAGAAAAGGTGAAAAGGTATTGCCAAGGAGGATCAGAGCCCCGCGGGCGCCCGCTGTCACCGATGAGCTGAGAGTGTCGGGCTTGGTTTCGTTGCTTTGAGGTGGAAGTGAGAAGCTGCTTCCTAAGAGAAGGGAAAGCAGATTTTTTTTTTCTAAACGGGCAGACCTGAGCATACAGCGTTTGAGGTACGGTCAGAAGTAAGAAGCGCAGCCGAGAGGAGACGCAAGGGCCGGGGTTGGAGGTGCGGGGGAACACGCAGGTAACACGTGGGCGCCGAACGCGTTTCTGGCATGAAACCGATTGTCACAAGCGTCATCGGCTAACACAAGGTTAAGAAAGTCAGTTCGCCCTAGAGGCGCCTTTCTGTTTCTCTCAGTGACAGACTCAACGCAAAGTCGATAAAATATTTTCTCTACCGCCACAAGTCTGTTCTTTGGAAAGCAGAAGCCAAGCAGTCCCCGCCTGCCCTTCCAAAGGCGCCGTGCGGGCGCAACGCTTTGGCGAGCAAAAAACCCAAACCCAAGCCCGAGAGAGCTACTTTAAGGCAAAACCGAAAGCCTTCCCACGTCCTCCCGAAGGGCAGCAGGGGCCTGCTCAGCGCGGGGCTCCGGCTCCCGCTCCCGACCGTCAGCGCAGCCCCTCCGCGGCGCCTAGCCGAAGCGAAACTTGAGCCGGTATTTGACGGGCACGGGATTTTTGCCCGGCCCGGCTGCCCGGGGTTTGGCCCGAGCGAGGGCCGGCGGTTTCTTCCTCTCGGGGACGGTGACGGTGAAGGCGAGCTCGGGCTGCTCGGCGCGCCAGAAACGCGGGAGGAAATGGGTCGAGACGTGCTGGGGCTTCACGCGGGGGCTGCAGCCCCGCTTGGCCTTGCCCCGCTTGTTGAGGGCCACGTACCACTCCCTGCCCGACCGCTCGCTGCGGTGGGCCGCTGAGGCGTACGTGTTGTAGCTGTTCTCCTGAAAGCGCTCCCTGAACTTGCAGTCCTCGGTGAACTCGGCCTAGGGAAGCAAACCCAGACAGAGAAGCTTACCGACGAGCGGGGATTTCGCCGCCCAGAAACTCCCTCCCAGGCCACGTTTTTTTGCAAAAGCTGCCAGCCTAGATATGCTCAAACGCCCGACCTCGGCGCCCTTTTTTGGGGGGGCTTTCTTGGAAATAGGGGCCGCGAGAGCCCCTCCCTCGCCGGCCTCAGGCTCTGCAGCCTTCGTTCACACGTGACTTCTCCTGCCGTCTTTCCCACCCAAAGGGCACGGGAAAAGGCTCTTGACGTGCCGGGCAGCAGCGTTCGGTCCTGCCCTTCGCTCTCTCTAACTTCCTACCCACGCGTGTCCTGCTCTCGCGCTGAATCGCCGCTTAATAATCCGGAAAGGCAATCTGCATGCAGATTTGCATTGCTTCACCGGCCGCCGGGTCGATCGTATCGGATATTTTGTTCCCCTCCCCTCCCTTAGAGGAACTCGGGGCCTCTTCTCCCTTGATAACCGTAAGAAATTACTTTCAGCCAGAGAGGGTTTCCTCGGATAACCGGGGCAGCTGTATTTGCTCCTGGGCCCGCATCACGGCGGGGAAAGTCTCCGCCTGACATAACGGCGGGGGATAAGGCCTGCCTGAAGCAGGCTCAACCTCTCGAGCCAGCCCGAGGCCGAGGGCCGCCGACCACCCCGGATCCAGGCACAGGCACGCACGCACACACCCCGCTGGTCCCTGCGCGCTGCCCAGACCGTGTTTTGCTCTGCCAAACGCCAGCTCTGCTCGCACAACCTTCACAGCCCCCAAACCAAGAGCAGGGAAGGACGCCGGCGCGACGCGACGACAGCGCCACGTCCCTCTGAGATACCAAGCGCGGGCGCCGCAGACGCCGGCCGGCGAAGGACCCAGCCTCGCCGAGACGCTCAGCGACGCCGAACGCCTTCGGCTGCCCACCCTCCCGGGAAATAAGTATGTTGCGAGGGCTCCTGTCTGCCTTGGCAGAAACAAGGCCACTTCCTAGAGACTGGCCTGGACATGGGCGCCGGCCACACGGACGCCGTCGAGGTGGCACCCATCACCACCTCCCGGCCGGGCCGAGGTGACGCAGCCTGGCCAGCTTGGGAAGTCTCAGTTTGACTCTCGCTTGGCCTGACGAAAATAAAAATAACCCGTTTCTGGTGCAGACGGACGGGGGAGCAGGGTTGGGGCCTGCCAGGTAAGCGGGCTTCGGGAGGCAGGAGTCGCGCCGTGGTCAGAGCTCCGGTAGAAAACGCAACGCAAAACCCTGGCCCAAAAAAAAAAAAAAAAAAAACCAAACCAACCCCAGAGAAGTACAAAAATAGAGCGGTCACAGGCCAGCTCTCTGCGGCGCTGCGGTACCGCGTTGCCTCCTTCGGCAGCTGCGCTGACATAGCTGCCCGTTTGCTTAATCTGATAAGGAAAAGGCGAACTGGTGTCATGTTATCCGCCAGAGGGACGGCTGGCGCATCAAAGCCCCGTTGCCAAGGCAAGCATTCGGACGGTTGCGCTGAAAGGGACGCCGGGCTTTTTAGCTTAGAAATCCCAGGCCGTGCCAAGGCCAAAATAAGTAATAAATAAATAAACAAAGCCTAAGCAGCGCTTTGTAACCAGGCAGAGCATCCTTTTGGCTTCGTGTCACTTTTAAACCCCACTTTTCACCCAGAGGAGGCGAGTCCTGCAGTTTCGGGGACGATGTCCTCGACCTGCGGCACTTTTGTGTTTGTTCCCCCCCCCCGCTTGCTGTTATACTCGTCGCGTGCCGACTTACTGAAACGTATTTCTATTTCCCGGAGCGACGGGGGCCCGACAGCTGCGCCTGTCCCCAAGCTTTTCCGCTAAACCCCGGTAACGTTTCGGTGGCGAAAGGCGGCTTCCCTGGGCCCTTTCGCCGCAGCCGCTCAGCGGGACACGCAGACCCGGCCGTCGCCAGCGACCCGGCCGCCGGGCTCCCCGGGGCGACTCAGGGCGCCAGCGAGCGGCAGGCGCAGCCCTCGCTTCGTGCCGCTTGAGCACTCGTCAGGCCCGTGCAAACAACTCCACCCTGCCCGGCCAGGAAAGGGCAGCGGGCTAACCCGCAACCCCGCCGACTGGAGGCGAGGCGCCCGAAAGCGCCGGCCGCCCCCTGCGCCGAAGCTCGTCCCCTAACCCCACGCGCGCGAAGCCTGCAGGCCGTCAGCCCCCGGCCGGCTCCCCGGGAAGCAACAACGCGCCTTGCTGGGACAGCTACCGGGGTATCGCCGAGCCGCTGCCGAAGCTGCGCCCCGGGGCCCCACCAACCTCTCGGCTAGCAAACCCTTCGCCCGCCCCTGCTCCCGCCCGGGGGCACGCGCCTGGCGGGTTTGCTCCAAGTCCAACGGGTGCGGGCCGGTAGGACCCCCCCCGGGAAAGACAGCCCACCTCCGGCGGCCGCGTCCTCACTTCCCCTCGGGCCGGCCGGGCGAAGGAGCGAGGGTGCAGGTAGCTCGCTGCCAAGGCGTGCTCGGGGGCGGCGGCGGGGGGGGCAAGGGGGGGGGGTTCGCACCCGGTTGCGGCGCCCGGGGTTGGGGGGGGGGGTCCCTCGCGCGGCGCCCGAGCTGCCGCGGCCGCGGGGCGCCGTCGCAACGCCCGCCGGCAACGAGACAGGCTGCGAGCCGGGGTTTTTACTTACACTTGCGTGGAGTTTTCCTCTTTTTGACATCGCTAAAAATTTGTTGCTGAAAACTCCTCGTATTCCTACAGTCCCCTGAGACACAGCAAATATTTCCAAAACACCTAGGACGACAAAAATCCCACAGTAAAGCGCACTTCTCTCCACAGCGGGACTAAACCAAGGGGGGGGGAAAAAAAAACAAAAAAAAAAAACCAAGAAGGGGGAACGATACGAACGCCGCCAAACTCGCGCGCCCCTGCAGGAAGCCCAGCCTGGCGGCTGCCTCGCTCCACGCGTCCCTCGCCGGCCCAGCGGCCACCCCTCTCCGGGCGGGGGGGCACCTCGGCCGCAGCCCCTCGGGCCCTGCTGGCGGCAAGGCGAAAGAAGCCAACTTGGGGGGGGGGGAAATAAAAGCGAAAAGCGCGGGAGGCCCTCGGCCTCCTCCCCGGGACGGAGGCGTCGCGCGCTGGCGGCGGGCGAGCCGCCCCGGCCGTCGTCGCCTCGACCCGTTTCGCACCGCGGGGCCTTCCCGCTCCCTGCCCGGCCCCTCCGACCGTCCCGCCTCAGCTCTTCTCCCCCCCACCCCGGGGTGCGGGGGTGGGGGGGGGCAGCCGCCCGGCTCCCCTTCTCCCAAACCGGCCGCCCCCTCCGGCCTCAGCCCACGAGGGAGCCGACGCCAACGTCCCGCCTTCAGCATCCCCACGGCGTTTTGGGGGGGGACACACACACACGCACCCCGGGGAGGTGTCCCCCCGGCTGTCCCCCCCCCCCGGCACTCACTGAGCGGGCCGGCGCGGTGGGCGCCGTCGACGCGGCCGTCGGGGTGCAGCTGGAGGTGGAAGCCGATGCCGGCCCGGCAGTAGAGGCGGCCGCGCCGGCGCCCCGCCGCCGCTGCCGCCAAGGAGGAGGAGGAGGAGGAGGAGGAAGGCGAAGGGGCGGCGCAGCCCGCCGGCACCCCGCCGGGCACCTGCTCCCGCTTAGCTCGGGCGACGAGGAAGAGGAGGAGGAGGAGGAGGAAGCCGAGGAAGGACAGGCTCATGCTGCCAGCGGCAGGGCGCCGCGCCGCATCCTGCTCCGCCGCCGGCGTTACACCCGGGGGATGGGGAGGGAAAAACGCGGCGGGGGGGCGGGCGGGGGGGGGCACACGCCCCTCCCTGCACCGCCACTGCGATATTTATAACCCGGGGGGGGGGGTTGGGGGGGGAGGGCACCCGCACAGCACAGAGCACTGCCGCCCCCAGCCCGGCAGCCCCCCCCAGCACCCCCCCACCAGCCACTCCAAACGTGGGGCGTCGCCACTGCACCCCCGGGGCGCAGCGGGGTCCCGGCGAAGCCTGCCGGCACAGCGGGCCCACGGCCTTCGGGGTCCCCGGCTGCGCACCTACTGCCTGGGGGCAGCCGGCCGGTTTCGGGGGGGGGGGGGGGGGTCGCGGCCCCAGCTGCCCGTTGAGCGGTGCGCCTGCGAGGGCTCCCGACGCCACTGCTGCAGCTGCAGAGGATTTATGAGAGCGCACGCACGCACACACACACACCATATATATATATCTATATGTATACACACCCGCCATGCATATGCATGGCTACATGCACAGCCGCCCTTGTGCCTGTCTGCGGAGAGGGGCGCCGCGTCCGCGTGCCCGCGCTCGGCCGGGCCTTGCTGCTCCCAGCCCGCCCGCGTGGCCCCGGCGGCACCCGCCGCCAGCCCCAGCCTGGCCGGCTCCTTCGGGGAGAAACCTCCCTTTTGAGCCTTTCCCCCAAAGGCTCCGGCCACCGAAGAAGGGTTCCCCCCCCCCCCCACCTCCCGGCGCCGGGAGGCCGAGCGAGCCGAAATGTTTACGAGGCCCCCGGTGGGGATTAGCAGCCCTTTCCTCGGGGGAAGCCCGCCGGCAGCCGAGCGCTTCCCGGGCTCGTCGGCCGCCAGCTCCGCGCTTGCCTATTATGGGAAACGCCGCTCGCCGACGGCCCGAAACGAGCCGCCCGGCCCTGCGGCAGGAGGCCCGAGGGCTGCCCGCCGCCCTCCTCCCGACGGGGAGTGCAACGGCCTGCCGAAAACCGCCGACCCCCCCCCCCCAGCCCCCGGTGGGGGACCCACCAGCCCGGCCTCTCGCACGGCGTCGAGGCGGAAAGGAAGGCAGCGAAGCGGCGCCGTGGTGCCGAGCGGCAGGCCCTCGCGCCGCCGCGTACGCCCGCTCGCCTTGCCTGGTCGCGCTCGAAGGCTTTAACGCCCGGGGCCCTTCCCGTTACGAGGCCGCGCGTGCTGGCGGCCGGCGCGGCAGCCGGGGAAGGAGCGGGCCGCGTCCCACTAGATGGCAGTGCGTGGTTTGCCTTGCCAGGCGCCCGCCGGCCTCGGCCGCCGCCGCCGGGCAAATCCCCTTTTGGGCAGGCCCTCACCCCCTGCCCGCGGGTCTCCCATGCGCACCTTCGCTCCTCCGAGCGAGAGCCCGGCACGCCACCCCGGCCGCGCCTGGCCTGCCTCCGGCAGCATCGCCCGGCAGCGGGGCTCGAGCGCCCGCCGCCGCCGCCGCCGCGCTGGAGGGAAAGGGCCCTGGGCAGCGGTGAGGTCTGTGATTTTGTCGCCTACCTCCGCGGCAGGGGGTTCGTGCCCGCGGGGCTGCGGCGGGCGGGATGGCAGCTGTCAAGGGACCGTGCGTCGGCGCCGATGCTCAGGCTAAGCTGGTGTCCCGAAGCGACGCGGAGGCCCGGCGGCAGCGCGCGGTGTAAAGCTGGCGGCAGCAGGCGCCCGCGTGCGTGCGGGGCCGGGTTTTAAGCACGCCACTGAGCTACTGCTTGGGGCCGCGCATCTCATGGTGCGTGTCGTCACGCAGACACCCCAAAACCCAGTCCCTCCCGCCTGCGCCCCGCGCTGGGCAAGGGGCAGCATGTCCGGCCCCCCGCCGCAAGCGCCACAGTCCCGCCCAGGGCACCGGCGCCGGGCAAAACGCTGTGGGGTCCGGCCACCCTGCGAGCCGGGGCGCAGAGCCCCAGCATGGGCTGGGAGGGGGCACGGGAAAGGCAGCGACAGGGTGGGCAGCGCTGGGGCTGCACGGCGGGGGGGGCGCTGAGGGTGGCTGGGGGGCGGGAGGGAGGGGAAGGGGATGGAGGGGAAGGAAAGGAAGAGGGAGAGAGGGATGAAAGGAGGAAGGGAAGGGAAGGCAAGGCAAGGCAAGAAGGGAAAAAAGAAAATGAGACAGGGAGGAAGGAAGGAGAAAGAGAGGAGAAAGAGAGAAAAAGAGAAAGAGTGAAAAAGAGAAGAAGAGAAGAAGAGAAAAGAGAAGAAGAAAGGAAGGAAGGACAAGGGAGAAAGGCTACAAGGAAGAGAAACGGCGAAAGTAAGGATGACGCATGACGAGAGGATGGGCGGACAGTCCGCTGGAAGGAAGGACGAAAACGAGAAGGGACGAGAGGAAAGAAGAAGATAAAAAAGGGGGAAGAAGAGAGAGAGAGAGGAGAAGGAGGCATCTCTGCCCCACGGGGTGCCCAGCCAGCCGAGCGCAGCCGGGGCCACAGCCGGTCTCCATCCCTCCCGTCCCCCCGCTACCCTCACCAAAAAGTAGTGATTAACGTCCAGGTGCTTTGAAGAAAATAAAGTCATTTATTGTCAAAGCATCCAACATACCCAGATAAACTATAAAGTTTAATAAATCTTTTTTTTTGGGGGGGGGAAGGAAAAAAAAAACAAAACAAAAAGAAAGAAAGAAAAAAAAAGGAACACGTAACTATTCAGACTTCATTTCACGGGCACGAAATTACACTTTGTATGAAAAGGAAACGGGTATTCACAGGCTCGGTGGCCCGCTGCCGCGCAGCGCGGCCTGCCCGCGGTGCATGCACGTCCCCGGGCGGCGGCCGGCCCCCTCGGCGGCGGCCGCTCTCGCTTTCCCACGCTGGGCCAAGGCGCCGCCGGCCAGCGCAGCCCGCAGCGCACCCGCCGTGCTTTTAGCTTTATATCTAAAATAAAAATTTACCCTTACATAGAGTTATTATTACATCTAAACCATAAGTGCTTAATAATTTAAGTAGAAACGTATGACAAATGCATCAATATGTTGCAATATATGACATTTAAAAAAATGTATTTGCTTTTGTTAAGTCATTTCCTTTCTTTTTTTTTTCCCCCCTCTCTCTCCTTTTTTCCGGTGGTTGATTTTGTGTGGGTGTGTGTGGGTGTGTGTTTTCCTTTTCCCCCTTTCCTCCCCCCCCCCCCCCCGCCCCGGCCCCCGGAAAGTGAAAACGCGTGCATCGGCAGGAGGACCGGCGGGGCGGCCCCGGGGGCGTCCCTAGTTGTGCGAGGTCATGTGGCGGGAGAGGTGGTGGCGCTCGCGGAAGGACTCGTTGCAGATGGGGCACTTGAGCTTCTCCTCGCGGCGGCGCTTGACCAGCGGCTCCATGGCGTACTCCTTCTTGTGGTGGGAGCGCATGTGGTAGACGAGGTCCGAGGTCATGCGGAAGGAGGCGTTGCACTTGGCGCACCAGTTCTGCGCCGGCAGGCACAGCGACGTGAACGACGGCGGCAGCAGCGTCAGCGCCGACGGCAGCTGCAGCTGCAGCGGCCCCGCCGCCGCCGCCGCCACCGCCGCCGCCGCCGAGCTCTTGGGCCAGAAGGCGGTGGCGTAGAGGAAGGGGCTCTGCTTGGGCAGCCCCCCGCCGCCGCCGCCGCCGCCGCCGCCTCCCGCACCTCCTCCGCCGCCGCCCGCAGCCTCGCCGCCGCCCGGCAGCTTCACGGCCAGCGCCTCGGCGGCGTAGAGGCGGCCGGGGGCGGCGGCGGCGCCGTCGGGGCAGGGCTCGCCCAGGCCGCCCAGTTTCTGGCCCAGCACCAGCGGCGGGACGTGCGGGAAGGAGCGGGCGGGCTGCGAGAAAGCGCTCTTGCGCTCCTCCGCCCCGCCGCCGCCGCCGCCGCCGCTCAGCTGCGGCACCGTGCTGAAGGCGCTGCCCCGAGCCGGGCTGCCCCCCTCCAGGCGGGCGGCCAGCGGACCCCCGCCGCCGGGGCCGCCGCGGGGGCACAGCCCCGGCTCGCCGCCGCCCCCGCCGCTGCCCGCCGCCGGGGCCGCGGCCGCGGCGGGCGAAGCGCGCTCCTTGCTGTCCTCGGCGGCGCCGTCGGCGGGCTCGGGCCCGCGGGAGGCTTTCTTCACCTCCACGAAAGCGCTGCGTTTGGCTTCGCCCGTCTCCGGGCTGGGCGGCGCGAAGAGGCGGCCGCCTTCCTCCAGGCCGCAGTAGGAGCCGGCCGCCCGGTACTGCTGCTGCGGCGTGCACACCAGCTCCTCCTTGGGCGCCGAGGGCAGCCCCGGCCGCTCGGCCGCCAAGCGGCCCCGCGCCGCCCCGCCGGCTGCCCGCTCCTCCTCCTCCTCGGCGTACCGCCGCTTGGCCTTGCCCGCCGCCGCCGCCTCGCCGCCGCCGTCGGGGGGCGCCGGCCGGCCCGGCGAGCCGCAGCCCGAGCCGCAGCCCGAGCCGGAGCCGCGGGAGTTTTCCAGCTCCCGCGCCAGGTTGTGGAAGTCCGTGGAGGGTTTGGTGGTGGCGGCGGCGCTGCCGTCGGCGGGGAAGTGGTGGTGGAGCGGCCCGCTGCTGGGCTTGCAGTACTTGCCGGCCTCCTGCTCCTTGGCGGCGCCGTCCTTGCCGCCGGGGGCCTCGGCGGCGGGGCCGGTGTCGGGGCCGTGGAGCCGCTTGGGGCAGCGGAAGCGCAGGTGGGCGGCGAAGGGCAGCTCGAACTGGAAGCGCTGGCTGCACTCGGGGCAGGCGTAGGGCGGCGAGCCTGCGCCGGGCACAACGCACGCACACAACACACACCACGACACGACACGACACGACACGACACGACACACACACACACACAGGGGCACCGTCAGGCGGCTCCGCGGCACCCCGAGAGGCTCGAGGAAAAGGCGCTCCCCGGCCCCCGCGGCGCCTGCCCGGGAGCGGCGGGGAGGGCGCAAGGGGGAAGGTGAGGAGAGGAGGGGTTTTTTGGGGGGGTGGGGGGAAGGCGGCCAGGCGGCCGGCCGGCGGGGGGCACCCACCGTTGCTGCGGGCGGGGGCCCGGGCGGGGCTGAGCAGCAGCAGGTCGGTCAGCTCCTTGCCGTACCAGACGAGCAGCTCCTCGTCCTTGGCGATGCGGCGCAGGGAGCGGTAGAAGAGCTGCCCGCTCTTGATGTAGGCCTCCAGGTTCTGCTCCTGCCGCTCCCGCGCCGACTGCACCAGCCGCAGCCACATCAGCCCCTCCGACGAGCCGTTCGCCGCCGACGTGTCCACCTGCAAAACAAACACAAAACGGGAATCAATAATGAAAGAACCCTCCCCAAAACAAACGCGCACACACACAAATAAATATAACCCCCCCCCGGGCGGCGGGAGGTGCTGGGGGTGGTGCTGGAGGAGACCGAGGTGCCCGAACCGACGGGGCAGCGGCTCTTCCCCGCCGGCGCCCCGGAGCGTGGGAGCGGCCCCAAGGGCCCGTGCCCTCGCGGGGTTTATTCCCCCCGTGGGGGGGGGGGCTGCAGCCGCCTCGGTGCGCTCCGCCGGCGGCCGCAGGGAAGGGGCTCCCCGTCGGGGAAGCGGCGGGGCTGGCGGGGCTGGCGCCCCCCCCCCCCGACGGCGCGGCCCCCGCGCTGCACGGCGGCGCCTGCTGCCTTACGCGGAAGATGTAGGGGACGGTGCGCTTGTCGGTGGACTTGAGGGCGATGAAGGCTATGCTGTCGTACAAAGACGTGTGGCTCAGGACGCAGGGGCCGAAAATGGCATTTTCCGGAATGTCGCAGGTGGTGTAAACGCTGGTGAAAATGTCAGTCAAGCACTGCTGGACGGTCTTGGCGTCTCCATCCCATATCCCCCGCTGGACGCCGGCGTCCTCCATCCCTGCGGGCGGAGAGAGGAGGCAAAGCGCGCACACGTTACATAACGGCGGGGCGGCCGCGGGCAGCGCTGCGCCCACAGGCGGCCCCGACCCCGCCGAGGCGCCGGGCCGGCCGCAACCGCCGGCGAAAACAAGCCAAAATATGTAAAAAAAAAAAATTATATATATATATATATATATATATATATATATATATAGTTGCTATTTAAAAAAGAAGAAGAAGAAGAAGAAAAATCGGAGGCGGGCGAGCACTTTCCCCGGTTTGAGAAAAATAAAGAAGGCGAGGAGCTCCGTGAGCGAGAGGCGAGGTGCGGGGAAGCTGTCGCGATGATTTATGTATTAGGGAGCCCGGCTGCGAGCGCTCCGGGAGCCGAGGCTCCGGGTAGGAACCACGGCGGCGGAGGGGGGAGAAAAACCCAGCGTACGGATCCGGTCACGGGCAGGAGCTGGACAAAAAGGGCAGCCGTCCGCGGGCCTCCATCCGAGCCGAGGTGCGGGGGTCCTGGGGCTGGTCCCCGGCGTGCCGTGAGCTCCGGGCCCCCTCCTAGAGAGGAGCCCCGGCAGGTCTCCGGGCTGTGACAGAAGAGCAGAGCGAATGGGTTTCAAGTGGCTCGTCATTGTCAGTGATTGCATGTCAGCTCACCTCTCGCTCTGGTCTACAAGAGGGAACGTATGTCTGCTCATTACCATAATCCAGCACTTTCCCTCCGAGACTTTAATTAAAAGCAGCAAGCAGAGGTAATTATTTTTACCTCGACACGCTTATTTATGGATGAGGGTGAGTCCCAGCTACCGTGTTGTGCAAGGGGAGAGAGGCTGAGGCGAGGCGGAGGCGAGGCGGCGAGGGTGCCGGCAGTGCCGCAGCTGCGGGCGGGCCAGCGCCGTTGCCCGCCACCCCTGGGCCCGCCCGGGCCCCGCCGCCGGGCTGCCCCGCGCCTCCCGCCGCGCTCCGCGCAGCCCCAGCCGCGGCAAGGCAGCTGCGCGCCGGGCTGAGGGTGCCCTTCCCGTTTCCGACCCGATTAGTTTAATGCCAACCGGCTTCCCCACCCCGACCCCATCTGCCATCGAATTCATTTATTTTGCGTTCGCTCAGATTAAATCTGTATTTGCCCGCGTCGGCATAGGCGCAGCCGAAGCCGCACGCACCGGGCCCGGCCCCGCGCAGCGGCGTTACCCCCCGCTTCGGGAGACAAACGTGTCGCCGGGATCCCCGGGAACTTCTCTCCCCTCCCCCGGAGCCGGCCGCGGCTCCCGGTGCCCCCCCAGCCCGGGAACGGGGGCCGGGGGGGGGGGGCGCTTTCCCGGCCTCCTCGCTGCTCCCGCCGTTACGGTGCTGCCCAGCGCGCCCCTTCCCCGAAAGCATGATTTCCAGAAACGAAACAAACGGCCCCAAGCGGCCCCCGCGAAACTTTCCTCTCTCCCCTTGCGGGCCCCGCACGGCCCCGCACCCTGGGGCCGCCGCCGCCCCCCGCCGCCGCCGCCGCCTCCCTCCCCGCTGCCCTTTGTCCGGGCCGGGCGGCGCCGCGGCCGCTCCCGGGGCCGGCGGGCACCGGCCGCCGCCGCCACCCGGGCAGGGCCGCCTCGCCCCGGCCGGCAGCACGGCCATCTCCCGGCATTGTTCCCTCCTCCTCCTCCTCCTCCGGGGCTAACCCGCCGGCTCGGCTCGGCTCGGCGCGGCTCCCGGCCGGTCGGGCGGGCGTTGGGCCCGGCGACGGCGGGCGACGGGGGACCGAGGGGCCGCGGCTCGGCCCGGCGCCCCGCCGGGTGTACTCACCAGGGAGAGTGGGAATATCAATCCTCGCCCCGACGAGTGGCACAAAGATGGGCTGCTGCCTCCGCTCGCCCCGGTGCCTATTGCATCAGTGCCGCTCCATGGCCGGGGCAGCGCCGGGCTGCTGTCCGGGGTGCTCGGGGCGCGGGCGGCGGCGGCGGCGGGCGAGCCGGGGAGGAGGCCGGCGAGGCGAGCAGGAGCGCGAGTTGTGCAGATGGACCCGATGCAGTGAGTGACTGGCACACAGACACACACTTTTTGTTTGCTGCACATAATCTGCCCAATGACGCGTGACAGCCCACGTCCCCTCCCTTTAACCCCTTCGGGGGCTGCCCGCTCGCTGCCTGCCCGCCCGGCCCTCACCTGGCCCCGCCGCCGGAGCATCTCCCGGCGGGGAGGCCGGGGCAGGACGGGCCGCCCCCCCAAGCCCGCTCCCTCGACGACCTGCGGCTCTCGGGGCCGCCGCTGCGGCCCTGCATGACGGGGGGTCCGGGCTGGCGGCGGAGAGCAGGAAAGGCCCGACGGCTGCGGCCGCGTTCCCGCTCTCCCCGCCGAGGCCGCCCTCTCACCTGCCAGACCGACGGGAGCCTTCCAACCACCACCACCACCACGACGACAACAACGAAATCCCTCCCGGCTCCTTGCTCGGATACAGCGGGGAGGGGGATTTAAACGCCTGCCTTACTCAGCAAATCCGGCTCCCGGTCCCCGCCGGGGCTGCGGGCTGCCGAGGCCGAGAAGGAGCTGAGCGGCGACCCGACGTGCCGCCGCCCCAGGGCCGGGGCCGCCCCGTGGTCCTGATCGGACAGCGCCGCGCTGCCCACGGCCCGGCCCCGGCCCCGGCCCGCGACGGCGCCCGGCCGCCCCCGCCGCCCCCGCCGCCCCCGCCGCACAAGTTTCGTGTTGCCGGTTCCCCCCGGAGATGGAGATGCGCGCAGCACCGCCGCGCCCGCGCCCGCGCCCGCCTGCGCTTCGTCCAGCGGCGCGCTCGCGTTTGGTAAGTCAAAGCGACCGCAGCCGCTTCGTGCCGACGTGAGGGTTTTGGGTTTTTTTTTTTTTTTTTTTACCGCGCGGAAAGTGTTTTACCGGTTCCTCCTCCCTTATCGCCGTCATTTCAGACGCAAAACAGATTACTAAATAAAATAATAATAATAAAAATTGAAAACCTAAACTAAACAAAAGAAGGCACAAAGCATTTTACAGGGGCGAACGGAGCGTTATTTGCAATCAGGGAGCGGGCTGATGTTTGGCTTTCAAATTCACTTATCCTCTACATAATTACGATTTTCTCTTGCATTAGGATTAAAGGCTGCATATAATATGCTTTCAACATTTATCTTATTAATTCAACAAAACCCATCGTCTCCGAAAACGGAGATTGACATAACATTAAAAATATAGGAGTCTGCAACAATTTGGATCTTAATTCCTGCTTCACGGGGGTTTTCCCCTTTTTTCCTGTTTCTCTCCCCCCACCCCCCAATGCTGCAGCTCTTCCTTTGTGAAATAAATTGTCCAAATGACTGTCATTAGCGGGGGGAAAGAAAATCTACACATTATTTTTATTCGCACGAATTTTAAGGGACATCACGGTACATAAACTATCTTGAAATTGCTTCGACATTATATCAGATACCGAAATTCCCTGCTACTAAAAAGGACCGTTGAGGCATTTATGAGCGTTTATTCGGCCTCGGATGCTACCATAAAAGTGAATCCCAGTCAACAGTGTCGTCTCAGCCTCACAGAACAACAGTTTTATATACCTGGACTGTTTCTTTTAAGTTTATGTTTCCAAGTGCTGCATTCGGGGAATGACAATAGCAAACCAAAATCGACTCCTGCTCCCTGGAAGAGCCAAACGCCATTGTCTGTAGCGCCGCAAAAACGCGTGGTGCAAAACAGGCGAGACACAAAATCTCCGGATTTTAGGAGGCAGCCGGTTGCCCGGGCTCCGCGAGGAGGCGGACGGGGATCCGCGGGGGAAAGGTGCGCTGGGGCCCGATCCGGCTGCAGCCCTCTGCCGCCCGCCCGGCCCGGCGCCCCGGGCACGCCGCAGGTGCACCGCCAGCCCTGCGCTGCCCCGCAAACGCCGAGAGCCACCTCGCAGATAACGTATTTAAAATAGGTTATTTTATATATGTACAACGGACGATAATATCTCATATATAATTACTATACAATTATTGTATTGTTAGAGGAAATCTCCCGCGGAGAGACGTAAGCGGGAGCCGGGCAGAGAAGCTCCAGCCGCCGCCTCCCAAAAGGAGCTTCACAGCAGCAAGGAGCCGCCGAGAGCCGCCCCCCTCCCCGCGGCGGCCGGTGCTCCGAGCCCCACAGGCGCAGCCCCCGCCCCCAGGGCGGCGGAGGGCTGCGCGCTCCGGGCCGGCCCCCGACGGCACCGCACCGCACCGCACCGCACCGCTGCGGGTGGCAGCGAGGGGCCCCGTTCTCGCCCGGCCGGCGGAGAGGGAGGCGCACGCCAAAAAGCAGCTCTCGGCAAAAAGTTACATCGAGAGCCTCCTCCTTCCCCCGGGGCACGAGGGCTCCGGCACCCCCTTCTCCCGTGAAGGAAACGCCGGTTGCGGGGCGGATGGGTTGGGGCTGGCGAGCCGGGGAGCAGTCAGGCACCGTGCCCACCCCGGGGGGCCGGTGGGGCGGGGGAGCAGCCCCTCGCACGGGCATTTAGCCCACAGGGGTCGAGCCTGCGACAGGCAGCGGCTGTCAGGGCTGCTCCTGAGCACAGCGGCACCAGCCCGCTGTGCCGAAGCCCCGTCTGGGCCTGGACGGCACGGCTGGTCCGCCCCGTCCGCCCTCTAACAGCCCAGCCTGGTGCTGCTGGGGGCACAGCCAGCCCCACACCGCTGCCCGGGGGGCTGGGAGCCAGAGGAGGCTGTGGAGGCGGCAACAGCCCCACGGACACAGCAGGCTGGGTGCGGGGGGCAGTGGTGCAGCAACCCTCTAGCACCCCTCGGTCAGGCCCCAGCGGTGGGGGGAGAGAGCAGCTGCAGGTGGCGGGGCAGAGGGGACGAGGGGACGACCCAGCAGCGAGCTTGCCCACCGCGCTCGGCCGCAAAATTCACTTAACCTCTCAGAAATGGTTTTCTCCCATGGTGAGTTACCATGGGGATGGCTGCAAAGCACCGAGGATCTGTTTCCCTAAGGATGTCAAGACACCCTGCAGACTTGTACTGGAGAAGCCTTCCTTTTTCTCCCTGGATTTCACCAAGAAAAGGTGGGGGGGCGGGGGAGAAGAGGCCAGATGAGGCTGTGCAATCTGTGGTCAGAGACACTCCTGCATCCCTTGAGAGATGCCGCCTTAAAGTTGTGACACGCTCAGGAGCGCACACAAGGCCTACAGATGCACGGTTATTCCCGTGAGGAGACAGATATATGGCCAAGGATGGGTCACAGGTGACTTTATTATTAAGTCACCTATGAAATAAAAAGGCTGAGGAACCCGAGAAAACACTTAAGTTCCCAGAAGCACATACACCCAGCTGTGATCATTTAGGCGGTGCTGTGGGATCGCGGGAAGGAGGGATTCCCAAAGCTGCCTTGCCTCCATCTCTGCCTGCTGCTGTTCAGAGGCACGGCCAGCCTGCGGTCCTCGGGGAGGGAAGGGGGGAAGAGCACAAGACGGAAAGGAAAAGTGACTCTAAATGCACGCGGAGCATGCCACAAGCTTTCCTGGTGCCTACAGAAACGCATACAGAATTGTACCCTTCCCCTGAGACAAGCACCACGGCTAGGCCTCTGTAGTGGAAATAAATAGGGGCCTCAGCTGAATTACAAATTATTCTTTCCACATTTAACTATTACTAGGCTTGCAGATGATGCTTTTCCTCAGGAAATCCTGTACCAGGGATGTCAGCGGCATTATTCCCACACTGCAGATGAACAGAGGCAGAGAAGCAGTACTTCTTCCACCAGCAAACACATTAAAACTGAGGCACAGAGACCATTTTGGGATGCATCAATCCCACAGCCGGCCACGACGTTCTCTTACCATGCAGGCCCTCACCAGGGCTGAGGCACACCAGCAAGACGCGTCCTACCTTGTTTCCAGCTCAGCAATGAAACAAGCCCACGGTCCTTGTCCCTTCGCATTTCCTCTGACCGTTCAGTCTCATCTCACTGATATTTGCAACGGCACCTGGGACCTTCATGTTAAAATCGCTGCCACGCCACGCATTCGCAAAGCCCCTTTCGTCAGGCTCCAGCTTTTGCTGTAACTCACCCCAAAAAGGAGAAAACACTCCCGCTCCAGCCAGAAGCCACAGGCAGTCACAGCAGGATCCAGAGCCCCTTCCCCTCCACATTTTTACTCACAGCTCAGAGAAGCCACAAGCACCTCTGCTATTTCTTCAGCCCCGAGCGTGCTTGAACTTCCTCTGAACTTCTTTCGGAGCACTTTAAACATGGAAATTATCTAGGGATCGATGCATATATTCACCAAAGTGTTACAGAAAATTTGCTTTTAAATGACCAAAAGGACAAGCGCTGAATGTCATGAACGCTGGCTAATCAAACAAGAACACTGGCTAATTTACAACCTCGAATCGCTTTTTACTTTGTATCTCAAAATTATTTTTTTAAACCGTGGTTTCATGTTTTTCCTGCTTACTTTAGCTGAGAGTACCGCCAAGGATTGTTTAAGATGTATGAAGCTTTTGCCAGGCTTTAGCTTCTGAATAACATTAAACAGGCTGATGGGGGGTGTTGTGGGCTCTACGGGACAGGGAATGAGGGAAAACGAAAGGAGGAAGCCCCGCTAGGACTAAAATCTATTTCTCACTGCGGTATGCCCCTGGGCCTTTGGGTACCTGTGTGCCACAGTCCCTGTGAGCCACCGCCGGCAGCTCGCGCTGAGGCAGGAGTCACCCACTGCATGGCCCTCGCTTATCTCAGGCTCTGCTCACGGAGACAGCTCGAGTCCTCCAGCTGAGGTGCGAGACCTTACAGAAAGGGAGAGACGTGATCACAGACACGCTCCGGGAAGCAGCAAGAGCTGTGCCTCAGCAGGGGTGAGAGGAGGCTGGTGCAGAGAGCCGCTCTGGGCGGAAAGGGACCCCCCACCTTGGGGGTGCCCCGTGCAGGGGGCATCAAAGTCAGGCCAGCCCTGGGCTGCCTCTGCTTTGGGAGATCTGGGCTCTGACGTGAACCGCTGGCAGCCCAACCTAGGCATCTCTCTCCAGGGGCCACACGGCCTCCGTTTTGTGCGGTTTATTAGGATGTCACTCAAAACTCCCCACAGGGAATAATATTTGCAGCTTTCAGGGTTACACATGCACAAGCCTTCACAGGAGCTGCGTCCCTAACATACTTCCATGAGGCAGACCATCCACGGCTAGGGATGGTCTTTTCCTTCTCCTCATAGCCTGAGGGGCTGTGAAGGCTTCCAGTGCTCCAGTGAGTGACAGTCCCTAAAGTTTGCAGAGGTTTGCTAAACACTGACAGAGAGGGGGTGGGGAGAGCAGTGAAAGGAAAGAAAGCAGGGGGGAGGGAGGAAAAAAAAGAAAGATGCAGAGGATTTCAGCTCTGGCTCTGCTACAGCGACTTGACATGGGGTGTGTGAAGGAGCCTGAAACTTAAAAAGATTTATTTTCTCTAGTCATAAATCTCATCCCGTTGTTCCTCTGACCAACCAAGCATGATAAAGTCCTTTTCCATAAAGTATTCAGTATTAAAGCCACAAAGCTCACCCAATCAGTAGCCATCTGCTTCTCCCATAACTGCTGCTCCAGAAGCAGGGAAAAGCAGCCAGAAGAGAAAGGGCACCACTGTTAAGGCTCCGGGACAAATGAGGAGGCACTGAATAGCATTCGAAACCTTTAGTTTGCCTTGTATATCTGTATCTATAGAGACAGAGGAAGAAAGGAAGCATTATATTGATACAACAATTGTAAAACAAAAAAAGGAAGAGGCATCTAAAGGGCAATACAGCAGGCATCAGAGGGCCCCACGTAAAAGGGATGCTAACAGATTTATAGAAACCTTTAATTGGTTTTCAATTGAAAGATAAAGAGGTTAAGGAAAAACTGGGAAGAGTGGCAAAATGATCTGCATTACTCTTCCGCATATGCGATAGACTTCATGCAATCAAACCATTTTTACATGATTTCCCTCGTGTCGAGCTCCCCCCTCCAACCCTCCCTCCTCCAAAGCATCCAAAACATCCCAACGCAGAAACGCTGCTTTGAACTTGACTTTCAGCTGGCTTGGAGGGAACAGTCCTCCTCCTCCTTCCCCGCACTAGTCGTAGCTAAACATATCTGAACAAGAAAACGTGAAAGTCGCTCAGTGCATGCAGCATCTACGGGGACACGGAGTCCGGCTGGCGGCCGGTGCCTAGCAAAGGCGGAGGAGGCAATAGCTGACTCCCAGAGAGGTTATTCTGAGGATGTTTCCCCGCCGGGCAGGCTCTGCGGGACCAGGCAAGAACCGGGGCGAGCAAGGAATTTACCGCTTCAACTCTCCATTATCTACGCTGGTCCTCTAATTAATAAAATAAAAAGTAATGGTGCACATTACAAGTAAGAGGAGGGTGGAAGACCAGGGAGTGGGAAACAGATGAATTTAAAGATGTGGTGTTGCTATTGCGGGTGTGATGAGCGAGCCCCGGCTGGGGGAGCAGCCCCACGCACAGGCGACGGAGCGGGCTGCGCTGGCTGGGGCTTGGGGCCGCAGGCCGGCAGCGCGCGGACCCTCCGCACCCCGCTGCGTGCACCTCTTCCGCTCCCAACACCGCCAGGTAATTACAGGGTTAACAACAGAGTTATTTGATGCCATAAGAGAAAACCGTTTGGCCGAAAATACCTCTCGTATTATGCTAACGGCCTCGTACCGCGCCTCTCCCCCCGCTTTCCACATGGACGTCTCCCTAACGAGGCTAAAACCAGACTGAAGAGGCACCGCACCGACACACACACACACACACACATCATACGGCAGCAGGTCGGGGACGGGCATTTGCTGGTGCTCAGGATTAGCGGCCGCCCTGTATAATGCCGCTTTTTGGAATCACTCCCGGGATTAGGAGGCAGATACGCCACGGGGGCATAGTCCACAGTCACTGTCCATTTTGATTACCGCTCCCTCACGAGCTACCGGGGCCCCGGAGCACCGCCCGCCCACCCCTCTGAGGAAGGCCCCCGCCGCTGCCCGCTGGCACTGGGAGGACGAGCTGCCGGCCGAGCAGGACCGGAGCGACGCGCCTGGGACAGCGCGGAGCAGCCGTGGCAAGGGCCAGTGGCCGCGGGAGCCCTCGGAGGCTGCCCGGCTGCGAGGCGCTGCTGAAGGTGGGGAGCCTGCGGGGAGCCAAAACGCAGAGAGGCTTTGGGGAGGGGGAGGGAAAGAGCACAGCAGAGTTTGGGGGAGTTTCCCCCGTGCCCTGCAGTGCCTGGAGCCCCGCTGCCCCGGCCCCCCTGCTCCCCTCAGCCCCAGCATCCCTCTGAAGGGTAAATGCTCCCTTCCTTCCGATGGAGGGCAGGAGAGGAAAGACGAAACCGAAGATGTTGCCGGTGACATGATTTATGTCCCGTGCACTTTTTTTTTTTTTTAAATAGACTCAGGCTGGGGGGGGGGGGTGGATTTTGTACCTGCTGTGCTCAGCACCCCCTTCCCCTCCCACGGCCGTGCTCACTCACGCCTGTCGGTGCGCGGTCCAGCCTGGGACATGTCGGCGCAGATGAAGGAGACGCGCAGAGCCAGGGGGTTGCCTGCAAGCACCAGCTGAAGCCGACACTGAAAGTACAGCAAAAAAGGTTTTGTGTGTGTTTTTTTTTTTTTTTTTTAAAAAGGTCTGCTGGCATGTGAGGGAAACCGACACAAATATGATTTATGCACTGATTTAAAATGTGGGCGAGGAGCAGGAGATACCGATTTATTACTCTCCCTCGTAGAGTTTCGTTTCCCTTGCAGAACCGTGAGTGAGATTGAATTCTGCATTGAAAGCAGAAGTTATGCCGTCGCTTTTCCCAAGCAGCACTGTGTCCAGTAGCACTGTATTATGTCAAAAATCTGGCATGGCAGCCAGTGGCACATCTGCTAGGTGTGGATGACATTCATTAGCCAAGGTTCTCTGCTAAACGGCCTGCCAGAGTCTCAGCAGTAATGTCCAATGCCAATCACTCGGCTGCTGCCAGCTCAAAGGCAATCCTGCTTCAAGGATGGCTTTCTTCCATGCTGGCACAAGAAACAGAGGAAACAATGCATTTAGATGTTTGGGATGTGAGTGAGGTTGCATATGGGAGCACCAAGCAGATGTAGCAGAAGAGGAGATGAAGTTGTGAAGTGTCATTTAATAATTGCAGCACACAGGAGATGGAGCAGCAAGTCGAGGATTAGGAAGGGAAAGCGTTAACGTCTTTCCCAGATACGGGGTGGACAGTAGTGGCTGCTTTTTGACAGCACAGGTAATGAGACTAATCCAGTAAATCGTGTTTGTGCCCATAAAGGACACGTGACGTCTTCAGCATGGGGCCGCTACACATCAAGGCAGCCTGGAAAACAACTTTAGGCCTGTGAATGTGTCAGTCTCACATCTTGGGATCCATGCACGTGAGTCTGAGATTCAACAGCGAAGCAATCAGTGAGGACTTAGAGATGCCATTTTAAGTGTGCTGTGCAGAGAGGTTTCTTCCTTGCTTTTAGGTTTTTTGGAAATAAACCCAAGCAACTTGGAAGCAGATCTTCTGTGGAGGAGCTCTTCAAAACCACCCAAAATTGATGGCAGGACAACTCTGCAAAGCTTGCCTCGCCACTGCCTGGACGCAACACGCCCGGAACTGCTTTCCCACACAGGGACTTCAGACATCGCCCGCTGCCTTCTCACGGGAACAAGCTGCACATAACCGCTCGTTAATCTGACTCAAGGTGGTGTTCCTCTCTGGGAGTCCACCCAGTGCAATCTGGACATCCTCTGTGCTCTTGACTTAGGAGGTTTGGAGCTGTTTTTGACATCTTGGTTTATACACATGTTCTTTTCAGGCAGGCCAGATGCTAGAGCAGGCCAGATGCTCACCGCACATAACACGCTCTCATTTGAGTGATCTGAAGGCAAGAGATGGAGGGAAGAAGCACCTGCTCTGCACTGCTACTACCATCTTTCCATGAGGAGAGGCTCAGTTTCTCTCTGCTCATAGCCCTTGTAAAGTTTCTTGCTCCCATCAAGTGATTAAAATACCTTGTGACAGTCTGGATGTAAAGAAGGTGCTGGAAGCCGCCTGACCTCATGGCTGCCTCGCAACTGTAGCCAGCCACTGCGCTGGGTGTAACAGGACCTGGTGCGAAGGGTTGCAGCCTAGGTAGAGTGCAGGAGGTCCTCTACCCATAGAAGTTACTTGTAAGTTACAACCATTCATTTGTGGTGACGGGATCGTCTGAAGTGGCGATAGTGAGGGATCAATTTGCTAATGCTACCCTCTTTTTGCTTTCATAACGTTACAATCACTTAGTGGGACTTGAATTTGATCCAACATTTCATTTTCAGTGAACCGAGGAAGTAACTTCAAATAGCTGAAAACTTACCTAATTTCTCTGCCTTTAATTCTTCAGCTTCTACTTCTATTTACATCCATTCCTTGAAGTAGTGGTTCAAAAACGTGCAAAACGCTACCTACACACGAGAACATACAGTCCTTGCCTCAAAGATTAATTTCAGTGACAGCCTCGGGATCTTAATACTTCAACTCCTTTTTTTGTTAAAACTATGAAAGACCATGGGCAGCCTCCAGTACCCTTTAAAAAAAAATAAATAAAAATAAAACAAAACTTCTTTCGGCCAGCCAGAAAAAGATGAGCTTTTTTCCCCAGTCTTGGCCTCTCTGCAATTATCTGTGCTTTTAAATCTCCACATTCATTTTTCCTGTGGACCCTTAACAGCACCAACATCCATGCTTCCTTCACCACGCTAGGGTCTTTCACGGTGGTGGTGACTGTCTCTAATGCCATGTGTGCTCTGCCCCAGGCTTATGAGAGGACTCTTCCCATACCCTCTGGTTGTGGTTCCCCCGATTTCCCCTGCCCAGCCATCTGTAGTGCAGGCTAGTTGTAAGCCCTTGTCCTTTTAGCCTTCTGCTCTGACCTCCCTGGGAAGTTTTGATGATCAGCCTGTATTTTGGGTTGCGTGCTATTCACCTTCTGCTTTGTTTCTGAGTTCGCTTTTGTTCTGGTGTTCTCGTTCCGCGAATTATATTTGCACCACTTTTTTTCCTTTTCATAGTTTGACACCTACTGTACCACACCAACATGCTTCTGTCACAGGCTGTGCGACACCTGCAAAATAGAATCCACAGGCAATAGAACGAGACACATTTTAAGAGCAGGAAATAAACGAACACGTAGAGATGTAATACTTCCAGCCCAATCTCCTAACGTTACTCCTTTGTTTAAATATGTGAGCAATCCCATTTGATCTACTCTGGTGCTTACAGTTAAGCTTATTAAGTGTTTGCACGGCAGTGGTCTACATGCAGAGGAGTCAGAAGAGAAGGGAAAGAAAAGGAGTGTGACACTGCTTAAAAGGGGAGTTCTGGCGGTAGGAAACAATGCCTTGCTCTCCTTCCCCCCAGGGCAATGTTCTCTTTTCAGCTGCTCACGGTACTGTACAGCACTGGCATCAGGCTCTCCCTCTGTGTTTGGTGTTTTCATTGACATTAGCTATGTAAATGCAGTAATAATTAGGGCTGTCAAGACGAAAAAAATATTTCAAAATTGTTGCCAAAACAAAAGCCTGATTTTTTTTTTTTTTTAAATTCCAGGTTGAACTCAGTGATTCATTTTGTCTCAAATTATATGTCATTTTATTTTCAAGGTGTTTTTCTGACTACTCACTAAAATTGTACTCATTGTCACTATTTTCAGACAACTATGTGGGAGAGAACAGTTATCACTGTTTCTACAATGAGAACTCTGGGCAGAAAAGCACTTATGCACTTGCTTCCTTCACTTGCGAAGGATTTAGGCACGTACTTAAACTTAAGTATAAGTACTTTTTGGAACAAGGATGTCTCATAGAATCAGGGCTTGATTCAGAAGCTGTACATCTAAGGAGCTCCGTCTCTTAACTCCTCGCTCTAAGCACTAGAAAATCTCCTGCTTCAGCAGTATAAAACAGTGTCATGCTGTTTGATACATTTCTTGGCACATACACATTCTAATTCACAATAATATCATTTCTTTCCTTTTTTAGTTTGCTTTTCTTTGGGTGCAATGTACTATGTTTTACTGTATGTACTACTACATACTGCTTGCACAATGTTTTGCATGATCTAATATTCTTTGTTCAAAACTGCAAAAAAATCTAAATAAAGACTATAGTGTGTCGCATCAGTATAGGCATCAGCTAACGTTTTCTACGGCATATGGTACTTCAGAAGCCATATGTACCACTGTTTAGTGATTCTGGCAAAGAGGCACAGAATGGTGAAATCCAACTGCCAGGATTTCTGAAAACAAATATGTAAATGCTCCAGTGCTTTTGTTATTCATAACATACCTCTAACACAGCACATACAATATGCTGTTCATTCTGTAACTAGTATACTACTAAACTATATTTACTTCGGTTCTCATTTTTAAAGATTTTTCTACGTATGATTCCCCCATCCTTTCCATCAAAATCAGTTTAAATTGGAATTAAAAAAAGAAAGGAATTTTACTTATTTTAAAAGGATCCAATTTTATGGGATCGTAGATCTACATAAGAATCTGATAGTGGAACAAAGAAACACATTATTTCAGTTCGAGAATGCCCATTTTAACTCGTGGGATGAAAGCAAGAAAAGGAACCTGCATTTATGAAGATGATCAGTTTCTACCGAATGAAGTCTGTTAAACCAGGAATAGTCTCCCAGGGAAAAGTGGTTGGTTGGCCCCACTCACCGGCTAATGTAAAGCTAGTAGGCTGACAAAACCTTTGGGAATATATTCTAGGAAACAATTGTTGTAGGGAAACAGATGATTTCAGACGTGTTCAAAGGTAGACCGGAGCTGCAAAAATCTGACCTGGGTTGGGAGTCGTCCTGGCAAGCTGGCGTTTGGTCACTAGCAGAGAAACAAAGGAGACACGTTCCATGGCCGCAGGTTTCTCCCCAGAAGGGCCATCAGCATCTGTGCTGGCATCTTTTGTGCAGCAACCTAAAAAAAAAAAAAATCAGAACACTGACATTAGGGCAGCACACAGAGCTACGCAGTGCCTTCCCTGCTTGGGGGAGAATAACTTGTGGAGATCAGTCCTAGGACACACATACAGCGTTTGTGTATCAGTACAGGCTCTTCAGACCACATCAGTGAACGCAGCAGCATTCCTTCAAGAGCCAGTGCTGGTAGATAAACAGAAGGAAATAGACAAACCTCATTAATGACCTTTGACAGTGAGACTTAACGGCACTACTCATGTCTGCAGAGAGCCTGTCATTTTTGCTTGAGATTTTGCTATGAAGAAGTGTTTCATAATGTTGCTATTTAACGTTCAACTTTACTATTCACAACAAATGATTTAAAAATTTTGTTGTCATGATCGCCTGTTTTTGGATCATCAGTGTACATGGGGACTGAAGTTATGGGTGTGATCAGGTATGTTAGCAAGTTGTTCTACTTTTGCCTAGTCTGAAAAGAAGACTATTGTAAATCACTGCCAGAGCCAGTGTTTAGTTCTGCTGTGTCTCTTTGAAACACCAGTGAACAAGGCAAACCTAGAGCTGGCTGGGGAACAGGATGAGAAAACATTTGCAATGCTTCTGTTAAACACTTGTCCTGTCAGTCATCATTTTTGATATTTAAAATGTTAAAAAAAAGCAAAATAATCATTTGCTTGCACAACCTTACACAAAAAAGTTGTCCTCCTGAAAGTTCTTGAAAAATTTCAGCCATCTCCAAACATGATGACATTACATGGGTCACACATGCCTTTCTCCCAGGAGAGCAAGACCTACTGTTTTGTTTCTTCACCAGTCTTGAACTATCACATCCCTTTTCAGCAGGTACAACCTCACTCAAAGCGCTCTTACGCCCACTGCGGTCTCTGTTTAACTTTCTTCCTACACCTATAATGACAGACATGCTTATAACTAAACTCTTTGGACTAGTCCCCACTTCATTACCCTGAAACTTAACGGTCTGGAGGCACAAATGGGTCATACTGCCTTTTTCCCTCCCCAGCCCCCAGTGCTGACCGGGATTCTGCTTTCCTCCTGGGAAGTTCACAGAAGTAGTCTGTGGTAAAACTGAAGAGACATGTAAACCTGATCCTCTTCTGCACAGAACTAGGCCTCTCGCCTATAAAGGCCCACACTTCTTCCATTCTGTCTATCATAAAAGCCACCCTCAAAATTAGCTTTTTTGTTTTCCCAGTTTCATGATTCACCAAGCCAGAATGTAGCTTGCTGGAGACCTGTTTTTTTTTCTATTCCGTTCTAGCCAGCAGGTGATAAGAAGCTGCCATAAGAAATTTTGGCTTTGAGCTTAAGCAATGTCTGGATCAGAAAAAGGGAAAAATTGAGTGTGAAGTGGCAAAAAAACTCTTAAGAAGCCAAAAATAAAAGAAGAATAAACAAACACACAATCTGGCCATGAAAAAAGCCACAGTTTTCCCTCAGTGCACTAAAACCAATCATGTACAATCACAGAACATTTTGAAAGGTGATAAGAAACCTATTAGGAGAGGGGAGAGAGAGAGAAAAAAAAAAGCAAAACAGTCCAACACACGGTCCAACAGCCGAAGCTATGGACAACAGTGAGAAAAACTGCTGAATAAGCAAAATATGCTGCGTTCCAAAACAGGGGTATGCCAAGCTGCAACCTAAAACAAAAGAAAAAGAAAAGCAAAAAGGGCTGGCACTGTGCCGTTGCCTGATAAGACGTTGTACAAATCATGCAGCCACTGATAAGACATGCTACGCAAAGGGAAGAGAGCCAAAAAAGCATGTTGATGGAATAGTGTCATGCACATCAGCATTTATGGCAGATCAAAGGTTAACCCTTGTATTACTTCTTGTGAATCCCTCTCGAATGAGCAAGCTGGTGATTTAATGGGCTAAAAATGGAGTTATATCAATACACCATGGGTTGCTGGCTCTAACTCTAACCATTGGCAAAGGGTTTGTTTTTTACCAAGAGGACGATACATGAAATAGCTGCTTGCCTATAATGCAAGTGTGACCTTGTCCCACAGAGTTTAATGCCGAGTATTTGCAAACAGCTTCCCACCCTCTTCCTCCAAGTAATCAATACAGCAAGTTTGGAAAGTATCTTCCATACTTTGTCCCGAATGGTCAAAGGCCTGGAGGAAAGGGTGTGGGAAAGCTGGAAGAGGTATGATACAGTTGCTGACACATCTGTGCTTTTTGGCATAATTACAGCTGAGAGCACAAAAGCAGCGGAGAAAACCCCAAACACCAGTAATAATGACGAGGGCGAGTACTGACACCGCTTCACTGCAGGCATCTGTTTCCTTAGCAGAGCAAGCCAGGTGTGCGTCCCACAGTCGAAAGAGAGAGACAGACAGACTCCTCTAGAGGGCGATTTAGAGCTCTCATCTCCAAGACTGGCCTATTTTTAGGGGAGAAGTTCTCATCCACAATATAAACCCTCTAAACAGACTTGCTGCTTCTCATAAATCACCATCCTTAATTTCACAGGGAGTTTGGCTTAAAATCAGAGGAATCATCTGAACTGTTCTGTACCTATGGAAATACAGAATTTGCATGTTTTCTATGAACAGCTTTACATTGAGGTCCTCATCTTATCTCAGCACTTCTGGTCTCTCCATCTGAAACATGGCCTCTACCTGCCTGTACAGGAACCACTGGGTTGCTTTTTCTGTCATTCCCTGCAGATCCCTACTATCTCTGCCCTAAGCAGTATACTCTTGTTTTATAAGACCCAGCTCAGTTTTGAAACTCCCTTAGTCCCCTGAGATCTGACAGTCTGCTAAAAATACCCCTGAGTCTGCATCCTGTTTTTACACCTAAGGTTTTAATCACGCTTCACGCTTCTACCTTTTTTCTGTTGTAAGCCAAATTCTCCCAATTGCTGGACATGAGCACAGGGATCTAAATTCATCTCCTCCTTCCCTTTGCTTCCTGCAAGCTCCTTGCAGCCTGAAAGAAATCGCCTAACTGTGCTGTGTCTCCTTTTCTCTTCTGTAAAAGAGAGACATAGCTTTCTCACCTCACAGAGCTGCTATCGGAATAAGCTTCCCAGTGTGTATGGGACACCTGGACACCAAAATCCCTTTGGCTGTCTGGGCTGTAGCGAGCATGGCTGGAGAGCCATATAAGGTCTTGGAGCGGGATTCCCGATATGTGTTCCTGCAGAATGAATGAATAAATTCTGTTCTGCATCTAGTGCCAGCACTTGCTCTTTGCCAGTTGGCAGAGGGTACCGCTTCCTTTGCTGAGGAATGCTTAACATTCACCTTTCTTCTCACCAAGGGGTGCCACAGAGCCTGGTGGAAGTATTTTTGAGCAGCCAGGCATGTGCTGAGCTATGGGACTGGGGAAATCAGAAGAATCCAGCAGAAGGAGCTCAGTCCTGTTTTTCAGGTGCTCCTTTTTACCAAAGGCCAATAGCTAATACATGCCTTTCCCTTACCTGCAAGTTCCTATGGGAACACATAAGGGCTCTACAACAGCAAATTTTGGAACAAGCATATATGTGAAAAACTTCTGATATAATATTTGAGTCCTCAGATGTTCAACCATTTGCACATACTGTGCAAGTGCCTTATTTGCATAGAATTTGTATTTGTTGGTATTCACATTTGTAGGAGAACGCATACATTAGATTAATGTCATCACAGTTTATGGGGATCATCTGTGCCACGATATCAGCTCAAAGCTCTGACTGCGTTCAGTGCCCCGCAGTGCATTACAATCATTCCTGTCCTCCCAGGAGATAAGGTCAAGATTGGGCCACATAGAGATGGGGCAGCTAACCCTACATTACCCAGCTGCAATGGTCATGTCCAGACCTGAGCCCAGTCTCAGATGAGAATCGTCTTTGCTAGTCTGCGCTAAGTTTTTTGCCTAATTCTGAAGCAGAGAGGCTTCAACATAACGAGGAGCAGGAGGACAAAGCTGCTGAGCCCACATTTCCAGAAGTGAAGTTATTTGAACTATTTGAAGATAGTCTCTTAAATTTCCTTATCTGACCCTCTCTGGATGCTTCATGTTTTTAGTGCCTAACTAGGGGTGTTCAGATGCAAAGACACCAAACTGCACAGGCACCTTTGGTCTTACAACAGCGTGCCTCCCCTCTGTACAGTGACAATGGGGATTATTCACTCCTTGGTTTACCACGGCACCTGGGTGATCCAGTCTGTCTAGACAGCTGGAAACTGTCACGAGAGATGCTGTTCCTCAGAAAAGCGTTGCTAGGCTCAGTCAGATATTGTTTGTAAAGCAGATGGAAAACTTCAGAAGAACAGCAGGGCAGGAACAGAAAACTCATTTTCTGCTAGGAAATTTTTTTTTACTGGATAATGTTTTCATCAGGTGACTTTACATCCCGGTAATCCCAGTTACTAGAACAGCCTAAGGAAGGTTTTGTTAACTGACTTCCATTGCAGAAATCCTGAAGCTTTACTTTTGAGAATAACCAACAGCCCTAGGTCATTTTTAAAACACCTCTGTGCTCTAAACTTGAGTAGAGCAGAGAGCATCCGAGAGCGGTGAAGATCAGGGCTTTTATTGTCAGTGACGGCCAAAGCACGTCCCTCTCAGTCATGCAGAAACCTTCTCCACAGAAAACCGTTCTGCCCCTGAGCAGCCTCTAATACTCAAGCATCTCATCTTCACTTTCAAATCTGAGTCACTCTTTTCACGAGACGGATCAGCTGAATTACCCTAGGAGGCCAGATTCTGCCACCCACAGCCCGAGCAGCAGTAGGCTGAGATGTCTGGCTGAAAACCACTTAGGAAGAAGGACACTGTACATCCTGGTGTGCAAGAAAGTGAGGGAACCAACCTTCGGAAGCTGCTGAAATAGCCTGAGCAAAACCAAGTAATTTTAGAGCCTGTTTCTAAGAAACTGGCACAGGTCAGTTAAGGGGACAATTGGATTCTTGATGAAATGCCGATGCTTTCATTTAAATTGCTCAGTTACAACAAGCATTGTGCATGCTTTTATGAGACTAATGGCTTTACACTGGTTTCAAGATGCATGTTTATAAAGCTGTTCACTCTGTATTATTGCTCTTTCCCCTTCTCTCTCAAAACATGCACGAATTAGCCTCCTTAAAGCTATTCCTCCCAAAATACAATCATCATCTGCAGCTTAAAGGGAAGGTGTAGCAACTGACCAAGAGCCAAATCCTGAACAGATAAAGATTCGTTACTGTAAAATGTCTCATAATCTCGATGACGCAACCTGAAGGAAGTGGCTAATACATAGGAAGAGTGTATATCTCCAAATCTGGCTTTTAATGATTTCATCCTTACTCTGGTAACTGCTAAAATAACATCTTTTTGGTGTTATTAATAGTTCCTCTATTAAAAGTGCGTGTCACAGACCTATGCTGAAGCTAAATGCGCAATAAGTTGCTCAAACTTCCCCATTACAAAGAAACAGCTCTCACGCTTCACAGTAATGACCCAGGCCTCACTGCGTTAAACCCACAAAGTTACTACGTTAGGAAAAATTTGTATAAGGGAACAGCGTGTCTAAGTTTAACGATCGTTTTGTTAGACATTCATCTAAATTATGCCCCAGTTATAAGCAAGAGTAACTTCTTAAAGAGGGCTTAAGGTTTGAGACCCTTAGTCCTATTTTCCAAGTGATATTCCAAGTGATATTTCCACTTCAAAAGCTAAAGAACTTCCAAATCATATTTAAACTCCTCAGATATTTCAACAAATTTTATCCTAAGACTTTTTTCTAACATCCTTGTAGCAAATAGCTCCCTATTTTTATTTCGTTCTTACTTCGCACCAACATCTGCCACTATGACTATGATCTCTAATGAGCTTCTAAATTATATCATGCCATTCTGTATTGATGAGATACACTCGGTGACTAAGTATCTCGTCCTGTGAGAGGTGAAATACTTCCTACAAGGTGCTGAATGCTCTCAGTTCCCATAAAATAAAAGGCAAGAAACTCAGTTTTTAACACTGCTTATTCAAGTAAATCTGGAAACTTTAAAAAGAGATACTCAGAGACAGAGCGGGATTTCAGCCTGCCTTTTTTACACACTGAAAATCTTTATACAAAGATGGGTGGGGTTTTTTTGTTTTTCTTTTTAAACACAGCAACAAAGATACAGTGTGCATTTTTCCAGAGTTGAAGAGCAGGTGGGAAAAAGTACCAGAAGGTAAAGGCCTCAGAGAAATATCAGAGATGCTTAAGACTGTATTTCTGTTGTTTTTTAAGTTAAAAAGGAAGGACATAGCGTAGAAATTGGGTCATTTATCGGAAGAATACGTACAATCAGGTAGTGGCTCAGTCCCCTCATATTGCCAGGCTACAACATAGAACAGCACTGTGTTCCACACCTACATACATGTGCACACACACACATTTCTTTTCCTAATGACTACACTGGACTACTTGGATATTAGTGAGTAGCCAAGTTAATAGCAACAAGCAAGGTTTGCTCCCTTTACTACTATGTACTAACTTAACAGTTGTGATCAAATAGCTCTGCAAATGCATACCTACCCCAGTTGGCAACCTCTAGATTATCGAGGCCTATCCAATCAATTTTTCTATTAATTCATCAGGCAGCTGGGATAGCTTGTAGCACAGCAGCATCTCTAGTCAGCTTCTGGTTAGGAGCTATTGTCCCCTAGCAGCTAAGTGAATTAAAGCAGCCCCACAGGCAGGTGACTGACTGAGCAGCAAGGATTTGGGGTAGCAGCCTGTTTTCACAGTTACACCTCAGTCCATCCCCCCCACCCTGTCTTTCTCCAAAGACTAGATCCTCACGAAAACTCGCTCACAACGCACATCCAGAGTCACGCCATGCACTCCTGTCACTTTCTCTGTCCAGATGGACTGAACTGGGGGTACTGTGTGTTCAGTCAGTCCTGTCTCAGACAAACAAAGACGGAAGAGCAGTCATTTTTCTTGACAGGGCGCACAAATAATTTTTCATGAGCTCGGCAACAAGGTGATGACTCCTAGCTGATGACTCAGCTTTGTCTTTCACTTCTGCTCAGCCAGGCTCCCGTGACATGGCTCATGAGAGCAGAGTATCAGTAGGGTTTGATTTATAGGACTTGATTTTCTGGGAGTATTCTTCTGGTTAAGGATGTGCAGAGCTCATGTGTGCTGTTGAACAGTTGCCACCTTTCAAGCCCCAAATAGCAGTGTTTCCCTTGTAATTCTTGTATATGGCCTGCCTTTCACTTCACGTCTGTGAAGTGACTTATAATCAGTCAGGACCAAACATGCTACGCACTGTAAACAGGAGAATAATTGCCATTACTGTGCCACTCACAGTACGGCTGGGATCCTAGACTTTATGAGAAAGTGGCTTTACAGTTAAGAACACTAGAGCAGGACACGACGTCTGAATTTGTGGCTCTCAGGACCACTGGCAAGCTGTGTAATTTTTCTGGGTGCCAATCATCCAGTTAACCAGACATCTGCTTTGCTGATGTCTGGACACAAGCTTTATATGCTAGCCTCTGGTGCCCACAGAAACAATTCAGCTCATCCAGAACTAGCTATCTATGTTCAGTCAGGTAAACTTTATCTTTGTCTTTTCCGTCTCCCAGAAAGATTAGATCACTGTATACGTTTACCATATAGGACACAAAGTTAGGCAAGATGATGCCATATTCTGTACTTCAGCCCCCCCTCCTGCATACATGAGGACGCTAATGATTCACCTCTCCTTGCCAAACTCTAAGAAGTAAGTGTCTTAACGTTGGTTTAGCCTTGGCAAGTGCTAAGTACTAGGAAGATAACACAGAAGGTGCCGAAAATTTATTTGCAAATACTCCAATGCACCCCCAGGAGGGAGAAACGGCTGAAATCAATGCAGTAGTTAGGAAATACAGTTCTCATGGCCGCTTACTAAGAGGACTACACAGATGTGCATGCACGCATGTGTGTGTGTATATATATATTTAAATGTGAGCACTAAGTACCTTTCTAAGTCCAACATGACTCAGACTTCCTTCCCGAGGTGCAGCTGGTTCCAACCATTCTTGGAAGGTTTGGAGCAGGAAAGACTAAATGAGCAAACAAAAACAAGAAAACGCTCCAGATAGCAGAGGGAGAGGGTATTGTAGTGCTGGCAGGGAACAGATCTGGGGCATAGGCACCACAGCTTGTCTTCACTTGGCTGCAAGTGTGCCGTAAGGCAGCTTTGCTTACTTTTTTTTTTTTTTTGCTTATAGAGGTGAGCTATCTGAGCTGCCCAGGTGAATACATAATGACTCATCCTCTTGACTCAGGAAATGAGTTAGCCAGTGACTTAAACTGTCTTTTTATTTGCACAGCTTTAGCAGGAATTGAAGCATCCCCATTTTAAATACGGTTCATGACAAATCTCTTTTGCTATGATGGTCTTATGACCAAAAAAAAAAAAAGGTCTCTTCCATGCAGAAATTGATCAACAGTTTTCAAACTAGCCAGGGTAAATGTGGCTAGACACAAACAGGTGTCCATTTGTGGCTGACGGCATACAAGCCTGCTTTCTCTGTTATTAGAGAGGGAACCAGACAGGCATCCACTGGGGCCTGTATCAGAAGGGATGATTGTGTCAGGACCCTGCAGGGCAAACACAACAGGAGTTAGCGCATGACAAATCCGTACAGGAATTGTTTGCAAGACATCACCCAGGAAGGACAGGCACAAAACAAGCACAGTAGGCTATCAGTCCCCCACAAGGGAGGGGACTATCGCTACTGGCACTGTGAAAGACCCCAGAGAGATCCAGCCTCACCTGGGCACTGTCATTTAAACATCCCCACAAAGAGAGGGTGGGGTGGGAAGAAGAGAGAGTTTGTGTCACCAAGATGTAAAGTGGAAGATCACATGACTAGACAAATTCCTAGGTATCATGCAGAAAATAGCAGTGGAATTCAAATGATAAAGTCTTTTTGCACATCCAGCTTGTAAGCCTTCACCACAAAGCCAGCCTCATTTTTTCCAAAGAGCCTGAAGAGGCACACTGGGAAGGTCAATCTTGCCACCACGTGCTATTTTGCTTCTTGCTTAGCTTGGTAAAACAAAGCTTTTATTAGTTGCTCTGCTTCTTTGTAGGGAAACAGAAGCCAGGAGACTGCAGGAATTCAAAATCCATACTAAAATACTGCCGTATCACAATAGCAGTTTAACACTAGGTCTTTTTCTGTGACTGTTACTGTACAGCAAACTGCAAGCGTCGCCTAAAACTGTTGCCGAACCTTTCACATCCTGGAGAAGCTGATCCATGGAGGTTCTTTCAAAGCTAGCCTTGGTGAACTCGCTTCTCATTCCCATGGCACCAATGAAACACAGATAAAGCAGCTTTATCTGTGGGTGAAGAGATGCTACCCTTCCTGTCTGTGGTATATAATTGTATTTACTGATCTGCCAACATCACTGCTTAAAATGAAATTTGGAATCCCAGACAGTACTACTCCACTCCTACATATCATAACTATTCAATCATGGGAAGAGGAAAAAAGAAAAAAAGAAAATCTCATCAATTACAGATAATAAGACCTATTAGTGCTGCTTGCTGTAGAGTACAAGTAAACTTCTTTTAAAGCATTGAGAAGTTGAGGAAGGGCTGGTCCAGAGTCATGAAAATTTAAGTATCAGTCAGTTAAGATACATCATAACTGTCTCACTGCTGTCTGAGAGCCAGTATAGTCACACCAATGCATGAAATTGTTTATCAGACAGTGGAACTGCTCACACAAATAGTGCAATCAAGACTGTAACATACGTCTGAGTTACCAGAACTACTCAGCTGGTAAATGACCGAGCATGTTGGTGACTCAGCTGATAAACATGCCTATAAGCACGCTTCCTTCTGAGCAGTCTTTTGACAACAGACAAAAAGGAAAAGTGACCTGTGGTAGAAATCCCAGTCTACTTTGTAAATTTAGGTTTTCAGCAAATACATACACTGGGAGGTTTGATTGGAGTTTGCAACAGCAGTTTAAGAGACTTCTGGGTTTTGTTGAAAAATACAATAACCTAAAATTAATCAGGGCACAGAAGGCATCATCACCACCAAGTTCAAGCTCCTGAGCTTTGGATATAGGATTTTAAGATGTCTGAAATTACTCAAGTTGGAACGGACTTCAGGAGGTGTCTAGTTCAACCTCCTGCTCAAAGCACAGCAAACATCAAATTCTGACCAAAGCTTAGGGCTTTGACTAGTCTGGTCTCAAGTATCTCCAAGCATGACTTCTCTAGGCCCTTGTGGGAGTGCTCAGTGGCCTCACAGTGAAACTTTTCCCCTATATCCCTTTATAACCTGCAAGGGAAATGCTGCCCTCATTGGCAGGTCCTCTCATCCTGCCCACAAGCACTCAATGGCCTGTCACCTACTTCAGAGAACATCTCCATAGACTGCAACGGCTCCTTCACGTGAAGGGCAACCCCCTGCCCTCTTGTCCCTGTCTTTCTCTCTCTCCTGAAGAGCCCATATCCATCCACCACAGCACTCCAGCTGTACTAACACTCTCTACCTGTCTCTGGCACTCACAGAGCATCATAAACCCACATGGTCATGCAGAAGTCCAGCTCCTCCCATGTTTACCACACTGTGTAGATCTTCACACAGGCTTTCAGGTAGGTCCCCCTTTCAGCCATGTTATTCTTCTCAAGGGTCCACTGTAGTCATCATCCTGCTCTGGGTATCCACCACCTAACTGGCTCCAAAGCCTCACTTAACACCTCCTGTTTCTCTCATTCAGCTACTGGATATGGTGCCCTGCCTGGACACTGGGGTCAGCAAGCACAAGGAACCCCTCTGCAGATAACAGAGGTCACAAGCTCCCAGCCTCCCTGGCTTGGGCATCTCAGTCTGCCTCTTGGCCCACACTGTCTGCAGCTGTCCCTCCTGCCTTGCACCCAGGGCTCAGGCACTTACCTCCAGGAGGTCTCTGCAAAAGGTACAGCATCTCCAGTTCACCCTCCCTGGTGCTACACAGCCCCATCACCTCCTCCCCAGGCAACCTGTTGCCTCAGGCAGAGCAGGACTCCCATGGGCCAGGGGCAGCCACTCCCTATAACAGACACCAGGCCTTCCTGCAGCCCAGCCCCTCAGCAGCACCCTCTGCCCAGAGCAAAGGGACAGCCAGGCCCCAGCTGGGCACCAAGCCCCCCCACAAGAGCCCCACCAAGGCTGCTGCAGAGCCCAACACCACTTGAAGCAGAATTTCTGCCTCCCCTCACGCCCCTACTCTGCAAACTGCTGAAGCTGCCATTTGCTGAGCCCTGGGAGCACAGCCACAGCACACCCCCATGCTCATAGCCATACCCAGCAGGAGGATATGGGACCCAGGTGCAGGCCTTTATAACCACAAATCCACAATCAGGGAACACCTAACAGCTGCTGTCAGCTGCAGGCACCCCCAGAAGCACACAAGCAGCAATCCTGACTTAAGGAAAGCAGAACTCAAAGGAAAAAGTAAATGAGCATATCCTACAAAGAGCTGCCAAGGGTGGGAAGGGAGGAATAATAACAAAATGCTGCCCAAAAGCCAAGACCTCCCCCCCACCCACTCAAAGCTTCATATAAGGAAACAGCTGCTAAAAAAAGAAAAAGCCTCTCCCAAACCCATCAAAGCTTCTGCACCTAAGCAAACAAAATAAACAAAAATGCCATGAAGAAACTCCAAAATTGGGGACCCCTGGAAGAATGGCCAAAGACTGATAGAAAAAAAGAAGACAGGAAAAAAAATCCAAACAACCTGCTAAAAATGGAAAGAGACAGCTCTCCAAAAAAGGCAGGGGAAGCACAAAAAGTTGCTTAAAAATGCACCAGCAGCAATGCCACCAACAAAATCTCCCCCAGCAAAAAAACACTAGTGGAATAACCCTCCCCTGAAAACTAACAGTAGCCTCACTAAGCGCAAGTCTCTGCTGAGCTCCCGCTTACCTGCCAAATAGCTGCCCCCCAGCAGATGCCCAGCAGATCACTCCTTTGTCAGCAGGCCATACAGCCTACAAAAGGTACATACCGCTAAGAAATAGATCCAAATCCCAGTGGATGTTTGGTCAAATCCTAAAATGGGTTATGTTTGGTCAAACGTGGGCAATGAATTTTATCACACTGTACTACAGCACTGAACTGCAGGTAACTTAATTGCCAGGGGAACGGATCCCCAGCTATAGGACTGACAAACGGTTACGTTCCAGGGAGCTGTATTTTTAAGGAGTTACTTGGGACGTCAGTTGTATACATGGCTTGTATGGGAATGAATTTCATACCCCCAACGTGACTATAATCCCAACGGCAAACGGTGTCTGTGTGTGGTCTGTGCATTGTTCGGTGGTGCCCAAAACTGCCAATGAAAACAATGCTCACAAGTTTCAGGCATTGCCTAGTGTAGTTGCTAAGCATGAAGCTCTTCGTGACTGTAACTCGACAACGATTGCACGCCGGAAGAACGTTGCACAGATGACTTCATGAAACAAAATTAAGAGTCATACATCAGAGAGGACATTGCCACAGCTCTGGCGTAATTAGGAGCCATCATCATCAAACACAGGAAATTGGCACATCTGCTTTTTCAGACTGTTGATCCAACAGCGGATTGTGCACACTGTCGAGGGGAGTTCTGCTGCAGCTTGCTAGCTCTGCAAAGCTGTCTTTGCATAAATATTTACATAATTTCCCCCAAATAGTAGTAGAAGCAGTTGTTTTATCATCTATCCTCCCAATTATTATTTCCCCTTTCTGTCCCTAGGCCTATGAAGGAAGCATTGATTTTACATTGCAATGCTGTCTTTCTCCTTTCCTTCACCCAGAGCTCAGGCTAAATAAACACTAGTAACTTTTTAACCAGTGTAGCCCAAAGTAGAACAAAAGTGACATTTCTGTTTCGAAGTACCCTAAGAGGGATTTGACCCTTCTCCTCATAGAGTCAATGGTAAAACTGTAGCAAATTCAATAGCTGCAGGATCAAGAGCTGCTTTGTATCTGCTTGTGCATTTTTTTATTTTTTTCTTTACATACCTACTCAGAAATCCACTGCCCTTTTCATGGAATGCATTGCTCTTTGTGGAGAGTTTACTGCCTCTTTCATTCCTCCTTCTCCTCTGGTTGTGTAGCTGTTTCCTGAGAAGACCAAAAAGGGTCACTACAACTCTAGAGTTGTGCTAAAATCCCATCCTAAGTTATCCCTCAGTGCTGCTCTGAGCCAGCAGCGGCTTTCAGGACAGAGTGGGAGCTTGATGTTTTCTATTACAGTCTTGTTATTCTTCCAGGCCTGGATAAATTTATTTTTGTTCTGTGCTGATTTGCACCAGGAAAGCACCCTTTCTGCTTTGTTTTCATTCCCTCTGGTCACTAGCAGAGTGGAAACTAACGGTTCTGCAAAAGGTGCCTTGGCGCTCCTGTGCAGTGAACCAGGCAGCAGATAATTATGCTGGAAAATAAGGGAGCCTTTTCCACCTATGCTGCAACCAGGATGAATAACAATTATTATCCCACATATTAGTGAAAGAACTCCATATTCTCACATCTGTAGCTTCTCCCACCCAACATACTGCCAGTGTCTAGTTTTTCTGGTTTTTGGAGTTGAGAGAGTTTTGAATGTGCTTTCGTGTCTATCACAAACACAAACAAAACAAAACAAACACAAAAAAACCAAAAAATGGGTACCACAAACTATTGCATTGTCTCGGAAAGGAATGATTATTCAGGAATTCTGAACTTGCATAATTCCCAGATTTGTCTAGACAGATATTTTCCATCTGGATGATACGTGCAACAACACATACCAACATAAAAGTTCCTGTGTTACTTAATGCTATCCTTTTTGTTTATTCATTTATACACTGATTTATCGAATGAGCATAGACTCCGGGGTGACATCCGTAAAGGGAAAAAAAGGATTTGCATTGCTAATCCTCCAACAAGCAACTCTCGTATGACCCCTACGTATTGTATAACTTTTGGAATCCCATCGTTTTCTCCTTCCTTTTGCAAGGAATGAGATTCGCATGCACTGTTTATACCCTGTGATGGGACAAGAGAAATATTTCATATGAGGTGCCTTGAGTCAAGTGCTGTTTTGAACTGGAATAGCTCAAGGGATCGCATTAATGTCCTCTTGCCCTTCAGTTTGTACAGCTCCATGTTGCAGTCTCTCAAAGAGCTGTCCGGTGCCCGCAGCCACGTTACCTGCAGCCATTATGTCAGAGCAAGAAGGTGGCATGTTACATTCTCAAAATAGCCTCTTAAGTATCACTGCAGCCATAAAAGGTGCAGTAGCAGACAGGCTGAGCAGGCCTCTCTGAAATTGAGAAAAGGGCCAGCGTGCCTTAAACTCTCCTGTGCCATTTTGCTCCTGTAGCCTGTGGCAGAATGACAAATCTGAACCTTAATCAGACTGCATATTTAACTCATCAGAACTGCAGCCACACATACAGTGGAATTTCTCCTAGACAAAATCTTGGCAATATTTGAGCATCCTCTAGAAAGCAGCGTGTCTCACAGTTGTTGTTCAGAGGTATCCTGGACAAGACTTGACTTTAAGGAGCAACAAAGACCTCCTAACCCTTTGCAGTCGATAGAAAAAACCAGCTCATGCATTTACTGGCCCACTGTTGATTTCGGTTAAGCCAGACGACTTCCTCATCCAATGGCAGAGCCAGGCTTTCAGTTGGGTTGCATTAAAGTTGCAGGTGGATTTTTCGCTCCAACTAAAATATGCTGAGTTCCATTTGGCACAAATACAGTTTGTCTAAGGCCTTCCCAAACACTCTGGGCCAAAAAGAAGGTGTGGGTGGGTGGAACTTAAGGGAGAACATTTGGGGAAATTAGCTCTAAGTACTGAAGAAAAAGAAAGGAGTTGCATAATCCCAGACATGTTTTAAACTGTACTGTTTACTACTTTCTCCGTAGTAAAACTTGGCAATAAATTTATGTTCATCTACGCATCAACCTTCCATGTGAACATTTTTTGCTTCTATTGCTGGGTTATTTTTAAGCTATATGTAAAAGTTGTGTTTTAAATGACCACTGATTTCTCTCCTGTAGAATCAACTAACACCGTCTTTTCATTACCTGTATTTGTTGCATAGAGGAATAAAAGATCCTTTAAAGAAGTACCAATACTTTTTTTCTGCCCTGTCAATCTACCACAGGAAAAAAAAAATCCATGAGTTTTTCTTTTCCTAAGTGTTCATTTATTAAAGGATACAAAGAGAGGCCTGCTTGTAAATATTGCCTTCCATAGAACAAAGAAAATGCTTAAAAATTAACAAGTTTTTAAGTACTTTTCTTACATTAGAGCCATCTGCTGGAAAGTTTCCCAGTTTATGATGGATATTGTAATCTGCAAGGTTCAAGCTGACCATGTCCCTCAGCCGGTAAATGCTGTGCTGCCCTAAGACTAGTGGGGCTGAAAAGAACAAACTGGCTTGCTTGAGTGGGTTGGCCATCCAAAGTCACAATGTGAGTGACCTGAGCTTCCTCCAAAGGCATGAGCACATGGGCTCGTCACTGCGTCTGCTACCATGCAGTGGTCTGTCTGCCTGGGAAACGTGTCAACAGGATAAAATAATAGCAGACCCAGCCTTTCTTCACCAGACTAAAAATAGGCAGAAATGAAACACAACCCTGTAATTTTGGGGATGTAGAAAAAGCCGGGAGAGGACTAGTTGGCTTAAGACGCTTGAAGAAACTTTAGATAAGAACGCGTTTTGGGAGATGCTTGCTCTACATGGTCTCTCCAAATGCCATCAGCCTCATACATACCAAAATGCACCCGAGACTGGCAGTTTGGTAGTTTCTCCTTGGTTCCTTTGTTTTTCTTCTTGTCCCAGTCACTGCTGGTGAATATTGTATCACAGGAGTCAACTGTAAAAGATGTTCTTGCGCTGGTGAGCTCCACTCAAGATCGATGGGAAAGTGAGTGAAAGGGACTTTTTCTTACTCCGGATGTGGAATCAAACAGAGAGAGTAAGTGACTCACCCAGTGAGAAGGTGGAGGTGGGCAGCAAATCCAGGTCCTCTGGCACAGGCAAGAACCTTAGCGCTCCCCTCCCCTCACTGCAACGTGACTTCCTCTCATATTGGCCTCCTAATTCAGCTCCGTGGATACAAGCATCTCTACGGGCACTGAAGGCAGCAGCAAATGGGTCCAGTTTAACTAATGTCTTGCAGCATTTCCGAATTTAGCTCCAAGAGTCTGTCTTTCTCGTGGCTTTGTATATAAGCTGTTGGGAGGGAAGTCACGTTTCTTTGATTTGCACTTCCTCCTAGGGTAATCCCGTAGTGAAAAATGCCTACCTTTATGGGGTTAAGCTTAGCTTAAGTTTTACTTAGCACTTGAGGGCTCCTGTGAATGAAGAAGAGAAAGAGGTGAGAGAGACATAATTGACTAATGAGTTATGAGAATTAGGAAAGTAGGCCTCCAGGCCGTTGTGCAAATGAAGCCAAACAAATGTAAATAGCCACAAGCTATTCCTCTGTACCTTGGTGTCTATCTCTGTCTCATCTAACCATTTCAGCAAAACAGGCGTGATTTATCTGCTACTTCAGCATAAACCACAGAACAGAAGAGGATTTCTCACACACACACACACACACACAAAAGGGAACAAACTATGGCTACCACAAGTCTCCACTTGGCAGGGAAAGTCAATCCCAAAACAGTTGGTCACATGCATTGGAAGTAAAATTTCTAACAGCTGGATAATATGACATGTATTCTCAGGCAAGACAAACACTCCCAGGGCTCTGGGCTGACTTGTGTAGCTCCGAAGGCCAATGTGCAGGGTTGTTTTGATAACTCTTAGGATGCTTGCTCTGCTACATCAGATGCATCTGCAGAGAGAGAGGCTGGCACTGCTCAGCATTTCTTAAATGTAACGGATTATGAGCTTTTCCTTTCTTTGGGTCTTTGACAAAGCACAGGCTGCCCAGTCCTTAATCTTCTACGTTTTGTGCATCCAAAGGGATTGCTAAATACAGCTTGCTTACCCCTTGGCCTTGCTAGCTCAAAAGCGCTAAGAATGTCACGAGCCAGACCTTCAGCTCATATAAATCATTGTTGGTCCATGGACTTTTGCAATATTTCCAAATTACATCATACTGAGACTTGGATTTGCATTCTGAATGGCATTGGAGAACGTATTTTGACATGGCTATGTCAGGTCGTAGCACTTTGCACACAGGAAACCATCCCAAGACAGCAGGAAATGCGATGAAATGAAAGAAGAGAATATCTCCAGCAGGTGCCTTTGACTACAGCTTTCCCTACTCTTAGGAAGACACCTAAGATCCTTTCTGGAACAGGCCACAGGTCTGATTCACCTACAAGGCCTGTGAAAGCCACATGAGCCTTGTCAGGTCATTGTCACGATTAAAAAAAAAATTTCCATAGTGTTTGTGCAGATAAAGTTTCAGTCACTGGTAGAGTAAGATTTACTGATATGGCAGCACTGAATTCTAAGTGAGTTTTATTTTTGTATTTCATGTGCTTCATTTCTGGAAAGCTCTTTTTAATCGTCCTGTTCTAACTGCCTGACAGAGCCACTTCATCTGACTGTTTTATTTGTGCTGAAAGCAAAATTAAATGATTTAGAAAGGAAAGATATATATATTATAACATCAGTGTGGGTTTGACAATAAATTTGTCTGGGGTTTAATATATGATACGTATGTACACATGGGGAATGCTGACAACAATCTGCAATCCTCAAGTCCTTCTTTCTGTAAGAAAGAACATTTGTTTAAATGACTAAGGTTGTTCATAAGTCGGCATCAGGGAAAACAGAAATTATTTGTTTGGTCTCACAATAGCGGAACTGCGTTGTGATTCTATCTAACAAGAAAATACTTCAAAATTCTGTGTGAAGTACTGTCATTCCAACAACAATTCAACATGGGAAACCTTTTTGTTAGAAGTGACAAGGAGAAGATGGATGTTAAAGATATCAACTTTGCCAGCTTATCATTGGCGTGACTGACACGGGATTCTTCTTGTATTTCATCATGCGTGAACAAGAAAGATGTTGACTCAAAGGCAAAGACTCAATGAGGATAACAAATATCAATCCATCATACCGTATATATTTTTCTCAGCTATCAATGACATTTTGTCTAAATGCTCATGCTATCTGGATTCTCCTGAGTTGTATGCCAGCCTCTATATCTGCAGGAAAACAGAGATCCCATTATGAAAGCTTGCAGTAAGCCCTGTCTTTGTAATAGCCACATCACTTCAGTTCTTGTGAGACAGAAGTAAAACAGATATGCTTCTCTTACGATTCTTTTTTCAGTAACCATTGCTCTTGAATCAAAGATGCACTTTGTTTTGCCTCCTGGTATAAGTGACTGGCAACTTTAAGATATGGTGTTGAGGTTTAGTGGCTGGAGCACCAGCCTCACCGCTAGGAAACTTAATTTTCTACTTGCAAGTGCCTGTTACAAGTACAGCACGCACCAAGAGCGGCAGGGCCTGCCCTGGGATGCCTGGGAAACAGTTTGAGGTTAGAGCAGCTTGGAGCGGTCTCCTGGCAGCCCTGAAACCCAGAAAAGCTGTATTCACGTGCACCACCTCCTCCCTTATGCTTCTTAAGAGGATAGCCCCCTGCTAGTCTCACCCATATTCCACGCCTATCAGGCCTCACGAGGGGGCCCTGCAATGTCTACACCAAAGGTGATTCTTCCTGAGAGATTTGTAAAGCTCCTGCATCTATATGTGAAGATCCTAGCAGGATGCCCAGCATCCTGTATGTATCATCTAAGCTGTATCATCTAAGCTGTATCATCGAAGATCAACTACCTGCTCCCTGCTTCATTTTCCTAGTTTGTCTGTCTGTCTTCGTGAAGAAAATCTGAGGTGTGCCTACGCAAAATGCTACGCAGGAACCAAGCAGTAACAGATTGCAACTAGAGGGGTTCAAACTTACCACCGTGCATCCCTGAGAAGTACAGCCAGCAACAGAAATGATGCAGGAGCTGATGATGACCCCATGGTATCTGATCGGGAAGAATCTTCCCTAGCTTAAAGAATAGAAAAGATTAAACACAAAAGGGAAAATTACCTTCATCAGCGAGCGCAGCCAAGAGGCCAGGGTAACTCTGTGAACAAATCAAATTAAAAATAGACAATGGAACAGTGACTGTTGAAAGAGAAACGCATATAAGACGGTCCACCTACAAAATCAGATATTTTCTAAGGAGAAAACAAAATGAGAACCTTGGGAACAAATGGTAGAATTCCAGGTAATATCCTCTACACAGCCCAGATATTCCATCAAGCATTTATTTAATAAAAGCCATAAGGCCATGACAGCCTATAGCCAGTCACAAACTCACATTGATTCCTGAATACTTTATTTGGCAGTTGATGGGGAACAACAGTAATTTCTGGGGAGTTTTTGTCTTGGTAAATTGCTCACCCTCTGACCAGTTCCACTGCAAACCATTCATTTCAGAAGAACTGTCAGCTAATGAGGGAGACATGGCTTTTCTCCTCCTAAGGCATGTGGCACCTTTGAACTGTGTGTTATCTTTCCACAGTTGGACAGCCTTATTGACTCAATGCTCCTGTGGTTGATATTATGATGGGAGACAGGTTTTCGCTAAGTTTGAGAGCTCTAGCCAATGCGATAGTCCCTTTTATTACTTTGCTAGCAAGATCTAACTTAACACATTGAAGACAGAATGCTCAGTTCAGCCTTCCTCTGAAGTCTCTCGAGATCTTTGGTGCTCGAGAGCCCTGTGTCTTTAGTTTCCCTGCACTATCACTGTCAATGTGGTCTACGGTAAATTAAAACTGCTCAAAGGAGGTGCTATTTAAACAAAGTTGGGTGCATATTAAGTGGTGAAAGAATGAATACTAATTTTATGTCAAATCCTGTTAATCACTTGTCACATAGTGCTTGTGGCATAAAGTCCGGAAACAAAATAAAGAAATAAAGGCTAGACATTTATTTTTAACTTCAGGGATAATTTTGGTTTATGTAGCTTGTCATATGAGCATAATTTTTCATCAAATAAAATTCACACATCTTTTTAGCCTGCAGATAATATTTTAAGATTATTAAGTATGTTTGAACTTCCTGTTAAAATCTGAAACCACAGATGGAAAAATCTGAAAGATAACATTCTTGTAGCATAAAGTGACGCTTTATACAGTGCCTCATGTTCACTGTGAAGGATCCAGCTTATGCTTCAAACCAAATGTTTGCTCTATATTTAGCTTTGCAAAGTCCATGGTAAATCACTATATTTTGGTGGTTACCACGTGCGCAGTCCCAAAGCAACAGTTTGGATCTATTGTAGCCAGTTTCTAAAATAGAGAAAATGACTTACTTGTACAGTTGAAAAGCAAATTGCATGTACATGAAAAAGAATTGTGGTAGCCGTACCTATATATTGAATGTGAACACATGTGCAATTCCTACATTTTCAAAAATAATACAGAATTTACTGCTCAGCTTCTAGCTGACTGCTGATTTAGCACAAAAAAGAAAAAAAAGGAAAATGTTTAGCACCTCTGGAAAAGAGCCCTAGGATGAATACGCAAAGTCTGCAGTAGTAATTAAAAAAAAAAAAAACACAACACTGGAATACAGTAGCTTCCTGGATAAATCTGCTCAATGAGCAGCTGACTAACTCACTTAATAGGCAGGTTGAGTCTCAAATCTGAGTGAGGAAGTTGTTTAGATTAATGTCACAGAGAAGAGAGCCACGGTTTTGTTGTAATTAGGAGTTTTCAGCGTCAGTATGGAAGAACAACAACAACAACAAAAATATATTTCTAGTATGTTGTAATCAGTTTGGCCAGCTCTCGTGGGTTTTTAAAACTTTGCGCAAGCCAAGCTGAATCCGGACGGGGCAGGGGCTGTTGCTGCTCCCCTGGGGAACCATGACATCGGGTGGGTTTCACAAAGCTCTGCCTTGACGAGCCTCGACTTCTCCAAAAAAAAAAAAAAAAAAAACCCACCCACAACACACCAAAACTCACCTCGCACACCTCTCAGTGTCTAAGCGGGGTCCTCAGAAGCGGGGCTCACCCTGCCAAAAAGACACGAGTCAGGCAACGCTGCCTACCGGGGAGGCGCCTGTTGGGGGGGGGGGGGGGCCGGGCCGGCGCGGGGTCGCCATTACCCAAATTGCGGGTAGGCGCCGGCGGCGGGCGGCTGAGCCAGGGAGGCGGGACGCGCCACAGAGGGGCGCGCCGAGCTTTGCCCTGCCCTGCCCCAGCCGCCGCTTACGGGCGGGGAGGGCCGGGCCGGGCCGGGCCGGGCCGGGCCGGGCGAGCAGCGGCGGCGGCGGGCGAGGGGCGGCTACTTCAGGACGGCAGCGCCGGGCCCGCTCCTCCTGCTCCTCCTCCTCCTGCCGCCGCCGCCGTGCGCGGAGCCGCGTCCCCCGCCCGGCCGCCGCCGCTCCTCGCGAGGCCCCATGGCCGGGCCAGCGCCCCGGCGCCGGGGGCGCCTCGCCCCCCCCGGCCCGGCCCTGCTGCTGCTGCTGTCGCCGCTGCTGCTGCTGCCGCCCGCCGCCCTGCCGGCCCCGGAGGGACCGTCGTGCCACGGCGCCTTCGACATGTACTTCGTGCTGGACAAGTAAGGGCGGCGCGGCGGCGGCCGCTGCTTTTGTTCCCGGAGGGAGGTGCGGGCGCGCGGCCGTTAGAGCCGTTGCGGGGAGCCGTTGGCGGGCGGAGTGGGGGGAGGGGGCGCACGCGCGCTGAGGGGTGCCGGCCGGGCCGTGTGGTGCGGTGCGGTGCGGTGCGGCGCGGCGCGGTGCGGCGCGCGCGGCGCCGACCGTTACGGACCAACGGCCGCCGCGGCGCCGACCGTTACGGACCAACGGCCGGCGCGGCGCGGCGCTGCTCCGCGCTGAAGGGAGAGCGCGGCGGGAGGAGCCGCCGTGCGGGGCGGAAAAAAAAGAAAAGAAAGAAGGAAAAAAAAAAAAAGAAAAAGAAAAGTTTCGCCTGGCGAGCGTCCGAGCGCGGAGCCTGAGCGTCGTCGCCGCCGCTGCGGGAGCAAGTTACGCGCGTACGGTACGGCAGTTGGTGGCTTCGCCTGACGTCTGTGTTTGCAGCTGAAAGCATCGGAGCGAGGAGGCGCGGAAAGTTTTTAGCCCTCGCAAACCGTTTGTTTTTGCCCTGTCATTCAAAGTAATGCTGAGGATCGGGCTGGTTTTGTTTTTTTTTTTTTTTAACCAGCCGCGCCCCCTCACCCCGGGCACTGAAACTGTGCAGTTCCTTGGGTGGGAAGTCAGAAAAAAAAAAAAAGAAACTTGATTTTAGTGAAGCTGCGTTTTCTGACCAAAAGTGTATCTGTGGACATTTTTCGGTCAGCCTGAGCAGCCGGCGGCATCTGCCACCCCTCCCCCGCCACAGCTGTTGGTTATCATGTTTTTAATAGTAAGGTTTGTACTTAACAGGTCACCATCAGCACACTGGCGTTTGCAGGCAGACAGAGAAGAGAAAAAGCTTCGGTCTGATAGGGTGACTGTTTGAATTGATGCTGCTGGGCCTGACAGCAAGATTGTTCTGCTCCCTTTCACTGTAGGGTGCTATTTACTGTATGCATTTTGCTATGTCTTGGCTTCACAAATCGTGACAAAAAAATCATGTGCCAGTACCACCGTGAGCCTGGGTTGGTGGTAACTGGAAATAATTAGAAAAACCAATAGTCCTGTGTTGTCTAATTTCTCACTGAAGTTGTCATCTTCCTTGCCTGCTTTCCTTAAATAAGGCCTACTAACATGGTTTTGTTTTCTTTTCAGATCTGGGAGTGTAGCACAGAACTGGCATGAGATATATGATTTTGTAAATCAACTGACAGAAAGATTTGTGAGGTGTGTTTTGCTCATTGTAACTTCTATAACGGGATATGTTGACAAAAGCTACCCTTCTGTAAGGTTATTAGATGTCCACGTTTCACAAGCATGTTAAGTTTTGGCTCCTCGTGCCCAAATAGTTAGAAAATACTGGACACTTTATCCTCATTTTTGGAACTGAGTAAAAAGGTGATAACATGCATCTTTAAATATTGCTCTCAGATTTGACTTGATTTTTTTAAGCATTGTTTTTCCATAAGCCACGTGGCTTATTTCTGATACAGTATTCCCTATGCATTACTTTTAGAGGTCTGGATAAGAAGACAATATGAATACATATATAGATATGTGAATAGATGATGCAGGTCAAAAGCAAGGGAAGATCTTTCAAGTGCAAACAGGCGTGCATAAAGTTTGTGCCATGTTAGCAATATATGTTATATGATAATATATGTATAATATATGATCACGTGTATGTGATCAACTTGATGTGAACCTGATCAGTACCATTGTCTGGCAAGTATTGCTGTTGCAGATATGGCTGCAGTAAATACTGGCTAGCTGTCCTCTCTACATAGAGCATAAAACAGAGCCCCCAGACACACAGACATGGATGTTGCCATTTTTTTCTAAAGAAATTGAAATGCAATGAGCAATTATAAGTCTTGTATAATTAAATACTGCTTACATTCATCTTGTAAAAAAGAAAAAAAAACAGATCTTGAGTAAAACAACTGAGTGACAAAAGCTTTTGAAAGTTCTCTTGTAAGCTTTAGAAGAAAAAAAAAGAGCCTGAGAGCAAAGTGCTTCCTCTTTTTAGCGAGTAGTGAGAAATATCTTTGTCCCCACTGAAATGATGATGCTCGTCCAGCGTAAATTCTTCAGGTCATCATCTTTTGCAGCCAAATGACACGCCCTTTTGCAACAGTTGGGTTGTGGAGTGGTCTGGCCGTATTACTTGAAATAAAGCTATTTAGTTGTATTTATACATAGCTTTGAGTGCATAGCTTTGAGGTTACTGTGTACAGGAGAGTTGCATCTCAAACAGGGAAGTCTAAAGTTACTTGGGCTAGTTAGTGACATAATCCACAGGGATTAGGATCACAGGTACTTGCTTGTTTTTTGGCAACTGTCTGCAGCAACTAAGACGACTAATAAGCCCATGACCTAGATTATATTGACAGTGCTCAATTTCATTTGGAGCATCTCAGAAGATATGGAGCTGGCAAGCAAAAAATATTATGAGCAAGAACTTAGATGGGATTTAGGTAGTTGGAACAAGGTCCTAAGGGACTAATTCTTGTTTTTTTTTTTTTTTTTTTTTTGTGGTCAGAACCTTTATGGAGAAACTGCAAGGCTGGATCTTAAATCCAAGTTCTGTGCAGCCCAATATTTGCCCAGTACTTCTATTTCCATGATGCCTAATTTTGAAGTAGTATCATTAATGCAAATGAACTGAAAAATTATGGTCATTCATCTTAACAAGCGTTATGTCTGAAGTAACATTGATCCAGTAACTTAATGTTGATACACAAATAGTGTGAATTATAAAATTAGCAAATATATTGGAATTGTCGTGATTATAAATTAAGGGACGATAGGAGAGCTGTTGTTACAATTTACCTTAGGAAGGTAACTGACTTGGGCTTCCAGAGCATCAGTTCTTAGGAGACACATTTTTCCACTGGTGGTTCGATGTAATATTGTTGGAAGAGACAGATGGGCTTCTACAAAAAAAAAAAAGACTAATTTCTTAATAAATTCATTTCATGCAGTACCGCTTCTTATGATGCTCGTCTCTTCAGTTATTTTTAAGGAAGTTGATTTTTAGCTGTCACGATTGTATGTTACTGAGATGGAAACACACTTAATCTGAAAGTATTTTTTATGCTACTTTTATCTTAAAAGAAAATCGGTCAAAGGGTACTATTTCTTTCATTTTGATGATTTTATGGCCAAAAGAAGCAGTTCAAAATTTTCGTTGTGTCAAGATCAAACTTTAAAGGGGGAAACTCACTTTTGAATGTGTTCATGTTTCATGCCCCAGATCATGAGTGTACCCTGAGTGTATGTCCCTGGACTGTTGTTACATGAGTGACTGAAAGTATAAAAGGATGTGTCACGTTCTGTACTTTAATATATCATGAACTACAAAGTTCACTTTCAGTTGGATTGCTGGAGTTCTTAACTCTAAGTTTAATGTGTGTTATTTTGGCTTCTAGTCAGGTAAGAAAGAATAATAATTCTGCTACTTCACACAGAGTATCTGGGCAAGGAGTAGATGGGCAGAAACCCTTTAATTCCTTTGTCAGTCTTGATTTGTAGTTCAAAAGCATGTTGTTTGGAATTTAGAGGATGAAGAAAATACTCGTAAAGCATGAGGAGGTGAATGGAATAGTAAGCATCTATACATTTCATTTGTCTAAAATATATGTTTTTTTTTTCCTCTTTCCCTTTTTAAAAAGCCCCAAGATGAGATTATCGTTCATTGTGTTTTCCACCCAGGCACACATCATTATGCCATTAACCGGAGACAGGTTAGTGTACAGCTTTTTTATTTTTCCTCTCTCCCCCCCCATTAAAGGTCTCTTATTAAATCAGAGGAACAGTAACAGACGGTGAACAATAACTGATACCTTTAAGTGGTGGCCTCTGTGTAGAGCTGGATTTAGTTTTGTGAACATCTCAGTGGATAGCCTAGTAAAAAGGAAGGAGAAGAAAAACAATGAGATTGAACTCTGTCACTACTTTGCAGAACAGCTAAAGGTAATTTTTTCATCTATGCCTAACTCTGCATCTTCCTTGGCATAATAGGAGAAATTATTCTTGCTCTTACTTTTATAAAGCAAGGCCTGTAGATAAGTCCTCTGAATTTGTTAATATGTAGGCAAAGCCTACAATGGTGAATTAACATTTCCCATAATGTCATATAAGGTAGGTATTTCAGTTTATGTTTTCAAATTATGACTTTAAAACAGGTTTTAGAGAGTGGAGTTCATATTGCTTGAAAGGTGTGAGATCTTTCTGGTACAACGGGTGTGTTTGATGTGCCTGACGTCTGCCTTTCAGTTGATAGGTTCAAGGCTGCTTGTTTTGATTCCTAAACGAAATAATAATCAGCAGCTTGGATAGGTCAGGGATAGGTGGGGAAAACAGAAGGAGAAAATTGGGTAGAAAAGTTGTTGTTGAAAAATCACTACAAAAATCACAGGAACTCAAAATCCATATTGTAGAATCACTGCTGTCGGCAGAGGATAATTGCACTATCCTTGGTGGCCTGAGCGCTGTTTGTTCCCATGCTCTAAGACCAAGATGTTTCCCATCCATTTTTTCCTCAAATAAAATACCCTCTCAGCCCTGTCAAAACATGACCTCCTCTCTGTCTCCCTTTTGTCTGGAAACTGACTGGATCGAACTACTTCTTGAGTTTTGAATGTTTAGATAAACCATTTAGGAATCTTACTAATGAGCTGTGGCAGGGTAGAAGTGAGGTAGTCTTTCCTTTCTGCTTCCTTTAATAGAGTTAATACAAAGCACGGTCTGTCATATTCTGTTAGTTTACTGTTTTTTTTAATAATACATAACAGCAAGTACAAGAACTTGCTGAAGAGAACCGTCATTAGGAACAGACAAGTGTATTGCGCTATAGAAATGTTTGCTAACTCTCTAGGAATAGAACATCTAAAGTCATAATTCTAAGCCCCTCCTATTTTAGCATTTAAAAAAGTGGTCTGACTTTAGAACTGCTAACTTTTCACCTCCCCCCAACCCTGACTTGGATATCAGATCTGTTGTCTGCGGAGTCGCAGAGAGAGAGAGAGAGAGAGAGAGAGAGAGAGAGAGACAAGGTTATAAGGCGTTTTTCCAGATGGCTTGAGGGAGGTCAGGAGAGGACACTTAAGCTTGTTCCAAGGACTGCTAAAGTCAATGAGTTGTTTTTTTTTTTTTTTAATTTTTATTTCAATAGGCCCTTAATCCCTGTCAGTGGCCTATTCCTTATCAAACACTGAGAGTCAGCACAGATAGCATTCAGACCACTTCAGATATTTGGGCAGAACTCTGGAATCCAGCCATGGAAACACAAGCGCCTTTTTCATTGCATGTCTGTGGCGCGCTTTAAGTCATGGAAAGAACCATGTTTTTTTCTGGGAAATCTAGCGTAAGAATAGGAAGAGCCTATTTTAGTTCTAGCAAGTTCCTCAGCAGGTCTGTCTTTAATCCAAAGTTTACTGATGCTTTTGTGAATGTGGTAGTGGAGAGGAAATTACCCTTGTTATTTAGGAGGAATTACATGGAAAATGAGGAAGGGGACAGCAGTAACTATGACTTTATGTAAATGAGTAAGAATGCCTAGATCCACCTGGAACTACTGTCCTTTTAAATATTAAAGGAGTCAACAGTGGAAAGTGATTTAGTATTTGCAACTCCCATGGTTCCAAACAGAAGATGACGATGCTAAGTACACTGCAGTAGTGGGGGGGTGGGGGGGGAAGGGAGGGCAGTTTTGAGATGCTATGGCCTTGATTTGATTATGTGCATTTTGGACTTTCAGGGATTTCCTCTTCCGCCTACCCCTCACCCATTTATTTGCTATTTTACAAATGTCAGGAAATCACAATTCATTTCCAGAAGTTAGCTTAAAGTGGTGAGGTTTTGTAATTTGTCAAAGGCTTAGAATTCTAACTATTTGCTCAAAGTTCTTGCTCTTTTTTGCTGCATATTAAAGCTGCAGACATAAAGAAACCCACACCATGGGTTATATCCCATTTTAGAGATAGACGTTTTCCTTGTGGAATTTAACTGGAAATTGTATGCCAAGCAGTAAACAAAGATTTCTGCATTCATGTCTGGGGCTCAGTTATGCTACTAGTTTTAAAAAGTGAGTTGCTTGGAAAAGCAAGTGCATTTATGAATGTCATCTAGATGGTAGAGCGTCTTCTCAGTGTTCTTTTTGCAAGCTATATGCTGGCTGGCAGAATCGCAGATTTCGTAAACTTGATTCTACAGCACTTGACCCACATCCATGACCAGGACTAAATCTGCTGATTCTGCTCAGGGGAAGCTCCTGTTGGAGCTCATGAAAGATTATATTAATGAAGGTGACAAGATCAGAGACCTTTGTATATCAACTGCATTACCAGCTGAACCTTGCTGTGGTTGTCCAGAGTCTGGGGGACTTCACTGGCTATTCCTTTATTACACAGAGACACGATGAAGTATACACATCCTGTAATCTAGCAGGGCATTTATGCATGTTCAGCCTTAGTCATGTGAGCAAACCCTGCACTTTGATGCCGGAACCTTGCCAAAATAGAGCCATCTGCAGAGAGTGTAATCTGCTGTGCGTATAAAGTACAGGAAAATCAGCCACTTGTTTTCCAGACTGCGCTCATACAGGAGGCCTAAAGTTTAAAGCAGAATAATTACTGTTATTATGGCACTCACCCTCTGTAGTATTTCAGAGGAGTAGAAAGGCAGAACCTCCTCCAGATTACACATCTGAGGAAGCCGATGCGTAGGCTTCACTTTCAGTAGTGTGTCAGCTTGCTCCTCTAAAACAGGGGTGTGATCTGCCTCCTTGGCAATTTAAGGAAATCTTACCTCTGTCTTCCACTGTTAGTGATTGCTGACTGCAGCCCTGTCTATACCAGGAAAAAATGCAGCACTTAACAACATTAGTAGTCAGACCACCTGGCTGCTGACAACACTGTTTTTAGCATTGCGTTAATTAAATTTTCTTAAAGCAAGACAGTATGAAACAGTGCTGAAAACAGTTTTTGTACCTGTTGAGTTGCCTCAGTAGAATCTTCCAGCTTGGTGTAACAGAGCTTGTGCAGAGACCTCTCCAGTGAATGTCTGGTGCTAACTGCTTTGTCATAAATCGAGTTTGGGAAGGCCAATAGCTGTATTTACAGCAGTAAGTAAAATCTGAATGCTGGAGCATGCTCAGTTAAGGAGAGGTGTTCCTACATTGTAGTTTATTTGGAATGGATTTCATTAGCTGTTTGTAAAGTTGAGCTGCTTTGTAATCTCTCTTCATTAAATGGTTTGTTCTAAAGCCTGAATTTAGTTCTGCAGTGCCCTGCCTTGGGGAGGCACTGAAGGCACAAGGTAAAATCTTTGTAGACTTTAGCCTGTACAAAGAGCAGTGTTTGTAGATAGTTCCATATGCCGCAAAGATTGGGCTCAGCCCTCTCCACAGCAAACATGCCCTCTCCAACTTAAGCATATAAAGCTGGCACAAGGTCCTGCTCTCCGAGATGGAGCACAGCAGAGTATGCCCAAAGAGAACAAAGCCTTGGGCACTGCTGAAGCTACCATCAGAACCCCTCCTGACTTCAGCCTGGCTATTATTTCACCCGCAGCCCCTGTTTGCAGGAGTTCGTGAACTAGCTAAAAAGACACCCCCAGAACAACCTGACGCAGAACTTGTAGCCATGGTTGTGTTTGCCTGGCTGCTGTTGGAAGAATTACCTGAACTAGCTGCAAATCTTAACAGAGAAAACAGACAGGGTAGCTATTACAAATTAAATATGCCTTTTCTAAAAGACAGAGGTGTGATGCAGCACATATGCTGAACTGGGAAGAGATATTATATTTGTAATCATTCAACCCAAACACAGACAGGCTGCAAGTTGCTGATTTTTTATTTTCTTTTTTTCTTCCTCCCTCCCTTGTCTGACTTAAGCGATCAAGCCAGTGGCACTCTAGCCTTTATTACTGTTATTGAATTGTACTGCAGTATTGTCCAGGCACCCAGACTGAGGTCATGGTTCTATTATTTCAGTACAGATGAATTTTACATAAAACCAGACCTTCCCCATAGAATTTGTGGCTACAAAGAATTAGTACAGAACTAGAGAGGAGAGAGGACTGGAGAGTAGGAAAGAAGGCTTCAGCGTGCTACCAGAAAGCAAGCTGCAACAGCTGGTTGACTAAAGAGCGTCCCGTTATCAAAAGGACTCAGACATGTGCTTCTGTGCCACCCTCCAGACATGCTGGTGTGAGCCGGTGGCTGTATGCCCTTGTTAGCGTGGCTGAGCTAACCTCTCTTGCTGTCTGCTGGGGTTCGTTTGCTTGGGCCCTCGTCCTCCGCTAACGTGGCTTTGTGACTTCTGAGCCAGAATTGACTTCTGTCCAGCTAACTCAGAGCATAGGTAGAGCTTGCTCACATCTGTCTGGACCTATCTGGTACAGATATGCCCTGAGAGAGAGAGATGGTGACCGATTAAATGCAGCTAAAGAAGCTCTTGCTGCCAAAGATTTTCCTGGAACCCCTTGTAGGCAAAGGCCTGGCAACACCAGAGATTTCTATGTGGCCGGGTCACAAGACATTCTCGATTAAATAAAACTGAACTGATTGTACAAAAGCTATTTTTGCAAAATGAAATCTGTTTCAGAAAACTGGGACTTCAGTTGCTGTTTGTTTCTTGGCAGCAGAACACTAACGCCTGTGATGTGCTGCCACTCATTCCTGGCAAGCACTAAGTATGTGGTTTATAATCTGCGTTCATACATAATCACTTTCAAGTTGTTTCTATAGATGCTGAATGTAAAATATTTGGATCAAACAGATTGCATTATCTTACATAACTTGTTCTCTTCCATCTATTTAACGCAGCATTTCTTTTTTTGCAACTATATTGATTATCTTCCTTTTGGGAGATTATTACAAATTGAACATTACGGCTATGGTTTGTACTTTTGGAACAGAGCTTCTAAACAGAGGAACCCCATCAGTGGAAGAAATGACTTGTGGGTGGCATTCAGGCAGAGTGGCATATGCGTTCCTTCTCATTTTGTTTGCCCTAAGGAAAGCTTTCACGCATCCTGGAATGTATTTTCCATCCCTCTCCTCACCCCTGCTTGTTTCCTCAGTGTCACCTATATTTGTTATAGTGCTGTATGTATTCTGTCCCAAATTTTGTGTCTCAACTTAAATTTCACTTGTCCTTTCCTAGAGCAACTTTCCATGGGCTTCATTGGAAGTTTGCTTGCATAAAAAGTAGAAGCTTCTAGATTTGGTGCTTTGAATATAATCTCTCTCCTTTTCTCCTTTTTTTTTTTTTTTTTCTGGTACTGACTGTGCTGGAAGTACATCCCTTTGTAATACCTACCAGCTTCTCCGGTCTTACCACCATAGTTAACTAAGCATCTCACAGTCAGCGTTGGATTTATTTTAAGGCCCATGAGAAACAACAGCACAACTTTATTGTCCTGTTAAAATAAGTGAACTGCATCCTATATAAATCTAATATCTTGTCAGAGGTCACATGGAAAAACAGCAGCAGAGCCCACAACTTTAAACCCTAGCCTGATTCTTAGTCCATTGCCTCAGGTATAAGAGGACTTGCAAATGCTGCATTTGCCTAATGATACTTTTTAAGAGAGAAGATATCACTTACTGCATCTGTCCTACTCTCCCTTCATATACCTGCATGTTGACATGGATGATAATTTTATATATATATACACACACACACACAAATATATATATTTGTATGTATTATATATGTTGATATAGATTGTAAAACTGCCATTTTAGGGGATTTCTTTTTTTAATTATAGTTTGATTGGAAGTGAAGTCAGCTTAAGCGAGTAGAGTAAATTTAAAGCAACCCAACAGAATTTCCATTGGGCTGTTTTAATTCTGGGGGTTGGCCATATCTTTGAAATATACGCTCCATCTGAAAGATTTTACTTGACTCTAACTCTTTGACTCACTTAGGCATATTGTGTTAGTTAAGTCTAGAATATCTGTTACCCGCAGTGGCGCTTCTGTTGTTAATGTAAAATCTGTTTCCACGTGGTATATCAGCTAAATGCTTTATTTTATAGGTTCTAATTTCAGGCCTCATTTATGACAAATACAAGTTTATCCATCAGTAAACTAGCCACTTCCCTCCCAATTATTCTAAGTCTTTTATCTTATTACTTTCAGAGAGAAAATCAAGAAGGGTCTTAAGGATTTAGAGGGGGTAAAACCAGCAGGTGACACATACATACATGAAGGGTTAAAACAGGTAGGTTTACCCATCTCTTCACAGTCAAAATATCTGTTGTTCTGACCCTTTAGATAACAACAACCTGTAACGTAAATGGATTGCATGTTTCAGGCTGCTACGCTCGAATCTTTTTTTATGTGGCCCCAAGGCTGTCTAGCTATTCAGTAAATCCCGTGCAGGATATTAGCCATCATCAAAATTTAACATATGAAACTTCTTTGGTTTGATCCTTTGCAGTGGAGAGTGGTTCTTTATCATAGATTAAACAGCTAATACAGCATACCACTTACATGGTAAATAGTCACACACAGCTTTGTAGGGCTATGAATATAACTGTGCCTTCTACAGAATGTGCTTGTAGACATTTAACTGCACAGACCAGCATTTTCAGAACAACTGGCCTTAACTTTGGGATGTCTTTAATTATAGACTTCTAAACTGCTTCTATTTTCCTGAGGTGCACGGTAAGATTATACTTTGTCATTTTTCTAAAAGCTTCAGGCCCTGAAGGTGAGGGATGAGATGAGCATCTAAGCTTTCACTTTTATGGATAGAAAGTGATTCCCTTCCTTTAGGGCTGTAGAGGCAACTTTGAAATTGCTATCTGTGCACTGAAAAGGCAAACAGAATTTTGTTACCCTTTAGAAAATGGTATTTGTAAGCCATTCTTCTTACACTTTGGAACCATTTGACTAACGTGGAAAATCTGGGGTTAGCAAAGTTATGGTGCATTTAGAGAAATGTGAGCTTCAAAACCCACAGACTATCCATCCCAAAAGATTGAAGCTTTTCCAAAGGTTCCTCAGTTAGTGATGCTAGCACTTTGGAGACGGGCTCACAGCTGACTTCAAAATATTAGTCACAATCCTTGTCCAATCCAGATTACTGCCTACAGCCTTACCTGAACTCTTGCTACTGTTGATGAATGGCTTCCTTCTTAGTAATTAGTAAAGAGGAAACAGAGGATTATCTGAAGAGATGGGTTTCAACATGAGGTAGCGTGTTGTTTCAAACACTGCATTAATTTAGAAGATGTGTCTTGGTTACAAGTTCAGATATAATTTTAAGCTGGATAAATATTTTTCATTTTAAGGCTAATGAGCAAATTGCAAAGCAAGGAGCCTCAAGGTTTTCTAGTATCATCATTGCGTTGACAGATGGCAAGCTCGATGGTCAGATCCCCTTGTATGCAGAGAAGGAGGTGAGTGCTAGCTGAAAATGCACGTTATATTCTGAAGAATGTGTGTTGCCTCTTGAGCAAAAAAATATTTATTTCTCTTGTCTCTTCTGGGACAGGCAAAGAAATCCAGAGAGCTGGGGGCTCGAGTTTACTGTGTTGGCGTCCTTGATTTTGTACAAGAACAGGTAAGAATGTTACTATTTTAAGTTACTTGTCAATAACTTGTTTCGGGGTTTTATCAGGGTTTTATTAAGTATAGAGGAATTAATTTTGGTTACCTTAGGGAGTATAATGCCTTCTCTGGCTCAGGAAGCAGAAACTCAGATGTGTACATAGACATAAGTAGAATGCGTGGGTGTCACTTTTATTGCAGGAAAGACCTGTCGGAAATAGCCTTGCTAACTTGTAGCTGCCTGCAGAAAAAGGTGTAGGAAAAATCTTTCTATTAAGATGGTGACCAGATTAGACTGCAGGTTGCATTAACAGAGTAGCTATGGACAAGCTTCAAGCAGAGCAGATAACAGACTTGGGATGGGAAAAAAAAAAAAGAAGGATCAATGCCATTAATCAACTGAAAGCTCTTCCAGAGTTGCTGTGCTCTGGCAAAGCTGTGTTCTCATCACCAGTGCAGTTACTCTTGTACCATGAACGTGCCTTAAATGGAGAAGAAAGAAAAGATGCATTGCTATAAAAAAAAACACACAAAAGGGCCTTTTAACTGAAAGCAGAGCAAACAGGGAAGGTAATGTCAGAGAGATGTGAAATTCCTGCTGAGATACAGACCTTAAAAGGTTTCCTTAGTGTGGTTGTTTGGCATAGTGGATAGCCCCTGAAACATTTTGTTAGCTGCAGTAGACTGTAGTAAGTCTACTTCAGAAAAAAAATTTAGAAAAATCATAATCAGCCTCTTCAGCTGTGAGTTGGGGGAGTCAAAATTTTCCTTCTCTTGCAAGCTTGATGGAAGTTATTTTTAGGCCTCCTTTTACATTTTAAGGCTGAAAAACTGTACCAAGTTGAATTTGCCAAATGTTTCATATGCGTGCATGTGTTTTCTCTCCAAAGCTTGAAAAAATTGCTGATACAAAAGAACAAGTCTTTCCTGTCACTGGAGGATTCCAAGCACTTAAAGGAATAATTAATTCTGTGAGTATTAGGCAATAAGCTGAACACTTACTCAAGATTGTGGCATACCCTCCACTCCCACTTCCTTTTCCAGGCAGAAATGGTTCCTAAATTAATGATTCCAATACATCATGTTCTTCTCCTTATCTTAGAGATGCCATTCCATAAGTTAACGTTGCTTGCCACTCTTGCAATTACTCACGCTCAGACTGTGTATGAAGTTTGCTAAGTCCAAGCTCGATTAAGTGCACTGAGTTTGAGGGGGTGCGCTGAGGAATGGCTGCTACAGGCTTAGTCTGAAGAAAATGAGACTGTTACTCCAGAAGAGTTGAGAACAACTAGTTAAAAGCATTGGGACTATGTGCAGTGTATACATTTCACAAATCTTTGTATACAGGGAAGTATTCTAAATGCAGATTTTAGCCTTGGCTTTAACCACTTGTTTTTCCTAGGAAGCAGTCAGACTTTCAGTTCCTTTTTTGAACATTTCATGGAAAAAGTCACATTAGTGAGATGGGGTGGTTTAACTGATTACTGTGATTTGCTCAAAAGGATCAAAGCAGGAGGAACTTTTGGTTGTGGTCAATGGCTGGGCAGTATTTTAGCTGTGAGTCAAGACACTACTTCTGTGAGGTCCTAATTTATTTGCCTCATCTCCAACTAAAGGCTGCGTGCTTTACGAAAGGGTATGAGTACTGCTGCTGTGTATAGTTCATCCTATCAACTCTCATGTTTAAAAGATGCTTTAAACAGCGCACGGGAAAAAAATCTTTCAAACTTACTGTCAAGGTTGAAGTCCAAACCAAAAAGGAAATCCTCTTTCTGAGAGATCTCAGTATAATTCACTTCTCTTTTCTCATTCACTGCCCCTCCTTTTTTTTTTTTTTTTTTTTTTAAATAAAGGATGCTGCTCACATACAGGATATTATGCAGCCATGAATTTATCACTTGTCTTGAACAACGTGTTTTTTGGTGGAAGTTAATGGCATAATGAAACAACTTTTTGTCCTTCTCTTCGCTGAAACACAATTTCAGAAGCTTCCTTGCACAATCTAAAGAGTTATAGCCAACCTTTTCATGCACTGACATTTATTTTCCTGAAAAGATAGTACACCCCATATGGTACTCCTTTTTTAATCTCATTCTGTGCCATTTTCGAGACTTAATCAGTTTTTCTGGTAGTGCTAAGTGATGCAACATTGAAGCCATTAGAGACAGTCTTATTTATACCAGCTGAATGTTTGGTCCCAATTGATGAGATCATTAAGTTTGCAGGGTTACTGCATTTTAAAACTTGTACGTCAAGATAATACTTGATAAATGAAGGAAGCAATTGCGTTTGGAGTGTCCCCTCCAAAAAGGGCCACTGACCTGCAGATTAGACCCTTTCCAGCAATCAGATTTCTCCACTCGTCTTGCTCCTTGAGGAAGCAGCAGGTGTAGAATGTTCTGAGGTTCTCCAAGAGCTCAGCTTAAGGATTCTGTGATAAAAAATATGCAGAAGATAAGCAGAATATCCTATCAGTCGTCCCATTTCCCCCCATTCCTGGCTAGGTTATTTTTGGGTGAACTCTGGCCACAAGAAGTTCCTGTCTGCCTACTTTATACACCCCAAAGGCTTTCAAGTGCCTTTACTCTTTCTTGTGGACAGGGTAGGGGAAACTTGTCTGATAAGATTTGGCAGATGGGGTTTGCATGAGCCTCAGACCAGGTTCTTTTGGTGCTTGTGAAAACCCCATCCATCTAAAATCCCAGATTTGTGCCTATTATGGCTGTAGAGCAAGAGGAAACACACATAATGGCAACAGCTTTGTTTTTAAAAGAAAAGTTTACCTCTGGCAAGGAGAAACATGACTACTTTGCTGACAGAGACTGTATAGAAAAAGCAAACTTCAAGGGGACTGTTCTAGAGTTTAACACGTTGACCGCTCCTTTAAACTGTGACTGAAATCCTGAATTATTTAAGCTTTTATTTAGCAGACTGCAGTTTTAGCAGGTATTTCAACACTCAGCTTATTGTATGTTTCTGTCCGTAAAAAGGTTATATGTTAAGACTATTCAGGCCTGCAGAAGATGTTTTCAGTGGTAAATAAAAGAGCATGAGAAAGCCTTTCTGATAGGCAACTCAGTCTTACCTGCAACAGTTTCTTTTGCTGGGATAAGTGCTCAAGCGAAAACAAGTAGAGCTAGTGATTTGAAATCATCCTGGGAGCTTTTAGAGATTTGAATGTTATTTCCAGCTTCCTGCAAAGCATTGACTCTAACTGGAATTTCATTTAGCTGTCAAGGCATTTGAAATCCTCCTTTTCTCTTCTACAGAAGACATGTTAACTGTATCTGTTGGAAGCTGTGGGGGAATGATACACTGCCAGAATCCTTGTTTTACCACTGAGCATAGATTGAGGTATCTGTAGATAGATTTCTTTTTTTTTTTAAATGCACATGGGGTGGCCGTATTTATGTGGTTGGTTGGTACACTGTAATTATAACTCAGTTTTCACTGAAGGATTTCTGACTAATTGTGACAATTCATTCTCATTGCATTATAAAGTGGATAAGCAAGATCTAATCGAACGTGAAATAGTCGCAGTTTTCCTTTTTATCTGCAATTATAAATCCTATTTGGTTTGCAAGTTAGCTAGAGAAGACAGGCCTAAAGAGACACTGTGTCACAAAAGGGAATTTCAAAATAGATGAAAATGAAATACCCATGTCACAAATATGTAGAAGTATTGCTCCAAGCGTGGTGGCAAAGGTGCAGTTGTGAAACATTCCATTGACATTGTTAAGCATTTTTTTCTTAAAAATACACCATTTGCCTGCAATGACCCAGCAATTAAAACTCAAGCAAAACTACAACAAAAAGCTCGTGAATAGTAATGATAAGAGAGCTGCTTGTAGCCTCTACTATATTTGTCTCTGTGGGACTCTTAGCTGTGAAATTTTTTGACTGCTACATTGTTATCCTTGTAGTGAATTTCAAGAGCATTGAGCAGTTAAGCTTCTTTTGTGGACAGAATGAAGTGACAAGCTTTATCAGAGAGAATCTGTTATTACCTGCTTCTGCAGTTTTTCGAGGTATGAAGAGTTATTAGAATTCTTTGGCCACATACACAAAACATGTTTAGTGATGGCCATGGATTAACGTTCAAGAGAATTGGAGATGAGCATTTAGAGAAAACCTAGCTGAGATCTTGAGAGCTCGTATGTCTTGACCTGCTTACTTCGGATAAAAATCCTACTGAAGTTAGTAAGGACCTGATGACATCCATGATGAACTGTGTTTCTTTTAAATAATATTAACTAATGTTTAAAAAAACTGAGCGCAGACTTCTGTGAAGAGGGAACTGTTTTGCTAAGTTTTCAGCTCCTCTGGCATTGCTAATATCTAACTGCACTAAGTAGTGACTGAACAGAACTGTCAGAGTAAATAAATCTAAGCAGAAAGTCTAGAGCTTACAAGAAAAATGCTGAAGGCAAGATATTATGCTATCGGGAACAGTTTACTGATGTAGTTTGGCTGATAATTACAGGGAATACGGCCTCACGAGCAAGCCATGGCAGTGTGAGCTGATAGGGTTTGGGAGTGCACAATTTATATCACCATGTGACAGTTTAGTACTGTATAAGAAAATGAAATCTATTCTTCTTCCCCTTCCTCTCCTATATATGGCTTATGTTAAATGAAAATATCTTGATTTGATAAAGGACCATTTGGGAATTTATTGTTTACATTGTTAGAACTGAGTGTGTCTCATAACCAAAATAGCACTTTCCTAAGTGGCTTTGGAGGAGTGCTGGTGAGGCTGCACTTGTCTACATTCAGATGCAAGGGTGGCAAGGATCTTTCAGAGAGCATTAGCAGGATCAGGACCCACACCGTTTCAAGAAGGCTAGCTAACATGCGTGCTTCACTTGCATTTAGCTACATATGGTCCTGAACCAGCACATTCATCAGGACAAGCACTATGGAGACTTTGTACTTAGTAAATGGGGAAACGTTAAAAGTCTCAGTTTGAGCTAAAGGATCAGTTTCCACAAGACAGCTACAGACTGTGGGAATGAACCTGGAGAAAGTTTGTAAATATCTCAGGCATCAGGTGAAGTCTTTTCTGTAATGCAAAAGCAGCATTGGACTCGCTCGCAATGAGGAAAGCAGGGGGTGTTTGTATTCACAAAAGTAGGAAATGTTGCAGTTTTGAACACTGTTACTCCTAACTGATTGATTACATATGAATGTCTCTTGGAGCGCAGGGATAGTACTTTGTAGGATCACCCTTCCCTGCTTCTGTTGTGCATGTTATCCCTGCTGTCACTCTCTCTCTTTAGAAGATTGTTATCCTGTTTGAACAGCAGCAGGAAAAAAAAGCAACCAGCAGTATTTGAGGTCAGTTTGATTTGCCTGGGACCATTTCTTTCATAAGGCTGAAGTTTCACTAATGTTCCCATAACACTCCAAACTGTAAATCAGTATAACATTTCCAATTTTTCCTGCAGTTTTTTCATGTTTTGCCTACTTGTGTGGCATATTTCTGTGCATGTATTTTGCACAGATCAGCAAGTCTAAATTGCTCTTCAGAATGTGGCACATACAAGCAAAAACAGTAAGAGATCCCTGCTTCCCTTTTCACTTAAGCAAACACAAATCCTACTGATCTGTGAGTGAAAGTTGCTTCGTTGTCTCTGCGGGCAGAATTGGACAAGGCTTGTGCCTTTAAAAGTTACATTAATGGAGCTCCCTTCAGTAGTATTATTAGAGTATGTGACAGCCGTAAGTAGACTTAAACCCATTTTTATACTAAAGTGAGTTGACAGCGCATAATACAGGAAGTTAAAATACATTTTGTACTTACAAAACCCCAAAAAACTTGCTAGATAAGACTACAGGAACATGATACTTGCACAACTTAAAAGGAAGTAGTTAGTTCAAAAAAATTTTTATCTGGAACTGTTTTACCTTATGTTATTTAAAAATTTCTATGAATCATACCTGAGAGGGATTAGAAATATATATGTTTATCTTTGGTTTTGCATGTTCATTTTGTGTGGACTCTGTTTAGAACAGGGCATTTTATGAGGAAAAACTACCCTTAAAAATGGAAAAAAAAAAAAATCCTGCCATATAAACTCAGCAGTTGCATCACCTAGAACAATTTTTCTTCTGAAGCCACATTGTCTCCAAGCCAGCCAAGTCCATCTAGGAAAAAAAGCAATCCTTAGCATAAATATGTAACTTGGTTAAAAAAAATTGCAAATTCGTAGTTAAGATAGACACTAAAATAACAAACACAGATCTTGGAGTTCAGTGGTTGTGTGGAGACATAGAAACAGTAGAACGAGTTAGTAATTGTCTGTAGACAGCCCCCCTGCACCTGTACCTTGACTACTACGTTCAGCTCTGCAGATCTCATAACTGAAATGGTATTAACAAAAATTGGGAGGATGCTGGCAAACAGTTTAACTATGATGGAGAAGAGAGCAGGACAACTGGAGGGAATGACTGTTGGAAGGATGGAACAACACAAATATTGGTAATTCTTTTGTCACAGTAAGCACTTTCTGTGGTAGGGCCTGCACTGAAATTAGTAGCCCCACTTGCTGCATGTTACCTTGCTTCACATGAATAAATTCCTCAGTATCTACTTGTACATCCACCTCTCATTTACAGGGCAACCTGAGGGAGAGGATGCCTTCCTGTTTGTAGGGCATCAACTCTGAGGCTGAAGGGGCATTACTTCAGACCATAAAATGGGCCTACCTATGAACAGTAAAATTGAGTAAAGTCATAATGCACCCATGGCCCTTTAAAAGCTGGGTTCCTAACAGACACAGTGACAGACTCTTTTGCTAAAGTAGCATAAGCAGGTACTGCTATAAAAATCTTAATGCCTAATTGTAAAAATTCTTTCCAGTAAAACTTGTTGGTAACTGGGGGAAAGTCTGCTCTAATTGTAAAAAACAGTCAGTAAAATCTCTCTAGAATTCAAAGTCACTTGAATAACAGAGTTTCTATTGACTATCTAGAGGTTTTTTATTTTTTCTTCCGTTACATGGTTTCCGTATCAATTACTGTGCATGTAACAATATACTCCTGCCATTAAGTTAAACAGATTGATGAAAGCCAATCTGTAGGGCCCAAAGTGAACAATTATATAAAATGTATGCGGCACTGGCACACACAACAGCTTGGAATGCCTGCCTAGTCACTGTCAGCAAGGAGCAAGCCTGTTCCCGAATGCCTTATAGTCTAATACGTCAAGGCCAACAGAAGATGGGCAGGGATACAGAGGCACAGAGAGATACGTGTCTCATGTGCAGTGAGTTTTCTGGCAGAGGGGGAAAAACAACTCAAGTCTAGTGAGCGGTATACAGTTATGCTGAATGCGGGCAAGACTTATTTCAGGTTACAAAAAATTTCATCCCTTTGCCTTGTAAAATCCATCGCATTCACTTACAAAAACGTGCTCCAGCCTTTCTTCATAAATCTGTGAATCTGGACTAGATATGCTGTCAACAGGATTTCCTTGATCCGAGCTGGCTTTTAGGTTGGGGCGATGGCGAGTTGCTAAGCTCTAAGAGTCAATCCACATCTCCCATTGTCACCTGCTGTAAGGCAACATGCTGGGTCAGTGGGCTTCATATCAGGCATGGAAAGCTTACAACTGCAGTGGTTTAATGTGCCAGTGACAGACATAGTGGTAAACCTACAATAGCTCTTCAACTGAGTTAATACTGTTAACGTGTTCTGACCCCCTTGTGTCTAAACCACATGTCTCACTGGTCAAGTTGTAAGCAATTTGTTTATCCAGTAGTAAGCAGGGACTAGATTATTTTGAAGTAGCTGGTACTTCTGCCCTCAGCCAACTCAGCTCACTAGAGGTGAAATTCCTCCCTGGTCCACCTTGCTTAGAGCACTCTGAGACTACTCCCCTTTTTTTCCCCTCCCCTAAATGATATCCCTCAGCTGGGGATGAGGGGAGAAGGGTCAGTAAACTGATTGCATGCTATTAAGATTTTTCAAGAGCAAAATTAGCTTAAGCAGTTGATTATCAATTACACATCAACTTAATTAGCTCATTTCCTGTAGGAAGAAAATATGCTCAGTTTGTGCACTGGGAACCCAGGAAGCAAACTATTAAACATTTAAGGCAGTGGGGGAAGGAGAAGAAATGCAACAAGTTATCATTAAAAGAATTATTCTGATTAAATCAGTCATCTTCTTTAATCCACTTGGATGGTCTAACGTTCAAGCTGCACTTGGTGCAAGGTTCAGAACTAACGTTGTGCTATGTTTTCCATGTGACTGAGACTGAGTAGATAGTTTTGGGAATTACTGCGTGTAGTTGTTAAAGAGACTCAATGGCCTGGAATAGAACGCTTTCTGCTCTACCCTTCACTGTTATACAGCCCTTAATTTGACATTCTCTGACATATTACAAACCATATAATGTTCTCCTGGAGAACCAAGAGCTTGATAAGCCAGCAGCATAACTGACATGGTTTCCATTTTTCTGTGCATGCATGTGCCTTATGATTTGAATTTGACTTGTCAGCTATCCCTGCATGGCTATCAGTTCCGTTACATAAGTGATACTGTAAACACCCTTAAAATGAAGCATTCACAAGTCCAACTGAGGGCAGAGCAGTGGATGTCGTCTCCCTGGACTTCAGCAAGGCTTTTGACACTGTCTCCCATCACATCCTCCTAGGTAAACTCAGGAAACATGGGCTAGATGAGTGGACAGTGAGGTGGCTTGAGAACTGGCTGGATGGCCGAGCTCAGAGGGTTGTGCTGAATGGCGCAGAGTCAAGTTGGAGGCCTGTGGCTAGCGGTGTCCCCCAGGGGTCAGTGCTGGGTCCAGGCTTGTTCAATATATTCATCAATGACCTGGAGGAAGGGACAGAGTGCACCCTCAGCAAGTTTGCTGATGATACTAAACTGGGGGGAGAGGCTAACGCACCAGAAGACTGTGCTGCCATTCAGAGGGAGCTGGACAGGCTGGAGAGCTGGGCAGAGAGGAACCTCCTGAAATTCAAAGGCAAGTGCAAGGTCCTGCACCTAGGGAGGAAGAACCCCATGCACCAGGACAGGCTGGAGGTTGACTTGCTGGAAAGTAGCTCTGCAGAGAAGGACCTGGGAGTGCTGGTGGACAACAAGTTAAACATGAGCCAGCAGTGTGCCCTTGTGGCCAAGAAGGCCAATGGGATCCTAGGGTGCATTAGGCAGAGTGTTGCCAGCAGGTGGAGGGAGGTGATCCTGCCCCTCTCCTCAGCCCTGGGGAGGCCTCACCTGGAGTACTGTGTCCAATTCTGGACTCCCCAGGAGAAGAGAGACATGGCGCTACTGAAGAGAGTCCAGCAGAGGGCTACAAAGAGGATGAGGGAACTGGAGCATCTCTCCTGTGAAGAAAGGCTGCGAGAGCTGGGCCTGTTCAGCCTGGAGAAGAGCAGACTGAGAGGTGATCTGATCAACGTGTACAAGTGTCTGAAGGGAGGGTGTCAAGAGGATGAGGCCAGCCTCTTCTCCGTGGTGCCCAGCCACAGGACAAGAGGCAATGGGCAGAAACTGAACCACAGGAAGTTCCATCTGAACCTGAGGAAAAACCTTCTTTCCTGGGAGGGTGACAGAGTACTGCAGCAGGTTGCCCAGAGAGGTTGTGGAGTCTCCTTTGCTGGAGATATTCAAAACCCGTCTGGATGCGATCCTGGGCAATATGCTCTAGAGGACTCTGCTTGAGCAGGGAGGTTGGACTAGATCTCCAGAGGTCCCTTCCAACCTCAACCATTCTGTGATTCTGTGAACTGAAATCTATTCAGTGTTTCCTTAGTGATAAGTTTTTCCAAGCCAGATTTTCCTTACTAATTAAAAAAAAATAGCCCAAAAAACTTCTTTCTTGTTATGGAAAGTAACAGTTCATCTTGATCCTTATTTACATTACTTGATAAGTAATGGCTTTAGGGTTGTTTTTAGTAATTTAGGGGTAAAGGTTGTGATGCTGTTAAAGTACACATCTCTTAGGACCCACAGTTTTGTCATCTACATTTCGTTTACTCAGTGCCTGCAAGTGAGGCACTGCTTAGACATTGTATAATTAGAATATTCTCACTAACCTGACACTGCACCAGGCTTCTCTCCGATAGTTATTTTATGCAAGACCATATGTCTCATGGATTTTTTTCATTTAGAGAGGGGATAGGATAGCAACCTCCCCCACCCCCCTTCTTCCTGTTGCTCTTAGTGTAAGGCAACACCAAGCAGTGTCAGGAAGTAGGCTGAAATTGACAGCAAGTGGTAGTTGAGAGTACAGATGTTTGGCAGCCGATAAAAGTAGATCCCATTACGTACATAACTGCTGCAGTTGCTTTGACACAGCCTTGTTGGAGATCATCATCCAAGTTGTCTTTCCTATGAAAGCATTTGCTTAATTCCAAGTTCTCAGATTTAAAGTCTTCCTTCTAGTGTGAGGTGGTCCTGTTGCCTCATTGCTTTCCTCACAGATTTGCACTGGAAAAATAAAGTGGGGGATGCTAGGACTTGCTTTAATACAGTAAAGACACCTGATGCAGGGCTGTCCCATGGACATGGGACAGAATTTCATCATGCATCTAGTTATTTCTTATTGATCCTAATTATTTATCGTCTTTGATTCAGACTGTGAAAATGTAGGCCTTGTAAAACACTCTCTGAGAGAATGCAAGATTCTACTTTGGGAGCAAGCAACTGAGTTTAGGGATTTAACTGTTAGTTGTTTTAAGGAGAAGCTAGCCTGTCTAGAGACCGAGATCCACTATGAAACTTGAAGCAAGTGCCTCTGACTTAAAGATTTCGAGCATAATTAAGGTTATTGGAATATAATCAGTTAGGTCAAAGGGTCCATTTATATTCATTTACTCTTGTGACCTACTCCAGATCTTTATCTTTGAAGCCTAACTTTACCATGGTGTAAGAATGCACAACTCCCATTCAGCTTAAGAAAGCAGAAACCTGTAAAAGAGAAATCTGTAGTGAAACCTGCGTACAGTGAAACCTGAATTTTTCACTGCCATCCTGCCTTCACTTATGCTCATTTTGCATACTGTAGGATTCACTCAACTGAATATAAAAAACACTGATCTAAGTTCAGTCAGTATTTCAGCCTCCAGAAGAAGAGGTAGCAAATGAAACCATTGCTCCACTTCAGTACCTCCTGCTTAAGTTTCATTTTGTTTTTACTGCCTCAGGAGTAGTGGAAAGAAAATTTAAGTTCAGCAAAGGGAGAAAAAAAAAAAAAAAAAAAGAAAAATCCAGCTTGCCAATGGGACTTTCAGTGACTCACAGAAAAGGAAAAAAGAATCCCACAAAATACACCAAACACATGGAAACATGGGGTAAGCCCAGCCCTTATTCAGCCAATCAGAACAAGTGAAGCAAAAGTCATTTTAGGAACTGAAGTAAGTATCCATATGAACTCAGTTTTAATTGGTTTGGCTTGACTCACTCTAACCAGACAGGCCATTAGCCCAACCTAGCTGGAAATGACTAAACCAAACACTAGTACAACACTGTTTTCATTAGGAACTCTTGTGAGGATTTTTACAGCTCCAAGCTGGGATGAAGCTCAAGAAACTATTAACTTACCAGCAAAAAGAACTAGCTCAGGAGCGTTGTTCCATAACTCTAGGCCATTGTATGCTGCCCTGAGCAGTATTTCTGCACACCTTTTATACTTGCTGCTACAACTGGTGCTTCTCTGTTTACTGCCTTTGCACTCAGGGGGACTCTTCTCCTGCCTACCACTTACATAGCTGCTGCCCAAGCACCAGTTGCATAGGTGTGTGGCATTCCCTGATGAGCACTCAGTGGGAGACAAAAGGTGTAGGCAATCCCTAATCAGGGAACAACCAACAGAACCTGCCTATTAGAGCTGACAAGCAAAGGAGGCTTCATCCCCATGCACTGCTCCAGCTGAAGCTAGTAATGCTCAGGCTGGCTTTCAGTGCTCTGTTACCATCGTGGTCCTTTCCAGATGCTGTTTGCAAGTTAGCTGTAGTGTGTGCCATCTTCCTTTCTTCTCCTGTCCCCCTCCTTTCTGTACATTTTATCTAAATATCCATGTTGTGCAGTAACAATTGCAAGGGTTGTAGGTGGGCTGACTTGCATCTATCTACTGCTGTATCTTGATTGAGGGGGGAACTGAGGGAAATGCAACTCTTCCTGATGTAGATGTGTCACGGTTAACTGACAGATGTGCTTGGTGTGGCATGTTACGAAAAGCACATCTTCTCTGCCTGTCAAACTATGAACAGGGCTTCTCCAGTTTTGATTTTGTTTGCGGTTTGCCATGGTTCCCAGATCATCTTTCCTCATAGTTAGTTGTAGTTTGCTCACTAGGTGTTGTGTTTATAGCTTCCCTAGAGAAAATGATGGACTCCACATTGGGAGGGGAGAGAAGAAAGAAAGGGGGGGGGGGTTAAGATCTTAGAAAATACACTAGTTTTAGTTCGCAGGTAAATTAGCATTTTTGTGCTGTTTTGCCATGTTTCTGAACCATGCAGGATACATTTTGCAGTGAGTGTACACGTGACCGGCTGGGCAGTGTATGAACAGGCAATGCTCGAGGCTCACAAGCTCAGAGTGCAATGAACAGGAGTTAATCCTGTTGTAAATATATTTTTGCGCAGGGACTATGAAGGTGATTATATTGCACTGTCAGCGTATCTTTCACATAGCTTACCATGCATGAGTATAGCAAACAAAGTTATTTTTAGCAGTTAAACATTTTTTCATCTTTAAAAATTGGTTCTGGAAATAACAAATTAGATGCATTTGTTATTTTTTAGTAAATACAGTTTTGCTAACAGAACTGCACTACCTTCCTCTGTAAAGAGTCAAGCCAGCCTGATCTGGGAACGGCTTCCAATGAGCAACGGCGAAAACAAAGGGGCACATTTGAATTAGAACTCTGGGGAGTAAAGGCCACTAGTGATTCTGGAAATCCTTGTTGTTCAAAATTATCAGTGTGCCACATGTGACCAAACTGTGTCCAAGCTCTCTTTGTCCAGTCATTCACAGTTAGACCTATCTCTTAATCAGGAAGCGAATACTTCACACGTCCATATCATTTTATGGTTTCAGAACAGTAGCTAGACTTGAAAATTGATATAGTGATTCAATAAAGAATCCAGCTGTGCTGATGACCTGCCCAAATCCTGAACTCAGATACAGTTCTGGGAGGAACAGATGCCATGAGAGTTATGATTTATGATGCTGATTGCTGCCAAAACCTTTTGTACTGCATACTGGGGCTAAGCAAAATCAAATGATGCTGTGAAATGCATTGACCCTTAACATATTTTGTTAATTGTCAGTGTACAGTTAGGTTGCTCATGGCTTCTTACTAGTGCATTGTTCTCACAATTTCTTGGAACATGAAATTCATTGAAGTGCTGGAAGGGGAAATTCTTGTTTTAGCCTGCGTGTAACACTGTACCGCATGGTGCAGCTCTGTTCCACAGTATGTTCTGGGAATACGGTAGTCAAAATACGTACAAAGCTGTACCATTTTACTGTTTAAATTCTGAGAACTTTTAAGAGGCAATAGCAAGAGTGAAAAGCAAGTCAAAGCAGAACCGGGCTCCAGCTGTGGCAAGTTAAAGAGATATTGGAAAATGCAGAGGGCAACTTGTTAAATGAAGACGTGTTTGCATAAAGCAGGGGCAAGATCTGTAACAAGGCTATATTAATAAAAGAGGTGGAGTTTGCAAAGCCTATAAGCACTGACGAGCCTTATTTCATCTTGTTGTTTGGCTGCCTTTTTTTGTAATTTATTGCAAGGACATCTGCTTTTTCTATGCTAATGTAATTATTTGTGTAGGTGTATTGTTTTTGCAGCTTAAATAATTTTAACAAAACATGATTCTGTTTTTCAATTCAGACACCTACAGGTCAGAAACTGACAACATTTCAGTAAAACACCTCTAATTTAATTAAATATTTAATTAACAACGTAAATTCTGAACTACTTCGCTTATTTATGAAGTGAGTTTTGAAGTTTATGTGAGCCTGCAGGAACCACATAGAAATCCATGCCACAGATTGTAAGCACTGATCAACAGCCAGGTCGCTCAGAAAGAAATTCATTGGATGAAAAGTGGTCCCAAACTGAATGGTTTACATAGTGGCTGGACTTTCTACAAATATTTTAAGTAAAAATTTACTTGTGTACTTGTTTTTGCCTGAAGAAGCTTAAACTGCTCTTGAACACAAAACAGTCTGTGGCCTGTAAGCCTCTGAAATAGCTTAACAGATGAAGATAAGCGACAATCACAAAATATGGAACTTGAAGTGAAAACCTGAATGCCAGTTTGCTGGTTGAGAAGCTAAACCATTCCAGTTCTGATTGCTGTGCGTTAAAGTGTCATTAATGAACCAGCAAACAGGGTTTGGTAGTGACGGCAGAGTACGCAGAGGCTCCTTGAAAGGACAAAGCCTCTGAAAGCCATGTGTACACCAGATGCGACAAGGTTATTGTGGATGGAAGCTGAATCTGACTTTCTGTGTGGGACATCAAAGCCTTGATCCAGCAAGGCATGTGCCTTTAAGCCAAGATCTCATCCCACTGTATTCAACAAAACATTCATATGCTTAAAATTCCATGTGCAGCTAGGGAATGTGATAGCTGGCTGACAGACAGAATTGGGCAGCCTAGCAGCTGATTTATAAGTGACCCTTTCAGAAAAGGAGAACGTGTTTAGCCAAATTCAGTCCCAGTGTTCATTAGTGAGTTTACATCAAGGATGAATTTGCTTTTGAGTGCCCATGGGATATCTCAGATGCCTTTATTCTGATAACCTCTGCTGTCTGAAGTATTCTGAAATTATTAACTTGCATTACTGATAAGTGCTATGGAAATTCTCTGCACAGTATCTGTTTACTTAATGGCCGTAAGATGTGATTTCACTAAAATCGTCAAAGGCTCTTTTGTGTTTAACTGTCCCTCAAAAGCTTTGCTGTGCTGTCTGCAGCACGGAGCGTAAGATATGTTTATGCTGCTTGTTGTTGAGGTGGCTTTGGTAATGAGTGTTTATAGAAAATACAGCATAACACGGTCTTTTTTTTTTTTTTTGGATCTTACCAAGATGTTTGTCTGCTGCTGCAATATGGCAGTGATGTAACACAAACTCTGTATATGAGGAACTACAGAATGAATGTTTCTCAGTAATCTGCTGTTTTTGTTGCTGTTGCTGCTGATGAGCAAGAGGACATTTGAGGCCTGAACTTAATATCCCATTTTCTTTAAGTATGACAAGAGATTGATCATCCTAAAGAGCAGAAGTATTGCTCTCTGTTTTTTTCAGCAGCTACACATGCTTCCAAACTAGAGTTAAAATGACAAGCCCCTACCTGTGATTTTGATGATGTCCATGAGGTTCTCCACTCTGTGGAGATAGATAAGCCAGTGTGTGTTTCCAGCTGGGGTAACCAGTTCTGCATAGCATGGTTCTTTCGCAGACCTGGAGGAACGGCTCTGTGGGTCTTTCACAGTTCTCCATTTCCAAGGCTGGAGGAAGGCAGGACACGGGCTAACAGGTTGCAGTTCTGTTCTACACTGGCTTATGGGGAAATGTTTGTTTCTAGGGGAGTTAGCACTGGAAGGGAAGCGCCTGGAAGGAGAGCCTTTCCAAGCCTGGGAGAACGGAGTCCTATATTTGGCATGGAATTCTGGAAATGAAATAGATGACATCAGCTCTTTGAATCTCTCCCCTGCATGCTGTTATACTAGGGAAGTTTATAGTCCTATTTGAATTTATTGTATGTCAGCAGAGTATTTAACTATCTTATTCAAGGATGGCCTTATATAGTAATTATTTGAACTCTACTTGTGGGCAGTAGGTTTGTAAATAATGAACTTGCAATGCCAAAGCTTTCTCTTTGCTTGTTGTGAGCTAGGAAAGAGGGAATTTAGTCACAGATCTTATGAGTTTCATTTAACTATTGCTGACATTACAGCCCAGCTTTCCATAGCAAGATGGTTCAAAGTTTTAAAATTAAAAAGAAAAGCTGGGGGCGGGGGATTAAATCATACGCGTGCTTTGGTTTGTATGTTTTCATGGTTCAAATGTGCTTCCATAATATGCAAAAATGAGAGAGCACCGTTGAAAGCTGTTTGTTGTTGAGACTGATCCTATTCCTCCTCTTTGGCAGCAGAAGAGGTGGCAAGAGTACTAGGTTTCAGCTGTAGGTGAGAACTCCCACACACTGTATGTAAGCCCAGTGCTTCTCCCTTTGATCTCTCTGCTAAGACATCAATTGTCTTGAAAAGGAGAAAAGTTAGACAATTACTACATGCTTTTCAAAATCCCTAATCAGCTGTTGTTGAAAGAGCATTCCGGAAGGCTACAAAAAAGGCTGGTACAGGAACGGCCCCTTGTCTAGAGATTTGAAAGCCTATTTAATAATACAACATAGATCTTGATACAAAATGGCCAAGTTGCCTTCATATCCTTCTTCCTGAAGAAGAGAAATGAGCTTTTTATTGGAGTGCGCTGTGCTAGCTTATAAGGAGCAGCTTGCATGGAAAGAGTGAGAAAAGAAGATTAAAACAGATAGAAAAGAGCGTGAGCCAGAGAAAGAAGAGAGTAAAGAAAGGCTACAAGTTTCTGTACATCCTTTTAAGATGTGAAAATATGTTCTCCTCTCCCACATGTGAAAGAACAAGTGCTGATTGCTGTCTTTGAGAATATTTTCAAGTTTTCCAGTGTGACAACTGAATGCTAGTTACCTTATCCTTGTAAGCCAAACCATACAAAACTGGTAGGGCCTGGTACGATTAATAAGACTTGCCTTTTTCCATGAATGCTGTTCCTGATTTTCCTGTTTTCTGTGATGGAAAATTTGGTTGTGAATATTGTTTAAATGTTGCTTTGAGGGAGTGTTGAGAAGAGGAGGGCCCAGCTTTTAGGCTGGTTCTGCATGATTCAGTTTGAGTCTTTATAATGTGTTTCTGTTTTTCTGTTATATCTGTTTCTTAGGGTTACTTGATGACTGTTGCTGCAGGGAAGGATTTTCAGAGACAAGGCAGATTTCTATAGCGGTATCCTTTCCGTAAAGTAGAGACTATCAGCAACTGACTGTTTTGAAGAGCGAAAAGAGATAGAATGTCTTAGAAAAAAAAAAAATTCAGTGTCCTTATACATTTTAAAAACAATTTAAGCTTTGTTTTGCTGAAAATGATACAATCTGAGACCCTCACCCTTGCCAAGAGATTTAAGATCTTTGAAGAGTAGGGCGTTCTCAAGCCAAGCAGAGAATGGCAATAGTTGGAACGATGGAAAATGATTGTCAAAGCAGTTGATTATTTCTAAGGACAATATTAAAATACAATATTTTCCTGCTTTCTGTCATCATACCCAAGCAGCACATCTTCGTGTAGCCATGTAAAATCTATGGTGCTATGGGGGAAATCAGTGTTTCCTGAACTCTGTATTAAAATTCACTTTTATTCATGAATTTTGACCGCTTATTCTAAACCATATTTTATTTCATTTGGAGTTGTGCTGTTTTTGCAGTTCATTCTTAAATACAAAGGGAATTAAGCATGTCCAAATAGGCTAAGTTCCTGTTTTGTATTGGATCTGGAAGCATAATGGCAGAAAAGTACTATCAAATATGGCTGAGTAAGAAAAATACTGCTTTCAAAGAAGAGAAGTTAAATATGTCTGCTTTTTTTTTCTTCCCACAAACTCATAATATGGCCCTAATTTAGCAGACAGTGGACAAATGGGGATAGGAGAGGTTTTGGAAAACTGCTTCCGGTGAGTCTAGTGCTACTCTGATGTAAAAAATGAATGAATTCCAGTCGGCCTTGATCCTGCCAACTGTGAGACCTATACTTCATTTTAAAGCAAGGCTGCAGTCTCATTGACTTAAATTTGACTGTTCATGATACTCAGTGTCTTCAGAGAAAAACAGAACAGTGTTTTTACAGTAAAGTAAGAATCATCTGCTTTATTCTGTCTTTAGTTTACCTATTATTTTATTATTTCATTTCTAAAATAAACTAAGTTACAGTTCTCCTTACACTGAAATAGGAATCAAAAGCCAAGTCCTTTTTTGGAAACAGGAGATGAACTCTTCAGCTAATATAAACTGGTTGAGTTCCACTGAACTTCAGCAAACTACATTCTTTCCAAAGATCTCCACTGCTGCATGGCATCCAAAATATATGTGCCCAAGAAACCTCTTAGATTTTTAGATACAACTTAATGCTTATAAATCGGTATTGAAAGCACTACAGAGAATCTGTGCCCAAAACTTTGTGGAGAGGCAGGTGATATGGAAAGCATTAAAATGAGACAGGCAGTCATTACTTTCTCAGTGTCTGGCAAGTTTTTTGAATATGTGCAGTGACAGATATGGTATTGTTTGCACTGGTGTGGATATATAGCAAAAGAACCAGCAAACAGGATAGAGTAATAAAAACAGCCTCCACAGGAAGGAAAAAGGAGATAAGAGTAAGAAGGATTTACATTTACTCATACCTAGGCCATCTCAGGAACAGGCACAGTTAACAAATGGCCGTAGAGGGGCAACAGCAACAGGGCATTCTACTATGCACATGATTACATGGACCTTGAATGATTTTACGGGGCGTTATATGTGAATGCCTGCTAAAGAATATACCACTCAGTAGGGGCAAAGCTATGCATCTACAATATGAAAGTTTTCTGAGTGAAAGAGGTCATTAAAAACCATTGAAAAAAATCACACATTATCATTTGAGAGTAGAAGGAAGCGTAGCTGCGGATGGTTTATGTGAGTTTGATTGTACAAGTTTCAGGTGACTTCTTCTGCCCTCAGTTAGCAGAAGTCCTGTTACCTGCTTGTACAGAAGGGGATTAACATGATGATAACAGCTCCTTCCTGGACAGCAATAGCAAGCAGGAGATGGGGCCCTAGTATAGGGTGGGGAATCCTACCAGTGGGAGGAGAGTGTGGGCTCATGATTGCAGCAACAGTTGCAATGAAGGTGGCCAGACATAGTTTATTCATTCCTTCTGCAAAGCACCATAGAAAATGGTGAAGTGGTCCTCAGCAGTCAAGACCTTGGTGCTACTTATGGCTCTGCCTAAGTGATCAGGATAACCTGATCGCATAATGTATTTGCAAATGGGAAAATTTGACTTGGCTGAAATCAGGGCTAGGGTCTGCGGCCTTTTGTACATGTACAAATCATTCTAAGGTGCCTAGTTTTTCCTTTCCCTCATGTTCCATTCCCTGTATTTCCAAGTAATTTGTAGGAATATCATTTTGTTCCTGCCTTTGGGAAGAACATTGTCTGACTGGTTAGAGTAGCAAAGCAGGCAGACTGGTATAGCAGAAGGAAAAAAAAAAAAAAAACCCGCACAGCACAGTTTCCGTACGCTCAAGAGCGCAATGCATTCCTGCTCTTCTTTACATAGGGCAGAATGCCAGCACTTGGAATAACCTGCACTTGGCCTGACCCAGAGGCTGTTGGAAGACTCCCTTTAGCTTGATTGGATTTTGGATCCGGCTCCTTGTGACTAACTTTTGGCTGAAACATTAAGATTGAGTTCCATGGAAAATTAGGTTAGGGAACTAGACAGAAATTCCAAGGCCAAAACCAGACATGAGTATTGTTTTGAAGAGTGGCCCAGGTTTAATAAACTAGTTCAAGTCTTATGAACCCGTAGAAAATTTGATCATGCAGGTGTGCAGAAGTTTTACACGATCAAGACAGTGTCCTACGAAGTCGCCCACATGCACATGAAATCAGTAGATGCGCATGTGCATCCTCTGGGTAGGAGCATTTGTTTTAAAATAACATTCCCCACTGAAACAGCATTCTGAAACCTATTTATTTGTTTCCTTCTTTGTAATAGGTTTTGAAGCAATCATGCACTGAGATTTTATATTTGGAACCATCCAGTGTCTGTGTGGGAGGTAAGCTTTTAGAATTGGAAAAATAATACTTAATTATTGGACAGTTTGATTTCCACATTCTACTCAAACAAGAACACTCTACCGGTCATCTAGAAAGAAAAAAAAGTCTTTAAAAATCCTGAGGGAATTTTTAAGAAAGATCAGATCCTTCTCCGTTTACTCATCTTGTTCCTTGGAGAAGCCTTCTTCCTGTGCCTCCTTTTATAGTTGCTAGTACGTATAAAAGTTTGAGAGACATGCTTGCCTACCACAGTCGCATTAGTTGCACTACCTGTTTTTTGCCTTGTGTTCTTTTGCCTAAGAGAGAAATGTGCATTCAAACTTACAGAAACCTTTTTAGAACAATTCCCTCCCTCCTAGAAGGTAAACTTTCTAGCTTCTCACTGGCATGCATACTTTTTTCAAAGGTTAAAGCTTGTTCCGAGACTGCTTGCTTATCCGGTATTTGTTGTGTTTTGTGAATGAGGCTACAAAGTCTAATTCCCTCTAACAGTGGACTCCCAACTGATGAGAGGTTAGGAAACGATCAAAGCAAACTGAAGTTGTAACATGCTATTTTCCTTCACAAAGAGATTGGAAAGACTAAAAAAAGTTGCTGTCCTTGCTTTCAAAGCTATGATACGTACTCTGTGATACTCGCATACAATTTTATATAATGCCATTGAGCTGAGTTTTGGGAATCCTGATAACGTACATACATATAAATTCATAATAGTTTTTGTAGTGTCCTGAATCTGTGTAGTGTCAGAAGTAAAGCTTTTGACTTGTTTTAGCATGATCCTGAAAGCAGAGATCTGCATTTTTGTGCTGCGTTACTATATTTCTTAAGCAGAACTGCACAGAAGTACAAGTGCTTGTCTTCTCTCTAGAATTTCACAATCCATACATACTTTGAAACCAATCAAAATAAGGTAGCTGCAAAATCCACTTATTTTGATGTTTCTGTAAAGACATGGATCGTTTCAATGAAGCTAGTGGCTTTATAAACAAACTCTTTTCACTCACAAATAATAGTGTGGCCCTTACGCAGCTTCCGGAGAAACAATACTGAGCAGAAAGACTTTGTATCTGGAGTTTTAAGCGAACTTGATACAAGTCTGGAGAGTCTTCTTATATGAGACCCAGAGTCCTTATTTATGAGAGTGTTCACTGAGAAACTGTTTCCTACTTGTTCAGCTGAGACCCAAGGACTTCACTTGCTCAGCTCCTTTTGCTGGTCAGAATAAACTCCCTTCTAATAGGGCTACCCTGAATGATAAAGATTGGGGAACGATTCTTTATTTTTCCTTTGGTGATCGAACTGAAGAGGGAGGTACCAAGAGGCACATTAGAAAGGCATCTTCACAATGTTTGAAGCATAACTTTGTTGTGTTTGAGCTGCTGATGGCTACATTGAAATTCTCCTTGTCTGAATTTAGTCCTTAGTACAAAGTACTAAAGACTGGTAATTTGGTGGGGGGTTGTTTGTTTTTCTCTCCAGAGGAGTTCCAAGTTGTTCTCAGAGGAAGTGGCTTAACCCTTGCCAGGAGACTCGATGGTATTACTTGTACCTATCAAGTGAATGGAACTACCATTCGTAAGTATTGAAATTTGAGACAATCTGCCTTTACATTTCCTAATAAGTGCTTCCCCCCCTGCTTCTTGTTGCCTCATTTAATTAAAATCTAAAGAGAAAAGCATGGAAGAAAAAGAGAAATACAAAAGCTCTGAGGATTAGTAATGCGATGTGAACGCTTTTGCATCTTGCACAGTGGTTTGAATTTGCTGCTGGTGCCCATTAGCTGTAAACTGTGACTGGCGTTTGGCTGCCCAGCTGGCTGTGTGAAATAAGCTGGTGATAACAGTCTACTTGTTTACCTTAAAATGAGCAGATGTTTGCCTATGAAAAAGCATAACCACAGAGTGCACTAACCAAGCGTCCCCTTACTGTAAGAAGACATGGGCAAAGGCAGGGGCCCTCATCTTCATTCCCAAAGGCAGTCTTTCCAACATGCACTTACCTTGGTATCTTGGAGCATCTCTGCCCATCCTGTGCAGTATAGCAGATGCGTAGCCTTTGGGCTGTTGATTTCAGGGACTTTGCGAACTGTGGATGCCCCCCCACCCCCAACATGGAGTCCACTTCTTGGGGCTTCTACTGTAGTATGGACAGAAAAAGGCCAAGTCAGAGCAATTGGTACTATTTTGTCTTTGCATGTTGAGCTTGTTCATCAGCCCCATGTCTCAAACAGCATCCCTCTCCAGGAGGAGGTCTCACTGTGTCCAGATCCCTAGCTGGACTCCAGTTCCCTGAGTTTTCACCCATAGAGAAGAATTTAGTTTCAGACAAAATGAAACTTTCCTTGTAGTTTTATCTGTCTCCTAGAGAAAAAAAATTCTACTGTCCAGTGTTTTTTTTTTTTTATTAGTGCTCACTCTTAGCCGCATATTACAATCCTTAAAATAGCATCCATGTTGTTGGGAAGTTTGTCCTAGTGGAAGACTGCAGAAGCTAGAGTGGAAAAGTGTAACACTGGTAGAGAGAGAATGCAAACTTTTTTTTTTCTTCAAAGTCAGATACCTGATTAAATGAGTTTCCTGACAGAGAATTTCATTTTCATGTTCCCTGAGTTGACACAAGGGTGAGGACAGTGGAGAAATTGCCATTAGTGGGAACCTCCACCTTTTTTTGATATTCAGAAGCCCAAGTGGACAGCTAGTGGATTTACATCCAACTTTTTGCTTTAAGCACTATCCCTTACAAGCAAGCCATACTGGAAAATGACCAAAAGTGGACATATAGAAAAAACTGGTTTTTTTTTTCCTGTCTAATGTCTGATTTTTGTATTAGCTTGTCTTAAATTCCTACCCTATTGAATATGTTTCCAGTACTTTTTATTCCTTATTCTGGCTATAATACATATTTTGAATGTGTTGCCAATCTCTCCTGCCGGTTAAGGATCTCCTACAAGGGCTTGAAAGAACAACAAAGTAGCACAGTTGCTGTGGACAAAGGCAACTTGTGTAAATAAGTGCTACTTGTATAAATTTCCTTTCAGTTTCAATTAAAAGTGTCCATCTTTGTTTCCTATATTAAACTAGCATGCTTGTTTGCACTTTTTGCATAAATTAGCTTTATAGAGCTAGAATTTGCAGTCTGGCGAAGTAATTATTACCGTTGTATATTTATTATCCTGGTGTACCTTCCTTACTTGGAGAAGTAGTTGTAACCTCAGAAACATGACTTCAGGATAATCAGAATTTAAATTTGAATTTAGGGGGCTGGTTTTTAAGTCATCTGAATTTTTCAATTCTAGTCCTGCCTTGTTCCCAACTTGCTGCTTACCATGAGCAGTCCACGTCTCTAAACTCCAGTTTGTCCACCTGTAAAATGAACATAATAGCCCTTACCTTCTTCACAGGAGTGTTTTGAGGCTTGCATCAATACGGTTATGTTTGTAGCGTTCAAAAATCTTCTGATGGAGGACAGTAAGGTACTGTGGAGATAAGGACCTACGGAATATGAGAATTAAGGGAAGGCTCAGCCATTTTCCATAAACCTCATAAATTTAAACCTCCTCTGTCCTGGTGACAGTTGTTACCGTACTAACAGTTTTGGCATACTTAGCAGCAATGCTACCTTTATACACCAAATCCGTTTACAGTACTTGATGACTGGTAGATTGCGGTGCTGCTAAAATTAGGGGCTGGCTGTGCTGCCAACAGTAGTCCCTAGGTACTTGGATTCTGATGTGCTGCTGCATGTTGCAGGTGGGAGGATGAACTCACCATGCAGAGTCCAGAGGAAGCTGGCAAGGGTGGGCAGAGGTCCAGAGCGCACAAACTAAGAGGAAAGACTAAAAGATTAGGTTCATCACATTTACAGAAAAAGGTGGTGAATGTTAACAATGTTAATATGGTCTGCTTTCGGGATTAAGATAAGGCACTAGGCTCTCCAGACCCATTGGGAAGAGAACAAGAGGTAATAGGCTTAAAATTCTGCAAGAGATCCATATTAGATATTAGGAGAACGATTCTCACTATAAAAATACGTAAGGCCTGGAATAGGTTACCTAGAAAGCCTTTTAACAGCAGCTTAGGTGAACGTCGCTGAAGAACATCTCAAGTGTGTTTCCCTCTTTAAATGACCTTCTAAAGTGTCTTCTGTTTTTTTACTATTCCTTGATTCCATGGCCGTTTATACCAGTACAGAGTATGTATGAAGAATTTTTTACATCTGCTTTGCCTTTTTAGAAATAACTATGCCTGGACAAGGCAAAGCCCCCAAATTCTTGCAAGCATCTGGTGTGATAATTTCCATCTACATCTCTGAGCTGCTTTTTCTTTTCTTGGCTTCAGGAAAGGGTGTTCTAAAGCACAAGAAGGGAGGGGAATAGCATATTGATGTATTTATTATATGTTGCAGCATAACGACACAGTCTGCTTTATGAGGTCTTGCCAAAGGCCTTTCCCAACCCACCCAGGTTCTTGTCTCCAGCAACGGCCTACATCACATGTTTAGGGAGTAAGCAGGGAAATTTTATGTGACCCTTCCCTGATGTGCTAGCTCATTTTCTACAGCTCTGTGCTCTATGCCAAGCAGTTTTGTTTCAGAGGAGACCTAGAGGAGAAAAGTAGATCTAGGATGGACAAAAAGGTAGGAAGGGCTCTCCCAGCAGGAGGGAGAAGGAAATAGCCCTAAGAAGAGGAACATCTTCCTCATGTGGTTGCATTCTTTTGTGTGAAAAACCAACCTGCTATCAGTGGATCCTCACCATTTTGGAGCATGAACGAGGAGGACACAGGCATGAAGATGTACATATTATAGTTCCCCTTGCAAATAACCTGGGCTCCACTTTTAAGATCAGCCTCAGAGCAAACAGTCATTTTGTTGGTTCTTCTTGTTTTAAAAAAATAGATTTGGCATGTTTCTCTTTCTGCATTTATAAAGAACCATTACCAAATGCTAGAAAGGAAACCTGCCAAATGTAGCTGTGGGATAGAAAATAATCTATGAAACATACCATTAAGACAAAAACATATGGCAATGTGCTAATCCCTCTTCCCCACCTCACAACTAGCCCCAAATCTAGGCCAAGCAGTTGGTGCAGATTATAGCACATAAGAAAGGAAAAGTTCATTTATGCTTACAGCTCCTCCCTCAGCTGCTCCTGAACTATTTGAATATCTGCTTTTCCCCCTAAATGCAGAGTGGAGTCATCTCCAAGTTTATCTTGCAGACCATTTATCCACCCCCCCAGTCAGGAAATAGTCTATGCTTGCAAGGGCAGCTCCAGTACAGGAATTAACAGTACTATCCTGGGGAAGTTCAGAAGATGATTCTGCCCATAGGAGCAGAATCCTTCCCAGCTTGCCATACACACAAGGTAAAACAGCTCCCTTCAACAAATACTGAGTGCAGACAGTGGTATTCCTGTTTGACTCTCTTCGTCTCCTTCTGGAGGAGTATTCATATGTAAGTTACAGGAAAGGCTACTGCTATATTCTGTCACCAAATGAGGAGGAGGAGAGGCTTCTTTGGCCTTCTCTCCTTTTCACAGTTGCAGAAAAGGAGCACTCTGCTGGACACATTGATTTACAAATAGTTGCTTTACAAGCAGCTGAGATTTAGAAGTATTTAGAGACCCTAAAGTGTGACAGACACTGGAGCAATAAACCCCACAATCACAACTGATATAATGGCCACTGAATGCAATGCATGGAAATGCACTTAATTAGAAACAAACCTCCATCTTGCAAATATCAGGAATTCTCTAATAATGTTCTCAGTCTTCTTAGAAAGACCTTGATTCTAGGAAAACATCGCTCTCAGAGAGCATGAGCTGAAATGCATAAATTTAAGTAATCAATGTAATGTGAGCTCGTATTACATAACTGTGGGCTTTTACGTTCCCTTGACAAGATATGGCTTTAACAAACAAAAATGAAAACAACTTTTTTTCCTGACAAGAGGCTTTTCTTGTTTGCAAGTGCAGGACATTGTCAAACTAATAACCAGCATGCTGTGAAAAGGGAAGGGACATTATAGCTTGTTCACACATCTTCTCATCTAAGAAGCACAATTTATTAAGCTCGTGTGATTTGTTTTTCAGATGAAAAACCAAAAAAGGTGGAACCAAAGTTTTTGCTCTGCCCTGCACCAATCCTATATAAAAGTGGCCAGTAAGTACTTGAAATAAATGTCATCCTGTATTTTGATAGAATCGGACCCATTATTGCCGACACTAGTCATGGAGGGATTTGGCTAGAGGCAATTTTTTGTTGTTTTTATGGAGGGTGGTTTGTTGTTGTTTTCTTCTCATTCTTGTGTTATTTCCATGGTGTATTTGCCAGTTTTGGAATGAGCTTTAAATAGTCATCTGTGACCAAACCAACTTGGACAGTGCCTTAAAAATGAATATTCAGCCAGTTTCAGTTAAACACTGAAAAGGTCTGGCTTGTCATAAGTTTTATGCAGATTAGCTGTGTTTTAACAGGGCATAACATGCTCTCTTCTGGATAATCTTTAGGCTCATTGTTAAAGACATTACATTATCACTGACACTTACAAGCTATTATTAAAATTATGTGTCAAAATGTGTACCACCGCTCAACATGTAATGATAAAACGAGGCACTAATTTAACAACTGCAGCAATCTCCTAACAACATTGTGGCTAAACTGCAGTTCTAGCCTTATTCTAAGTGTCACCAGCCATGGCTGCAGATTACTTCTGGCCTTTTGAGAACTAATTCTTCCTTCCTGTTCTCAAATTCAGACATGCCCTAGGCTTTTAGGATCACTTCAACTTAAACTTAATTTTTAAAATTTATGAGATAGTAGCATGAAATACAAATTCTAAGCTAATCAGAAATCAGAAAACTGCATGTCAGCGCTCAGCCCTGTAGGAGAGAGGCGGCTTTGAGACTGTTTATTCTTTAAGAGCTACTTGTAAAACAGGGAAAAAGTAATTTGGGATGAGATTTTAATACTAAGGCATTAGGAAGCACAGCAGTTTGCTGTAGATTTGCACTGTCATTTTACTGTGACCGTTCTTAACTGTTTAAGAACTAAGCACATTGCCTAGACAATTTTTTGGGTAGAATTACTTTCCTAAGTAAGAATCAACAACCTCAGTTGCTAGAAGACTGATAGCAAAACCCCGAATGCACATCTGTTTTGTACATTAAATGGCAACTGGGAGGATAAAAACTGGAGAGCAGTGGAAGAAGAAAAAGAAAAAACAAAACAAAAAACCCACACTTTTAAGTGATTAACCCCAGCGGAAGAGAGTGGACTGAATCACTGCAGATGAGCTGCAGTTAATGCCTGACATCACAGCCTCTCTGCACCAGCCAAAGCTCATCCCTGGGGAGTAAGCATTGTTTCATGGCAGTGCCGAAAAAACAAGCCTAGAGGAGAGTTATGCTGGAGAGTAGAGGGAGGGGATGAGTTTAATTCTGTTATGTTTTCCTGATAATAAAGTTGCCTTTCAAACAGCTAGGCAAAACGTTGATCTTGTCCTACGTGCAATAGCAGTTTGTTAGCGCTATTTTGCTGTTATATTACACAAGACAGTTTTACTAATTTCAGCTGAGCTAGGCTGCATGTGGTTGTGTGCCAATTGTACAACAAAACAGCTGTAACAAACTGCTGTCTTAGCTAAAGCAAATCAGCAGCATGTGCAGCTGTAAGAGAACTAATTTTATCATCAGGAAGATGTAAATCAGTGAGGTTAAGAACCTTCCTCTCCATGCCAAATATTTCAGTGGAGTTACATGACCTTAAAACATAAAAAGCACAGCAGCAAATTAGGCCCACAGTATTAAACACCCCAACACCTGAACCTGTAAATGCTTTTCACACACTGTTAGTCTGAGAATATGTAGATGGCATATCCTGCCAAATGAAGACAGAATACAGGAATATTTATTGATACGGATTAAAGCATAGTGAAAATTATTTGAACATGCTGTATTTGTCTTGTTCTGTGAGGTGCTTGTTTGGCCTTTGAAGTGTTATTGAAATAAACAACACACCATATTGTAATTGCAGTCCAGATCAAGTACTTAATTATGGCACATTTCTTCTCAGCAGTGTTTGTAGGAAAGAATGCATGAACAATGTATGCTAGTTAAGTTGTACAGGTTTACAGAAAAACATTTTCCAAAAGTTATCATTACGTAAAACATAGTTCCATAACGCTATTTTGAAGCGGTTACAGCTTTGGCCCAGAGATAAACAGTTTGCTATGCAGAAGACTGACAGCTATGAAAGATACGTACATACTTCAACTCTTGACTTTCCATTGGCACAACTCAGACTATTGCTGGATACCTCCCAGTAATTCCTCATGTAGTGGGGCTAATATTAGATGCTAATGTAGCAACACCCGATCTGCTCTTTTTCTAGTGCTCTTTTTAGTGGAATTAAGTACAACAGAAAAGCAGACAAAGTTAGCTTTCTGGCTCTTAAACATACAGCTTAATTTCTGGGTGAATGGGAAAGACTCATGTAACAGGTTTAATTCTATTTCTGTAGTATGACACACTTTCAGACTGATAAATTTGCAGTTTCCAAACTCAGAACAATAAAAACCTATGTGGAATAGGCAAGATGCCAAAGTAGCCAAGATATTTGCTTGATACACCCCTGGTCTCCTGGACTGATGCCACAGCGTGCTTCTACTTTCTTTGCAGCTTCTGGCTGCACTTGCTTAGCAGCCTCCATAATACCATCTGTAGATTTTTAACTAAGCCTTCTCTTCAGAGTCTGCCTCTCACAGTACCATGTAGCAGACTGACATGGAACCCTTAGGTAATGTGACAACATGGCCACGCTACTTGCGCCATTTAAAATACCTTCTCGTCATGGCTTTTCCAGGATGCAAAAATCACATTCTTGGTTTACCAGATTTGCTCCTGTAAAAGAACCCTGGTTTGCTAAAAGATGAGAATTACTTGGAATTTCTACTATATTCTACTATAGTTCTATTATAGAAACTTGACTCTACAGCAATACAGAAAAGTCCCATCACAATCTGTGGGAAGATGATGGAGATAAACCCAAGAAAGTTTATTTGCTTTGCTTCATATATTTTGACAAATGACTCGCATACTGTGAGGGCCAGCATAATATTAGAACCAAGCAGACTGATTTGCAGAGAGGATGCAAATCCTAATGCATAGACAATGTCAGAGTTGTATTTTGAGGCTCTTCCAGAATATCTGGGGAAATCCGTTCATCCTTACAGCTCAGAATTGAGTTGAGTTTGCTGTCCTGCCACAGCTCAAGGCAATCAAACAAACTAAATAAGAGATTTCCTCTTTATCACTTGAGTACTTTAGGAAAGACACCAAAGCCCTAGCCTCTACTTCTGAGGACCAGCAAAGAAAAAGAACTGGGGTATATTGTGCAAAAAAAGTTTTTTTCACACTACTGTAGATTCTATTCTAGTCTTTTTGCTCCAAGTCTTTTCAGGATGCATCATGAAAGTGTATTGCTAGGCTTGGCCTCACAAACAGAGGGCTTCTGTTCTTCTAAGCCAGTGGTAAAATCACCTCTGGCTTCAGTGGAAAGAGAATCAGGACAATATTCCTATTTCCTAAGCATTTACAAATCCTGTTATTTGGTATGATGAAGACAACAATAAAATACTTGAAACTAGCATAACAAAACAATATTTTACTGAAACACTTGTGGCTAAATATTTGCCTGTCTACTAGTTAACTCTCCCAATTTGTTGTTTGAACTCTAGTTTCTCACTACGGTATTGCAGTAGGAGATTTGGGATTTACTGGCTCCTAACGCTAAAAACCCAGTTTGATATTCTTGTGCAGATACTCATGTAAGCAATGCGAGACAGGTTTGGTCTAGGCTAGAAGGTAAATTATTCAAAATGAAACAAAGCTGAGTAATGATCATTGTACTTAAAATAATTCAGAGAGGTACAGAACTTCCAGTGCAGCAGCAGTGTTGCCTGCCAGCTTCACCTTTATATATCCTGTGCTTGAGTTCATGGGGAGTGCCTGTTCTAAGATTAACTCCTAAGATGAAGTGAGCACTTACTCCTCAGTCTGGCAAGATATACGAGTTTCTCACAACTTGGAAAACAATCAGTTGGAGGTGTGCTTAAAAACACCAACAAAAGGGCAAACACATAGTGAACTGGGATCATTACTTTCATTGATGTATTTTATGGCTTTTGCCTCTCACTTAGTTGAGTGAAGTTTTGACGCTCTTCCAGTGAATGGGACTTCATCCTACATGTCTGATCTAAGCCCTAGGGTAGAAGCGGGCAGTATCTTTCTCCTTTGGTGTATAAGCTTAACAAGTAACAAACCAAAAAAGACAAATCCCAGATAAACAAGTCTGAGTGCGAGCGAAGCCTTGCTCACAGCTCCCCTGAGTTTATGATTGTCACATGCAGAGATACTGTCTGTGCTACTGTCCTTTAATGACCTAACTTGCCCTCTATTCAAGGCATGTTGGCTTCAGTTTACATATATCCCTTCCTACATCCTGTCCAAAGTGAACAGCTGATGACACTTAAAGAATGAAAGCTAAATGAGAGTTACTTTTTCAAGCTATGAGTAGGAAAACTACTACTGTCTCCCAAATTCCTAGTTGCCTCCAGTTTTCAAGTATCTGACCTTAAATTTAGTCTCCAGTTTACTTGAAATTAAGCACACACAAGTGCATGAGAGAGAATCTGTTAACAGTTCATGAGTTCATTTTTAATACATTGCCAGTAGGAACAGCTGACAAAGAAGCACAAGATGATTTTTGTGGTAACTTAAGAGGTATTTCCCATCCAGACTCTCCAATAAGGAATTGCTAAGGAAAACGATAATGTTACTGAGCACATCATATAAGACAGGGAACATAATTGAAAAATAAATAGCTCAGACTCTTAAAAACTCCTGTAACAAAGTGTAAAAACTTTTCTCCTAGAAAGAACGTGTAGTGGAAAAAATCATAGCTTAATGTTTCTGAACTGCAAATGCCACCTTGAAACATTCTTTTAGTTCTTTACTAACCAGACTTCTCACAGGAGGAGCCTCTGTCACTCAGGTCTTTGTTCTTCCTGTTGACAACAGCTGCTTTGCTTGTTTTGCACTCATTTGTGAATGGGATGGCAGCTCAGGGAATTCAGACACATGAATAGCATTGTATGCTTTCTGCACTGTCACTTCTCATGTCTTTGGATTTGAATATTTTTTAGTTTTGGTTTAATCACTTCTTTCTTTTTGAAGTTGTCTTCAGAATTCAAGTGTTATCCCTCAGCCCTTTGGGATTAAAATTAAAAAAAAAAATCTGAGAAGAAGGAAGTGACATAATCTTATTTTCATGTAGCACTTTCACCCTTTAAATAACCAATTTCAGCTATCGCATCCACCTCTTCCTCTTTAGACATTTCTGAACTTCTGTACAGATGGAAAGAAATCTGTTTTACTTACTTTTTTTGAGGAAATAAATCCTTTTGTCCCATTGCAGCAAGTCAGTCCTATAAAAAGTCTATAGAAATGCCTCTCTGGGTCTTCATTTTTGACAGGCCACATGAACTGCCTTCAGTCTATTTTTTTCTGACCAGCACCCACACAGAGTCCATTTATTTTTTTATATATATATATTTATTATTTATTTTATTTTATTTTTTTTTTTACACACATACTTTTTTTGGTAGTCTATGATAGCCTGAATGCAGGCAAGAGTTTTCTCTTACTGGCCCAAGTTTTGGCAGTAGGCTCCATCACTGAGGTACAGATTTAGGACACAATTAACTGCTGTGACTTTGCTGGCTTTTTGCCGAGGATCACACGCAGGACTGAGGGTGGAGGACAGTGGGAATTAACCATATACTTAATGTTAAGCACATCTTTGAGAGCTTCTCTCAGCAGCAGCTTAAGGGAAGCCAGAGTTCTGTCTTCTGGAAAAGCTTTAGCTCCATGTGATTGAAGAAAAAGACTTTTGGATCCAGCGCATTTCTCCTTATGAAGTTCTGGCTAATTCATGTAAAAATTAGTTCAAAATAAAGCACAAATCTTGTGCGAGTCCATTTAAAAATGTATTAATTACAGTTTACAGAAGGCACAAAGAAGTTCCTGCTTGCTACTTGAGGCATCTTCAAGATTTACAGCAGCTATACACAAAAAACCTCCTAAAACTGTCTGAAAGCCCAGGAGTCAATGCCCAAGCTGTCACTGGTGCTCTTGCTCTCAGCTTCTGCCTCCTCAGTAAACAATCTCTCAAAACAAACTCAAGCAGGAAACTCAGCACACTACTGCTTCATGTTTACCTCTGTTTAAAAGGTGCTTTGAGTGAAAGATGTTTCCACGAAGGCAAAGCATTAGTACTTTGGGCTTTGCTTTCCAGTTTGGAAGTGCCATTTTAATTAATGCAAGCACCAGATTTAAAAGGAAGAGTAAGGAAACACGAAAACCAACACAGGCACAGTGGAAGTGAATGGATTGTGGAGCTCCAGCCTGTAAATTATCTCATTTGGTTTATAGACAGCTGTTCTTACTCAAGAGCAGCTGAAAGGTGTTTCATGAAATGGCTGTCAGGGCTGGTTGCTAACAAAGGATCCTGACTGTTTTTTCTCCCCTCCGACTAGCCCAAAGATAGAGCATGTTATGCCTTTACTCCATCATCATCTTCATGTGACATGAGCTTGGGAGCCAAAATTTTTTACATCGCTTCCGAATTGAACCTCTTGGGGAACAACAGCATGTTACATTGGCCAGCAACATTTCTAAGTTTATTATGCAGGCAGGATGCCATGGAAGAGCTTACTTCTGGAATATGCGTCATATATGCAGAAGCACTGAAGCCATCCTTTTGGAGGTTTGGCTTAACTGTACTATGAAAAACTTTGTCCACTCTTAAGTTAGTTTCTTCTCTAACACTTGTAGGTGCTAAAACAAACCTCCCTGCTTCCTTCCCATGTGTTAGTACACTTGCAGTATTAAGAGAGAGTGTTTTGCACATGGTTAAAGCAATTTCCTAGAGCACTGCTGTTTTCATGTGACATTAGTACATAATGATCAGATTTCATAAATTTATTATCTTGTACTGCAGCCCCTTTACAGAGCTTTTACTTTTTTTTTTTCCCTTTTGGATGATAATGCCTCTAAACAAATATGATTAGAGTTTAAAAAAAAAAGGGATGCTATGTAAGGTGACTGATGTGTAATATGTTTGCCTAATTAACTTCTGGCTAATAATTCTAACCCATTAAGTAGCTAGTTAGTATATGTTTCGAATAAACACATCTGGTCCTGCAATGAGTGAAGGTTCTGCCTGTGTGTGGGTGACAGATGTGATGGTAGTTTCCCCAGTGCTCTCTTTTAAATAATTAACAGCACACTGGTGAAGTAGCCTTAGACAGACAGCCTCAAAGCCAGCTGTATAGTCTCAGAGCTGTATCTATGGACATGTGCCTCATCTCATTAGTCTGCTCCATCTATTACATTCCCACTTCTTTGGTATTTCAAAAGCTATGCGTAGCTCTAAGAAACATCCTTTTAAATAACTTTGGACTCTTGGCTTCTGCTCCGAAAGGCAGCAGGAGATGAAGGAATAATATGTCAGGCCACCCAAGGGGCAAATAGTTTTGAATTCACAAGCCTTGCAGATTGATCTCTCTTACCAAACAAAGGGCATTTGAAACAGTCCCACCCTGATGTTTCATTACTTCAAGTTACTGGGCTAGGTTTGGAAACAACCTTCTTTTGAAGGAGCTGGCATCTTTGGTAGCTTATTTCTTAAAATGATCAATAGCTTCCTAGCTGGGAACAGCTGGTAAATCTTATCAGTCTCAGAAGTTAGAAAAGCTAATATTAGTTGTATGTAGAAGGGATCATTCCTCTCAACTCAGCTGCCATAATGTTTTCAAATGTTAGTTCTTGTGGTTGGGTTTTTTTTTTGAACTAAGGGAGGGGAGAATTATATGAATAAGTTAAACAGCAAGATATTTTGCAAGAAGCTAATTTGCACAAAAATTACTTCTTAAAAGCGAGACTTGAATCCATGCTAACCAAAGGGCAAAGTAAGATTTATTCTTACTTTTGAGAGTCCATGAACCCTGATCATTCTATGGCTATACCATAATGGTTAACATGCAGCTGTCATTAGTTCTAGTGATATGGGCTCAGTCTGTGACCTTTGTTTTGTAAGGCATCAACAATAGCACAGCTGCCCCTGCATAGTTGAGATCTCAAACCTGCAATTTGGCAAGGAGAACAGAACAAATTGGATAAATATACATAAACACATTGTGAAGGAAGGGAAAACAGAACAGAATGAACCAGAGCATCATCCTACAACTTGTTTGATAGGGATGATTTAAGTAGGCATATGGTATAGTTAAATGTGCTTTCAAAAACATTGGCCTGATTCTTCAAGCAAATATGAAATAAATATCTAAATAGAAAGAGAGCTGATACAGTATCATTAGTTCTCTCAGAGGAGGCATATGAATGCCTTTGGAAATGTGTGCAAGTGGGGGCTGGGCGTGAAGGATAAGCAGATTTAGATTCCCACACAAAAAATGTCATTAACTTATTGTTAAGATTACACACTTGTGCTTCTTTCTAACACTACGAGCATTAAAAAAAAGGGAGCAATAAGTTAACATTTACACCTAACCCACCACCAATTTTTCAAGCCTTATTAGTCTACTGTTGGCATAACAGACCACCACACCCACTGTAATACCTCTCTCGCACACAGTTTCCTTCCAACCATACTGCCTACAAGGCACATATTCCAAAAGTGAGTATCACTGCTGTGTTCTTCCTACATTGCAGCCTTTCAGTTCTACATTATTTAGAAAGTTAATAACAATTCTAAGTTAAAAATAGCCTTTGTCTTTCAGCATTCCTTACACCAGATGGAAAGAGAATGTGAAATAAATAACACATTAAGAATTTCTTTGCCTATTGCAAGAGAAGCCTAACATGTATTTAAACGATGCTCATAACAAGTCAAACCAGGTATACCGCCCACATAAGCTGGGTGCAAACGCTCAAATACACCTATCAGTGATTCACACAATGTATAGACAAACATGAGATTACCTATTTATTCAGCCTAGTCCATAATTTACTTAAGTACATTAACATGAGTCAAAAAGTTGTCCAAGTAAGGAGTACATAGAAAAGTTGTGTTTAACTTAGCGAGGCTTTTTTTTTTTTTTTTGGTCACATTGAACTGAGTAGCTGAGAACCAGGTGAAGGAAATAACTGTCCTACTTTCATATAGCTACAGCTGGAATTTCAGTAATAAATGACATTTGTCACTTCCTCCTTTGCTGAAAAAAGTGAAATTCTGAAGTGCATGTTGCAAGTGAAGGAAACAACTCCCAAAGAAAAAAAACCCTCAAAGAAAATGCAATCTGCAAATTGACCTAGGTACCTTCCCTAGTTACCGAAGAGATGATGAATATTTCGTGGGGTGTGTCAAGAATCTTCTTTTTCAACCTAACAAACTATATGATCACCTTCTTTGCGTGGTATTGCAAGCTAAGCAGCTTTAACATAACCTTTGTAACAATTAAAATAAGGAGGCAATTTGGCCACAAAACAGAATTACTCATTGATTATTTAAGTGGAAGTTGATTCCACTTAGCCATTTGAAAGTCAGGCAGCTTACTTGAGTACTCAAGTAATGGATTTAAGGACCCATTTTTGAAAATCTTGGTACCACTCTCTAAACTGGGTAGCAGCTATATACTGCTTGAACAACACTTACCCTAGAGGAAAGGGTAGCAATTAGGATTAAATAGGAATTCCCAGTTAAAGTTGGTTAACTTACTTCACATTTAAGACCGTACTGTTCATTACTATGAGAAACAGTACAAATGCACAATAAACCAGCAAGAGCAGTTACCTGCCAGAAACTGGTAGTATAACTGTACCTTAATAAGTACTTGATGAAGAAAAAGAGGTAGTCATCTCCTCCAAAATGCGGTACTAACTGTCAGGATAAACACTGGGACTCATTTCCCACATCAGCATTTTGTAAATCCTTTCCTTTTCTTGTGCACAATAGCTAAGCAGCCTCCTAGCACTGGAAGAGTAATAACAACCAACATCAAAAAAGAAGATGGAGAGGAAGTATGCTTGCCTTCTTTTGACTTTCCTGCTGCCTTGGTCAGCCATGTGATTTCAGTGTGCTCACAAATTGATCGGATGCCATCACCAAATTACTTAAGTTGTTTTCATCTGTTGCTCTAATTCCAGAGCCTTTGTGCTCAGGTGACTGGCATACTTCTCCAGTATAGATGTATTTATGGCTAATGATGACCACTTATGTGCTATAAATGTTATCCTTCCATGTAAATAGCACCTTTTCCCCAGTGTCACTGAGTAGAGAGGTTTGAGATGAATCAGATCTTCTGCCATCTGGACTGATTTTTTTTTTTTTTTTTTTGCAAAGGCACAGAGACCTGGCATTTGTTTTGAGCACCAGCACTTCAGCTGCCTTTTTCTGTGCAGGAATCCTGTTCCATGGAGAACAAAAATCAAAAAGAGAATGCTTAATAATTGCTGGTTACTCACATGGTAAATCCCCTCCCCCCCAAAAAAACAGCTAGAGAAATGAATTGGGTAGGAGGGAACTAGAAATGTTGCCGGATTAGGCCTAATGTCTGTTATAAATATTACCCTCTGAAAATATTTTAGGAGCACATTTAGTTTGACACAATTGGATTATAATGGGAACTATTCACAGATGGAAACATCCTCAATGAGTTGTATAGGCTAACTGGCTCCTAAGACATATGGATCTGATGTTAAGATCAGTAGTAATTTCTAATGCAGTCCTTCACGTTCCTCAGTAGGGCACACCGTGTTCCCAGAGCATTAGGAAAGAGTGCGTGAGCAGAACTAAGTGCTTAATATTATGCAGTGGACATAGAATCCTGAGCTGAATTAATAGACTAATTTAACATAATAATGACATTTCATACCATGTTACTGCAGCTTCCCATGATTCTGTGAGATCAGAGCTAATGCAATGCTGGCTTCCAATTCTATCAAGTTGGCAAGTGTTTCCAGGCAGTGAAGTGTTTAAGGATCTCTGCCCTTCCATCGCTTCACGTGGAACGCCAAACCCAAATACACAGTATATCGAGCCATCTACTGAGAAAGCTACATAGTGCTGGGCGTAACGATCAGAGATCCTAAGGCAACTATACTGTGAATTTATTTCAGTGCTAAGCTAAACCAAGGAAGTAGGAAAACAAAAAGTTTGTACTAATTCTTACAAAAAACCCTCACACATAATGATTTGCATACAGTGCAGGTCTTGCTATTCTCAGGAAAAATGAAATATTCATTTTTATGCCTCTGTGGTTGGTGGGAGGGAAACAGCTCCGACCATGTATCATAATTGCAGATTATTAACTGTCCCCAGTAAAACTCTAATTCACTAGGGAGTAAACTGTTTCCTAGGCTTCCCAGGCATAGCTGACCCTTGGCACAGTGGAGATGCGCTAAACATTTGGCAATCAAGGTATTTGTAACCCAGCTCCAAGGGAACTTGCTGTGTTCTTGTGCAGCAGGGGAGTTTGGATGAAGGAACAGCAACAAAACATGGCAGAACAGAAGCATGGGCTGGAAATTCTTCCCCTCTGGCTTTGTGCTGCGTCCTACTGCCGGGATGTGGCCCTAGGGTCAGTCAGATTTGTAGCCCTGGAGTGTTTGCTAACCAATAATAGAGGAAAGCATGTTCTGCACTTTGGTCGGTGAAAATGCCTGTGTAACTAGCAGTTGGATTCCCCAGCAAATATGGCCAACGTTTTCAAACTCAGGTTTGTCAAATGAGACCCCTGTGTCCCTACAGTGAGATAGTAGCTTTGTTGGTAATTGATGCTCCAGGAACAGACCTCACAGAGTCACTATCCTGTATCTCTCAGAGTCCTAAGGCTGTCTCCCCTATCCTATAGCTGAGAATTAGTCTCCCTGTTTATGCGACTGCACCTACTTTTCAACCTTCAGGCAAAAAATGAGGGATGGCATGACAGAGGCCACTTTGCCGTGCACTAAAAATTTCAGTCCACATACTGAGGTGAAGTCAGTATTGTTTGGCAATGGAGCCTTTCTTTCAAACTTTAAAATATGAAATATTTGCACTGAATAAGAACATACATTTGTTCCAGCTTCGAAATGCTGTAATTATTGCTGGGTAAAAAGCTGGGAGTGCTACTGTCAGCCACAGTATGTTCCAGTTGCCCCATCTTTCAGGTGACCATCGTAAGAAAGTACTCCTTTGTGCTGTCAGAATATTGGGTAGGAGATGATAAATTACATGGGAATAAAGTGACAGGCATGCAAAAATGATACTTAAATCAGTAATGCCACAAAACCCTTCTTCCACCACTGCAACTGATTTTTCAGCATGTGATTTTTTTGTATGGCAATCTACATAAAAGAGATGTGTACATATACATGCATATACATGCATATATGTGTGCTCACACACACATGTATTTATAGGTATATACAGATATATAGACACACCCATATATGCACACATATATGTGTATTTTATGTGTATTTGTACACACATACTTATTACTGGCCTACCAACATCAACTGTGTAATAAAGCTACATGTAATTTATGGAGGCAGTTGTTTTAAGAGAAGGCACGCTTTTAAATACATACATTTATTTTTTTTTCTTCCTACTGTGTACAACAGTTTAATGCTGGCACTTGATTCTAAAATACCTTTAGTCACCATAATTTTAATAACTTTTTGAGCAGTTGCCAGTTTAATTTTCAGTGTGTGAAAATTGGAGGTAAATTATTTATTACTTCCAGCAAATGTCTTTCACAATTTTATTTAATTTTTTCATCTTTTTTAATGGATCATAAAATGGCAGTCTTTTATTGGATACCCATAAAGTAAGGAGCAAATGAATACTTTGCAAATAGGTTACTGTGGATTGAAATGTCAGCTGTATTTCACAGGGTATGAAATTCCTTAGACCAGAGCTGTAGTGACATATGGCAATGGGCCATGTTCCTCTTCTGTAATAATAAAATGGCACTGGACATAAAGGAAAGAAAGGATTGTTATTGTTGGGCCTTTTCAAGTTGTGGTTTTTTGTAAATTATTGATTAGACTGGCCAGTGGTCCCTGACTGATGCAGCTGAAAGTTGCAAGAGTCTTGTCTTTTCCTTTAATCATAAATATGAACATTTGTTAAAAAGCCCTTTTAGACTCAAGTTTTCCAGGATTGATTGCTACCTGAAAAATGATACTTTACAGACAACATATAGGAAAATCCCTTCCACTTTGAGCAGGGACTGTGAGCTGTTAAAAAAAAAAAAAAAACCCAAACCCCACAAAACAGTTTTTCCTATTATGAAAACATATTTGAAAGTACAGACCACTGGAAAAATTGCATATTAGACCTGTGTTACATCAAAAAGCAATTGAGTTTGTGAATGTCTTCATAAGTTGTTAATTACACATGCTTATTAGTTCAAGCTTGCCATCTCCTTGAGTCCACTTAAGCGCTGTGTCAGAAGTGATCCCAAGACGTGAAAGCGAATCCTGGATAGAAGTGGTGGAAGGAGGCTGTTGGGCACTGCTGGGTTTTGGAGGAACAGTGTGAAGGGCTGCACTTGCTCTTCCCTGGCGGCTCATTCCTGCAGCCATGCTTTTCAGGCTAGATATGGAGAAGCTGGTTGATTCCTTGTGGTCTGGATATAACTGCAAGAAGGCTTTGATATTTGTGCTCAGAGTGAGTGTGCCTCAATTATTAGAACCTCTGATTATTAGCCTCAGGGTCTGCTTTTCTTCTCCATGTGCACAATCATAAAATCCGTACCATAAACCAAACAGAATGTGTCATGCAGCAGAGATGAGCTTTTAGTGCAGACCGGGAATGTCTTCTTGGGTTGCTACAGCAACATCAACATTTGCACTTCCTGATTCTTTGTGGGTTTTAATCGGGGCTGACCTGAGAAGATAGTTCCTTTTGCAGGAAAGGGTCAGAGTCACACTGAATCGAGCACAGTGATGATTCAAACATGGGCCGCATACAAGCCAGTGCAGTAGTTTTAACAGCACTGGGATGGGACACTGGGACCCTCTCACCTCTTGCCTCACTCTCCATACTTATTTCAGCAGAAGGAGAGAGAGTCTTCCTCGAGTGTTTGGCAAGCAATTAAGATATTATGGATATAATCATGTAAATCACAGAAATAATAATTGTTGGAAGATCGGTCCGTACAAACTTAGAATACCTTGAACGCCTTACCTTAGAATACCTTAGAATGCTTGGTAGTGACAACCAAGCATTTAGTGTCTGTGGAGGCATTTTTGAAGCATTTCTAATTGCTTCCACCAGCGAGACTGAAAAGTACGGTCTTATAACTCTGACCAAAATTTGTGCTGCTCCTTCCCTGTGTTCCAAGCCAGTCATGAAAAATCACTTCAGTCTCATGTCCCTTTAAACTGTATTCCTCCAGTTTACAGAAAGAAATCTCAGTAAAGGTCCAAAGATTTAACACTTGTTATGTTAACCGCTGACACAGGCTGGTTCAGCTCTTGGCTTACTTGAGCTTCTCAGAGACCTTATTGTTAAGAACTAGGATGCTCACAAAATACAGAACATGAACACTGAAAATCAGCAGTTGCAAGTGAAGGTGCCCAAAACTGAATTCACTTCTGAATGTCATTTTATTTGCAAAATATGGTATAGGTTATGCAGAATGTTGAGCTAAAAGCCTTGCACAGGTGAACTCTTACTAGTAAATAATGGATGTATTTATGTATATGTCTTATTTGCTTATACAAATAAAAGAACTAGACTGCAATATAGTAGGAATCTGCAGAGTTTTGGTATGTACAGATGTGGCAGTAGTATTTTTTGAACTCTGGATTGAAGGGGGATTGTTTATATGAATGTGAAGTACACAGAGCCCACCAAACAGGTGGATTATAAGAAGATGAAAAAAGTGTATTTCTCCTACCCTGCAGACATGACAATTTCAGGAAGGAAGTGCTTTTGCATGTTGACAGGTCCATCCTTTTGAAGATGAGATAATTATCTGTATGAGTTCACTCTGTAGCTTCTAGAACTGAATGAGTATGATCAACTCTATGAAAAATCTCAAATGGCTCAGCCCTGCAGCTCTGTATCAAAATGGAAGTTGATACAGACACTGGTTGTTCCTACTGCATTGTATCTGAGTTGATGGCTGATGTGTTCACTGAGCCTGTTGCTTGGGATATTTGTCAGAGCATCTGACAGCTAAAGGTTGGCAGGATGCAAAGCTTGACAGTAGCGACGTGGCACGTGGCACCAGGGACTTAAGTCCTGCTCTTACTGCAGTCTGTGGGAGTTACAGCTTTGGGCCCAATTCTCATTTAGATTACACATGTTATCGGTATATTTTCTGGGCCATACTGTGTGGCTAGAATGGTGTAAAGAGCCATTACTGTGATTGAGAATCAGATCTTGAGCTCTCACTGGCAGCAGAGTTCAGTCCCAGAGAAGGCAGTAGCAGCTTGTTCAGTGGCACCTCCTAAAAAGAGGGAAAGTCCCCGTTTCAGTAACCAGCCTTCTTGGTCTTTGCAGTCTGCTCCTATTCAGTTAAAGGAAAGATTTTTCATGGGCACGTCTGCTGGACTGAGATTTCTGTGCCACTTTTGAGAATCTGCTTCCAACACACACGCGCTAGCAGGTATCGTTTATTTCTAGTTGAACTGGTGCCTGAGTGTGTCTGTGTTCTGAGGCTAAGAAAAAAAGCTTAAATTCCAGAGTTGTGTCCCTGTGACCCTCCCCTTTCAGCAGCACACCACCCTTCTGGGCCTTGGGAAGGCTGCTTGAGAGAACAGAGTACAGACATCCCTACTCATAGTTTTTCTCCTAAATCCCCAGTAAAACATTTAAATAAGTGAATGGAACTAGAACACAGCTCTGCGGCATCCTCCTTTTCAAACACGTATGTTTGGGACTGGTTGTAGCACGTTGAGCAAATGAGCAAACTGCCAGAGATTAACAAAACATGGTGAAATGATATTAGATAGTATTCTTGATTAACGAGAACACACATTAGTCAGGAGAAAAGAAGATATTGCCAAGCAGCAAAGGGAACTGGTTGGATAGGAGAAGAAAATCCATAAGAAAAGTAGGATTCACATTCACATTTTTTAAAATGAGGGCAATGAGGAAATTGAGCATCTGAAAGCAGTTTGGAAATCTGACCCCAGTAGCTGGCAGACGCTGCTTTAGTCAGATGCTACTGGCCAAATCCAGGAGATCTTCACTGGTGCATTAGCAAAGTTATTTTTGATCTCAGTGGGAGTCTTGCCCAACAAGAGACTGCAGAAATGGTTTCCAATGAAGATAAAAGAAGAGCTGGGGAAAAACTAAAATGTATTTAGACACAGCTAAAATATTATGGGAAATAAAGTCAATGCACAAGATATGTAAAGGTGTATGTAGATCCTTAGACTGTCAGACCGTGGTACATTAATTTAAAAATCCAAATTACTTTGTGTACTACATTTCCAAGCTAGTATACTTAGAAAGGGTTCTTACTGTGCCACCGGGCTTTGGACCAAACAATATAATCCCAATTATGGCACCATTCAGTGGGAACACACCCTCTGTTACTCAGGGAAGTTCTGCAGAAGTAGAAGGGCTAAATAGCTTTTATGTTCAGCAAACAAAACCACAATGGATGCCCTTTCTTGGGTGTAACCAACTTCAACATTTGATGTGTATGTAGCCTGTGGCATATAACTCTGAGTTATTCTTTAAAAAGGCAGGGCTAATGGAGGGAAATGAAACACTGCAGAGATTAGTCTTTCCTCTTTGAATTTGTACTTAACAAAGACGTTGCCACCCAAAAATACTTGTGTGCGCTATGAATTCATTTGTATTTATGGGCTGAATTCAGGTTTCATTTAACCTGTACACTCATAGTTAATGCAGCAGTATGACCAGGGTGCAAGAAGATGTGACCCCAGGACACTGGAGTCACATTAACTTGACTGGACTTTAGGTCAGTGACTCGGCCAGAAAAATGATTTTTGTATTATTTTTATGATGTGCAAATCTCCAAAAGATTCAACAGTCTAAACATCCAAATTTCTTTTAGGACATCTGTCAGGATTTAGGCCGTGTTTCAGCAGCACAGCTTGTACTAAAGTCCGTCTCTGTTCAACAAAGGGCATTGAATGATATCCTCTCCCACTGAAGTCAATAGGATTGTTTTGCCAGCCAAACTCAAGCAGGATTGTCTTGCTGAAAAATCCGGCAGGATTTCTCATTAAATTGGCAATGTGAGAAACTGAAAGTAAAAAAATAATAAGAAATGGCGCATTTCAAAAACTCATCATTAAAAAGTTTTGTTACAGTTTGTTTTTTTAGCTAGTCGGGAGGAAATTTAATTAATTTTTTATTTTATCTGTTCAGCTTCACTTACTCCATTGATAATTAGAAGTAAATTAGAGTTATTCTTTCCCTTAGATCAATTATTCATAACACAGACCATTTAAAAATGAGTTTAGTGGAAGCAACTTACATTTTTACTAAAACTGAAAAAGAAATTAGCCAAATTAGTTAAAATAGCTTTGAACTCCATATTGACTAAAGCATTTGTGCCAGAATAAAAATTCATGACATAGAAGAAGAACAGTATAAATGATTAATCATTTGAGTTCATGGATATCTATATTTTTATTTAATTACATCTATGCATAAGATAAACTGTCTGATTCTTGGGAATCCAAGCCAGAGAAGCTGAAGAGTCTTCTTCTGTTTAACATTTGCCATGTGTTGTTTTCTTCTAGGGTTAATTTGTAAAATGTAAACCACATTCTATTTGTATGCAGTGTTTACGTACTATTTATAGAAAGTCTTGACCATTTATAATTATCCGACATTTTTATCCATAACGTCTGCATATGACTAAAGAGATGTTTATGTAACAGACATAACAATGCTGTTTTTACAATTGATCTTCCATTTATTTTATGTAAAACTTTTCGGAATATTTTATGTTGCATGGAATAGAGAAAGGCTATTTTCTACTCAGCTCTCTTTGTGGACTAAAATGATTTCCAAATAGTAATCAACACAATACCTGCAGGAGACTGCAAATTATTAATATAGCTCATTTGAAGCAGGATAAGTCGAGGCAAAGCAAGTTTGGTCTGAAATGACCAAAAACTGGTTTCGGAAAGCCACAAAGTACAACCCCACAATAGCTAAATGTCTTAGTCAGTTTTAAGTCATCAGAGTTTTCTAGAAATGCTGATACAAAGTAACCATGTTAGCCTTATGATTTCTGTGAAGTCACTTCTCACGTCTAGCGCAGCTCAGGGGCCTGGCTCCCCCTTTCCTCCTTCAGAACGTTTCCTTTGTTGAATGGAATACACGTGCCTCCGCAGCGTATATGTGCTCTTACTTACTGTTGTACGGTTGCTGATTTTTTTTTTCCTGTCTTTTCAGAACCCTAGAAGTTCTGGTGAGTTTGAACGAAGGGCAGTCTTTCATGTCCAGCTCATTAACAATTACTGCTTCAGAGTGTGTAAGTAAATGGCTAACATCATTCAATGTAAAATACTGGAATTCGCTTTTTCTTACGGTTTTATCCTTGCATGACCTCACAGTGAAGAGAACTTCAATGTACAACAAGCCCCATTAGCTCTTTAGAATATACAAAATGACCTAACCTGAAAACTACACCTGTGGGCACATGCATACAGAATATACACATATAATGACACATGGTTTTTTTAATATATAAATGCACACATATATATAATACATGTCCTAAATCATTTCCTCAGGATTTTAAAAGATGTTTAGACTCTTCATTTTATAAAACCAGTACACTCACAAGGAAGTTTCAGCTGTTTTGAAGTCCTTGATGAAGTGAATCATTATAGACAAGATTTTTTTCTGCAGCTGCATGTAAGAGTTCCCTTAATTCTTCTCACTAAAGTGTCAGATGGCTTTGTTTAAGAAATGCCTTTTTTGTAGGATTCTACGTAAGTTAAGTATTACTGTGTGTACCATCCCGGACGTCCAGTTAATATGTGAAAGTCACCCCTTATGTGGCAGGCTTGGAGATTTATCTTTGCTTTCTGATAGAGGCTCTGTAATAAGGGTTTTTTTTTTTTCTTTCATTGCTGCTGCATCTGTTTTGCTAGCTGCTTCAGGAGCTGCTGATTTAGACCATATGCAGAACTGTATGTAGAGGAAAGGCCCTGGTATTCTTCTCCTCCCCCAGGCTACCTCAGCTGGCTCTGTCCTGTGATCCAAGCAATGGCTGTGTGTTCCTTATATGTGCTGGTCTTATGTTTTGCTATAGCTTTTGAATTATGTTTCGCTAAAATGTGTTACAACAGATTACTTCACCACACTGTGCAGCTGTGGCTTTGAAAATATTGGGAAGCTTCCATGCCATCAGAGACTTGCTCACTATAAATAGAATTATATCAGAAGAGCCAGGTGTGACAGTCATTTGGGGGCCCCATCCCAGCACAACTCCACTTCATAGGACTGGTGGGAGCAGGCTGAAGCTGAGTAGGTGGAACCTCAGGTCTTCAGCCTGAGTATGGAAAATAATTATAACCCTGCACAAGGATATTAACTCTGTGTAACTTTAGATACCTAATTTAGGTGCCTAAATATGGAGCCTAGGCTCTCAGCTCTGTTACTGAGGAAATGGTCTCTGTTAAAGCAAAAGCTGGAGTATTCAAGTTAGGCCTAGCGTTAGGTAGTGTGAACATCCTCCTATGTTTTTATCATAGGCTTAGAAAAAAAAAACAAGTTAGAAACAGCTCGATACGATAAACCTCATACTTATGCAGTTAGTGATTTTGGAAACTTACTTAATATACAGAATTTCTGATCCCATGTTTCTGCTGCCCATTTATTTCTTCTGCCTTCTGTGTCACATAGTCATGATACTTGACATGCTTGCAGTTAGATATGAGAACACTATGCAGGAATAGAGGTTTTGAAAATACGCTGCAAATGCATGCAGCTTTTCTTTAAATTTGTCTCATTTAAAAGTGTGACTTTAGAGCAGCTTTCCTGTCAGGCAAAGACACATACGGAACGGTGCCTTCTGCTTATTAGCATATATTTTTCCAACAGCATTTTCATCATTCAGAGGTAATTAACCTGAAAGAGAAAAATTGGCATTTTTTCTCCCGTTCCTTTCAAAAGGGTGACTGCAGAAGTCAAATGTATCTCAGCTCAGCTCTGAAGTTTAAGGAAGAAAGCATAAATGAATTTAGAGCTGAAGCACACACTACCTAAATCATGTCTCTGTGCACAAGGCCTCTTTATGACTTGTAAGCATTCTGATCTTACACCAAAGCATGATGAGGCAGCCTCTCAGTGTGAAAACATCAGGACAGTATAGTCACAGGAGGATGCTGGAGACAAGCAGTATACTACTGCTTTTCTCTTTATCTTAGTCCTTTCAGAGAAACCAGTATCCGTCAAGTGTATCCCCATGCCCCCTAAAAAATGGCCAAGAGTGTAGACATAGGTGAAAATAAAGCACTGATGCAAAGCAGATGATACTAAATTGCTGGGTAAGGTAATATACTCCCCTCCTCCCTCTGTTCAACTCTTCCATTGCTTCTCTGTGGTTGAAAGTTTTAACCAACAAGAAACAGAATGACTACAGATGTGCATTGACAGGAAAAACAGTAGAGTTCTTATGCTCATCCTTTTTTTTTTTGTCTTTTGTACATGTTGCAGCAAAGAGAGCTCAATACAAGGAGAACTGTGGTTTCCATAGTAGCAGATGGGCAACTGCAAGAAATGGGTCACTGCTAGAATTGTTCCACTAATACTAATGGCTAAGCAGCTGATGGCTAGTTGGTATATGAGAGTTACAAGTTCCAGTCTCCCCCAGCAAACACACAGTGCTGCAGAGAAAACAAACAAAAAGCACTGAGGCTTGCACCTTGTCTTTTTCTTTTAAGTGTGTGTGCTTCACCGCCTGGTGTATGTATGGTCACCTACACACAGTTTGAATAAAGCTCTGCTTCTCCTTTCATTTGCAACAGTTCCTCTCCAATACAACTTAGCTCACTTAGATAGAATTATTCGTGCTGTAATCTAGCATCGGCAGTTCCTCAGATGCCCCCCCTTCCTCTTCATCTTTTTCTTTTTCCCCAGCTGAATTTTGAGTAAGTTCTATCTTCAAAAGGCCGTTTTTACATTTTTCTCTCAGTGTTGTTCTAAACAAGAGCAGCAGCACAGTCTATAAGGGTTAAGAAGCAAAGTACCTACAGGATGTGGGTTTGAGATGGTGGAGATGGTCTAGTCACCTAATCGTTAAAAGTGGTATGTGCCGGAAGCAACGGAAGTCACCAAGAATTTCTTAGGATAGTGGCTTCAGGTTCAAATGCCACTACTCTAAAGGGAGTTACTGTGGTGTAGTCTGTGCACTGTGAATTAGTAGTCTGGCCTATTACTTGCCCACATGTGTGGGCCATAAGAATAAAAGCCTGGCTAGAATATCTGTATTGTTAGCAAAGATTCCACCTGTCCACCTGTCCTTACAGACCAGAGTCCTTGTGAGAGGAGAAGGGCACTTCTGATCCACAGATGTAAAAGGAGACTCTGCTTGTGTCTTAACAGTTGCTTTCTTGGCATTTTCTGCCTAAAAAAAATCAAGAGTTGTTACTGCTGGAGAGGGTGTAAACAGACCAAGATGCTGGACCCAAGGAGGCAGCTGGTTGATACCTGGGTGGACATATCCTGGGTGTTTTTTGTCCCTGCAGAACAGGCTGCCTTTGAAGGCTCCAGGACTGTATTTAGAGTGCTTTTTCATTAACAGAGAGTCTTCTGCGGCCCTGATCAGATTCTCTTTCTACCTCTTTGCTCCCAACGGCCACTAACTTTGAATGGACAATAGTCTCTCCAGAGGCAGCTTTTAGTTTTATCCTGTAATCCCTAACCAATGGCTCATTTAACAGTTTTAATGCCTGTTGAAGTCTTCCTGCTGCATAACTGGTGGAACTGAAGACACTTACACTAGCTGCTGTCACTGAATCTGCACCATATATGAATTTGGCTGAGACCTCTTCCTGATCCTTTGTAAGGTGCTTTTTTCTGAGGAACATTGCCAAGACATGGAGCCAATGAGTGGGAACCATTTGTTTGGTTGTGTTGCTCAGCAGGGAGCTGTTTTGGGGTGAGTGGTAAAACCACACAAATTGTTTGCAATGTTCAATGACATTGTCGTTCTGCTTTCTTCACAGTCGAGTGGAGTAGCAGCACTTATTGCTGTCCTTGTGCTGTTACTTTTGGTAGCGCTCGGCCTTCTCTGGTGGTTCTGGCCCCTCTGTTGCAAAGTGGTGAGTAAAGAATATTAAAAAAGAAAAAAGTCTCTGCATGTGACTCATGATCGTAATTCATACCGTGTTGGGAAATACAGATACAATGGGAAATAGGTTACTCTGAGAGTTATATGTGACAAGAGCCATCTGTTGAGGCAGTTTTCTTTCATTAGTGATATGCTGCAAACGGAAGAAGAGACCAGTTTACACACTGTGGACTGTGCTCTTAGCAGTACTTTTCGATTTCAGAGAGACCTGCACACACGTGAACCAGCATCAGCAGGCTGATGTGCTGCTCATTTCTGCTTTCTGAGTGAGCAGATGTGTTCTCTTCCTGCGAAATCGTTGATAAAAGCCTTTTCTCTGTTATTTGAAAGTTGCTGGCCATAATGGTACACAGATGTTATCCTGAAATCAAGGACCATTTTAAAAGTACTATCACTAAAATTGTTTTTTGTAGTCCATTATGGGCTCTCAAGTTGGAAATCCCTTATTCTCTTACTAATCCCTTGCAAAAAATTAAATTTTCATCTTGCACACATTACATCTCATTTCATCTGAATAATGAACGCTCTTTATCCTTCTAGCAACAGTCAACAATGCTGCTTCGCTAGTCTCCCTCCATCTCCTTGCACGTTGGAGGTTTTAAACTGGTGACGTTTATTACCCATTCAATTCAATGACATGCCGAGGACTTCAGAAGTGGAGATTGCTTCCAGGCTATCACTGTATTCCTTGTACTCTTGTCTCAGGCTCGTGGAAAACAGGGCAGCAGAGGAATCGGCCTTCTCTGTTCACCACAGTGAACCCCGCATAAGGAGAACTGCTAGCTCTTCTCTATTAATAGAGTCTCTCTTCTGGCTCGCTCTCCACAGTACAGTCCCATCAGAAATCTAGGAAGGTTGTCCGTTAGTTGTTTTCCTTCAGCAATAGTTTATTTCATGAACCTTGCCATGGAAGAGGAAAATTCCAAATCAATCAGAAGAAAGCTGCTCATGTTCTTATTTTAAAATAATTGGCTCACTCTGATGCATAGGCAGGCTTCGTGCTGCTTCGTTTCTACATCTGCTACAGACAGAAAATGTCCATAGCTAGACACTTTCCACACCTCTGTCATCTGAGGCAGAGTGAAAGGGCGATGGAGGACATGAAGGAAGTAATATTCCAGCAGACTGTTTTTGGCAGAAAAGAAAATGTTTTGTGTTTCAAAGACAGGTTATTTTAAAAATATGCAGGTGAAGTATAATCTAAATTTTAAGTGAAGCCAGGTAACTTTTCTTTCAGTGTCTCCTTTGAGCTGTTTGCAGACACCCACGGGATTCTTAAAAAAATCCATGACTTTGAGTTGTGTTTTATTATTTGTTCACAGTCTGTTGAGAGTGATCATCGTATCCTCTCTCAAGAGCTGCTTTTCTGAAACAGACCATTCTGACTTTTGGCCTCTTACTGACTTTTTAAGCTTTTCTTTTTTATTTTCAAGACAAACATGCCTACCTTTGAGTTGACTGATATCAGGAAACTTAATGTTCTTTTAGTTCTTAAATGCTCTCACTAAAACTCGTGTTTTTTTTGTCACTAGCTGAGTATCACTATCAGTCAGAACATAATCCATGCATCTCTAATTTATGTTTAAGTCCAGAATCAGTCTTTTACAATTGGAAGTGCTATAGATTACATCATATTCCGTTGTACATACAGTTTTAATCATTGGCCAAATGGGTGTTTTTTCCAGAGTCAGATTTACACACGCACAGCCTAGTGAAAAATCAAAATATTCGTCACATCGGCCAGTGTTCAGAAGTCCTTGCTGGTCAGTTCCCATGGTGTAGAAAATCTTGATATACTGTGCATTTTCCTTTCATTACAGTAAAAAGCGAATGCAGTATGTCAGTCTCTTTGAGAGCAGAAATTCTGTTTGCAGTGATGACTTTGTAATGACAATCAGTAAGACACTTTCTGTATTTTTATGTCAGAGTCATACAAGAGAAAAGTCAACCGTAGAGTTCTGCAGTGCTAATTTCCAGCCCTTACAGTAGCTATGCCAGTATGATACATTAAAATATTAGCTGCAGCAGCCTATGCTTGCTGGAAGAGAATGGAGCTCAGCTTACATTACAGGTGTATATAAATGAATCATGCAGAGCTGTAGAGGGATACCTAAGCTGACTCCCCATTAACTAAAATAGCTCCACTGTGTAATAAAAGTGCAGAGGAATGATACTGCCTTGGGTGCCTGAAGACGCATAGTGACACCAGTGCAGGACTCTGTCTGGGCTAATTAGCCTGGCTTCTCTTGTGTGGAGCTGACCTGTGTATCTCCACAAAGAGCTGCACTCAGTGGTGCAAAAATGCCCTGGGAATCTGATTCACCTTGTACTTGGGTCTCTTCCTCCCTGATGGTTACTTTAAGGCATGGTAATTTCTCCTGACCATCTTTTCTGGGTATGGTATTTGGTAATATCAATAAATGTCTATTTTTGGGGAAGTCTTGAGCTGTATATCAGTGAGCTGTTCTTAAAAGTAGTCTGACTTCTTCTTTAGGAGCAATAAAACCAAAGCACCTTGAATGTTAGTGCCCTATTGTTTCCTCCCACCTCTCGTGGATATTATTTGTTTCCATTAAAATAAACGATCATTTTAGGGCTCATTGCTACAATAATATTGAGTTCCAAAAACATATACTTTTGCATTGAACCTGCTACCAAATATTGACTCTTCCTTTCTTTTTGTTTTGATGTTTGTTTCCTATGCTGTGCTTCCATTCTTTTTCCTTCTCTTCTGCATCCGACGTGCTCACATTACGTGTCATCACGACTTCTGGCTAAGAACTTTGGGCTTTAGGGCTGGCGTCCTTGACAAGACGGGCAGCATATTAGGGCTAGGCAGGACCTCCTCTTCCCTTCCACTGAGCCTGCTTGCCTGGCAGAGGGGAGCGTTCAGTTTCATGGGACAAATAACAGGAGCGAGGAGGAAAGCAAGAGCCCTCAAGGCTAAAAAATGTCACATGGATTAGAATGAAAAAGAAACGAGAGAGAAAGGTGTTACAGGCAAAACGGAATGGGTGTCTGGGGCCACAAGCATGTATTTCCTATTGTCTGCAGGCCGTGCGTGCTTTGGGTGTTTTGGGCACTTACTTCATCCTTGCTGGGAATCAGTCTTGACAGTGTTCCTTGATACAAAGTCCATGTACAGTTACAGGTTGGGGTGGGGGGACTCCTGTTTCTTCCTTTTCTTCCTTTTTTTTTTAAAAAAAAGCAGTTCACTGTTGACAGTTCTTTCACTCTTCCCTCAATATCAGAACATATGATCGCATCAAGCTGGCTTCAGGCTCTGGTGCTGACATTTCCTAATGCCCACATCACTCGAACATTTGAGAAGTGTTAATGAGCAGATCAAAGGGACTGTTGCCTGAAGCAACTAACTTTTTTTTCTTTTTTTAAGAAATCGGCTCTCCTCCAAACTCAAGTCTTCATTCTTTGCAACTAAATAAATGAGATGCAGCCTTGCCTGGAGATGATGATAATAAAACAAAGCAAAATTAGGGAGGAATCCATCTCTACATGTGGTTAATAAGACAGCAGCGCTATTCAGTCTCTTCAGTATTTAAAGGATCTGAATACAGTTCAGGAAAAGTTAATTTTGCAATCTTATGATCTTCAGTATCTGCACTTTTATGCTACATTTGCATTATTTTCTGCCAAAATTGCATGGGTTCCATGATTTGGTTTTTTTTCAGAAATGGCTTTCTGCTAATTTTACTTGAAATATCAGACAAGACTGAGAATACTCTTTGTGTGTGTGAGGGAGAGAGAGAGCGAGAGAGTGAGAGAGCGAGTGAGTGTTTGAGGAGCCTGTGGAAACATAAGGATGCAGGCATTTACATTCCACTTCTGTCAGCAGGGGTGAATATCTGCTACTCAAAGCAGATTATTTTCTCACACCACTGTCACATTTAAAACAAGTTTCATTTTCTGAAGCTATTAGAAATAGCAGCTAATTAATGTATCGGTTAGCCTCAAATCGAGTTTACCCTATAACTTCAGGGAGTTGAGCAGCTGGCATGGGACTGGATCCTTTGCTAAGGCAGTAAAACAAAAACTTCCACTTATGAAGCCCAGAAAGGTCAACAAGTGGTGTTTTTCTTGATTCATTGGGGTAGAAACGTTGATTCTCTTAAAATGGATAGGCATTAGGCCCAAGCAAGCTTTAGCAAGCATCATGAAGTTTATTATCCAAAGCTGACTTTGCTCAGGAGAGATTCCAGGATATAAGAATCACAGAGCTATAGAAAGTGGAGTGATAACATTGTTAAATATGTATTTGTACTAGTCTGCAACCGAGCTTAGCTTCTTCTCCTCATACAACTTACAGCCTTGACAACAAACTATGTGTTTTGAGATAATGGTTAGAGAGAAGCAGAGGGGAAAGACGGATGAGAATCAAATACATAAGATAATGTGAACCTTACACTAAAAGTAGCTTTTACTGCTTCCAGTCTTTTAATTGTTTTCAGTGAGAATTAAAGATCTTCATGCTCTTGAAAATCTTGCTCAGCACCCAAATATCTCTCAGAATCTGCACCATGGTCTCTCCATGTTTTTGATTCTGTAAAGTTAGGGCAGGAATTCCAGTCTGGCTTTCAGGAATGTTTGACTAATTAAGTAGTTGATTTCTATTAAGTATTCTGAAAATTCTTGATGGGTAACAAGAAAAAATACTCAGAAATATTTAGAGAAAAATAATTTTAACATGTTTTTGCAAGGTCTTGGCACAAAATAGGTGTCTAGTTAAAATCCATAATTAATTTTCCCCTCCCCTGAAAGTACTCCAAGCTTGATAAACAATTTAATATCTTAAAACTTGTATTACTATGGAAACATATTTCTAAAGGTGCCATAACTTATTTTTCTTGCTTGATATAATTCCTGTATCCAGTGCTAAAAGTACATAGCTTATGTTAGCAGTAACTATTTTTGGTGGCACTGTGATGTGAAATGTTAGTCAAGAAGGAAAACTCCTGAATATTGGTCAAGAAAAAGACGTTTCTTTTATGGATGATGGTATGCATCTGTGCAATGTCCCATTATTTACAGGCAGTGGTAAGTAAATGAAAGTACTGTAATTAATAGCAGAGAGTGAAGAAAATATATTTCAATTAAGGTTTCACTCTTTCAGTAGGAAATTTAGGGGACAATTGTCATTGGGGACAATTTTAGTTGGGTTTGTAGGCATAGCAGAGCTAGACTGCTTTATGTTCATGAGGTATTTTTTTCAGTCATATCTACATAATACGCACAAAAAATGACTCTTAATAAAACTGAAGTGTTTGTTTTTTAGCTTTACTGACCTGTTTGTCTTGTGGAACAATGCCTGTGCTTTCACTTTTTATCATCATCCTTTTAGAGGGACATTGCCTTCCTTCTCCTCTCCCTTTACCGTTCAGAGGTTTCTTGCCAGTATCCTAGTGAACTCCCTAGGCGTCACAATATGTATGCGAGGAAGAGAGCAGGAAGAAATTGGAGGGGGAAGTTTGAATGACCTAAATGTGCTTTATATATTCTGTAGTTTGTTAAAAGTTAAGCTAACCTAAAGCAAAGTTACAAGCACTTCAAGCAGCACAAATGCAGGCCTCAGTTATCCAACAGAGAACTTACTTCTGTCTTTCTTTAATCACATATAGTTTCAGTTGGTAGCCAAGGAGTCTTATGGCTGGGAATAAGGTTTAAGTGAATTACCGTAACAAAAGCTGTCCTTCTCCAGTAACAGTTTAAGAAGCCTTGTGAATGTAACTCGTTGTTGCAGGCACTCCACGCTGAACAGTCAAGAAGCTACATATTTAAATTATTATCTGAAATGTGATATCTACGGAAATGATCTGGACATCTAGAGCTGAAGCCTGAGCTACCAGTAGGCATTTCACACTTGTCACTGGGCCAGAAATTCTCCAGCAGCATGGCACAAGGAAGCAGGCATCTTGGCCCAAGATTACACAAGACCTCACATAGACCTTGGGTTACTTTTCCTCTCAGGCTTGCTAATTAACTCCACAGGATTTCATCACTGGCTATTACTTAGAACGACTGAATCTTATCCGGTCAGGAAGCAAAGGGGCAGACACGTCTGCCCAGAGAGTGTCTGTCAGTCAATTGATTTTATTTTCTATCAGAAGGGTGGTGTTAATTTCCAGAAGGCCTTGAGAATCAATACCCAAGGGATGTGGCAGCAGTGGCTGCCTGTTCGCAAACAGATGTGGAAGTCTCAGACAGAAACAGTTCACTTAAAATTATCTGTCGGTTTTTTGATGCTGTCAGTGCAGTTATTTATGCTTTTTTATGTTTGGCTTTTTAGGTCATCAAAGACCCTCCTCCACCTCCACCAGCTCCAAAAGAGGTACAGTATGATGGTGTTCCACGGACCACCCTGGTTACACGGTACCATTCCCCTGTGCTTTCCTGTGTTCTGCAAACCCGGCTTTTTGTCCTAGCTGCTAAAAGAAGGAAGAACAAACCAGTGGGAAGCCTTAAGCTGAGACTTGGATGGTCAAAGTCCAAATCTCTGTCCTGTCCCTGTCATCTCAGTGCAGCATGAGTCAAGTAACTTGAACCCATATCCAGAGAAATATTTAGGGGCTTTATCCGAAAACAGTTTAACATTAAGTTTCCCCATCTGCAGTGAAAGCAGAGAGACGGGGTGCTTCTTGTATGATAGTCTAAAGATACATCAAATGACTTCATACAGCATTTTCCCACAGCTTTGATATTCCAAACACTGAAGAACCTTTACAGGGGAATTTCTCTACCTTTTATGGGCAGTAATGTACAAGAGGATGTTCTGGTGTCTTCAGTATTTTTTCCTCTTGGTCTTGATTTAGCCAACCGCTTGAATGCATTCAAGCTTATTCTGAAAGTTAAGTCCATGATAAGGTACTTTACTGAGCAGAGGCAGCCAAGAGCAAGTTTGACAAAGGTTGGCTTAGGAAACAGTGATTGGCTGTGTAACCTTTATCTGCCAATCTGCTGAGCGCTGTCTGCTGAATCCAAATGTCTAGGGCTGATAATCTGGCTCTTAGAAGGCAATATATTTTCTGTGGAGAAAGTTTCTGCAAATCCTTTTCCTTCTGCGTGTTTTGCTTGTTTTTATTAGTTAAAAGGAAAAGGACAAGACAAATGAATTAGGATCAGTGGAACACATAGTTGGAGTCCCCGTTTGGACTTTGACATTGGTTACTACCCACATTTTCCCTTGTCCAAAAATGTAGAAGGATTTTCAAACATGACCAGATTTTGTTTGGAAACTGGTAAACACTTGGGGAACCTCAAATCTGGTCCTTTGCACCTAAGATGGGAAAACTTTTCCTCTCTGAACTCTAATGAAAGCATGTATTATATAGTCACTTAGTGGAAAAAAAAGAAAAAAAGTATGTCTTTTTAAAATAAACGTATTTGAACTTATGGACAGGAAGAAGAAGAAGATCCGTTGCCTACCAAGAAATGGCCCACAGTGGATGCTTCCTACTATGGTGGACGAGGAGTTGGAGGAATCAAAAGAATGGAGGTTTGTACTCTGTGGACAAGCCAATTCACTAAAGCACAAGATTTCTGAGGCTGCAGATGGTGGAAACAAAGACTTTTAAAGTGTACTGGAAATACAATGGTATAATGTTTGCTTCTTTCCCAGTGACATAAGCCTTGTAAAATTTTTACCATATCGAATAATTCTGACCTTGGTTATGAAAGAACAGCTTTCAGTAGTTCCATTTGACTGGAACTTTAAATAGATGCATGAAGGCATGCTCTTTCCATCAAGCTAATGAGAAAGAGAGAGTGAGAGCCTTTTCTGAATGTTTTGGAAGAAATTACAGTGAAACATAAGTCCTCCAACTGTGGGCCAGCCAAATGCGCTGACAATGGTGACGCTAAGGAGAGGCTTGATCCCAAAGGAACTCACAGCGACAACAGTGCCTGTCTTTGAAGAGACATGATAGCATCATGTTAATTAAAACAGAATGAAAAATGTGCATCCTTATGGGCATGTCCTTATGTCAGATTTTATAGTCAAGTCAGCCTTTATGGAATTTGCAAAGCAGTTTTTTGCGTGTTTTAACTTTAATCTGGGAAACTGTCTCTGAAATACCCACCTGAGCCTTATTGACATATCTTGATCAAACTTTAAGTAAATATATGAGCCTAAGAACCAGCTTTGCCTGAGTTCTTTTCAAATGTAGGAGAAGAATGTGTGTGCAAGTTTGAGGCTGTCGTGTTTATATGTGTTTCCTTCAGCAGTTCGGAATTGCTGATTTAGAAGATCCTCAGCTTTTAAAGAAAGAAACCATTTTGTGCAGTGCTTTTCAGATGCAAACTAGAAAATGCTTTACAACATAAAGAATTATAAGCCTGGATTCTTAACAGGAGCCATCATCCCCTCCAGAAGGGATTCCAGGGTTTAAATAATCACAGTTTGGAAATGAGATCCTGCCCAGTGAAACAGAAAACTGATAGATACCCAGTGAACACAAATATTATCAGTACCATGAAAAAAATGCATGTTTATCACATGTTGAAAACACAGTATTTCCTCTTCAAAGAAGCGAGGAAATATTTCGGTTAGAAAACATTTTGATCTATAGTTGGAATTTGGACAGGCTACAGATGTAAACCGTTTGAAATTGCTGACAACACAAACATGGTGCTGTTAGAGCTGGACTCTTGAAAGGCACCTAATTCTCTGGAGCTGGCTCTCTGTCCTTCTCTGGGAGCTTGAGAGTATGCAGCAATTTTCAGAGTTGGGCTCCTCATCCTAAATCCCTCAGCATTTGAATGTAAAGTTTCACCTCTGTTTGGTAGAATTTGTAACAGTGTGGCTGAGCAAACTGCTGGCCTAATTGCCCATTTCCAGCTCTTCTGGATAAAGCAATATCAGACCTTATAGCTTTTCTCTGACGGTGAATCAGGGCAGACAAAGTGTGGAAATGACAGAGAAAACAAGAACTTTCTTACATGATGATGAAGGTTAGCCAGTCAAAGAGAGGTTATTCCTTACTTGATGATAAATACGTAGCCGTTTCTGCGCTGTGGCCAAAGAACAACTCACTGGTCTGGTCCTTTATGTTTCTTTGCTGTTTTCAATTCATGTGGTCATTCACTCAGTTGGCTACTTTTTATTGCAGCTCTGTGCTCTGTCATTCCTCTGGCAGCTTGATTCTTCTGGCAGTTTCCTTAGATAGAGAAAAGGAGAGAACGAGCCAGTAAACTTATTCTTATCATTCCTGTGCTACTTCTGTTTGCATGCTATATGTTCTCTTTTGGGGCAACTGTATTCACTCCTGCCTTCCCCGCTAGTTTCACCCCTGCTTCCCACCCCTCACCCCCATGACAGTCCAGAATAATTTAGCCAGTGTTGCTCAGTCTTCCTAGATCTGTCTTTGGCATTGCTTTAAAGGTTTATGATGCCATTACTAGACCCCCACCCATTAAGCACTGTAGGTTTTAATATCAAAGTTGTACTGTCAGTCTCCACAAATTCCAGTTTCTTCTGGGTGAAGCCATTTTAATCTGAAAGAGAAGGTCATTTTTTCAGTCAGGAAGCCACCATCTATCTCTAAATGATTTTAACAGTGTTTAAAATACATTTTAACGACCTCATAAAAAACACTGTAAAAGTACCACTGATCACAGTGAAAGATACAGATGCATTTTAATGACTCAGCAGGGTCTACTTGGATATGAAAGCCCATTCTAATATTGCAGAAAGAGGATTCCCCAGAGAGAAAAAGAAATCACTAAGCAAGCCGAATAGCATGGTTCAAAGTAACAGAAAGGTTCAAAACAATCCCCCTACTAAAACAGGATGGTGTGTGTTTTACCAAGGTGAGATACAGTACTGCAGACCAAATTAAGCTCTGTTGTACTTTGGCATTCTCATTCTCCACACTGCGGTTACAGTGGTAAATGACAATCAGCGACGGCGATGAAACGGCACGATTGTCCTCCAAGGCATTGTATTTGTCTGAAGGGGGCCAGACAGTGACTTGCCTGTATATTTTCCTCACCTGCCATACCAGCACATTCTATGTGTGAAGCTGATGAGGACGAAGAAAGCAAGCTGCTTCCTTCTGCCATCCCATGGCATAGTTATCCCAGCACATTATGAATTATTTCCAGCAGGACCTAGAGCAGTCTTCTCCCTCCAGGCAGCAGAGGAAAGACCAGGAGCGTGTCTTTTTCCTGGGCAGCAAAATGACTTTGTGCTCCTGTGCAGAGGGAGAATCGTTGCATCCCACTGTATTTCTGCCTACTTTTCTGGTGCTTGAACTGGCAGGTAGCAAGACAGAACTGGCATATAGCTACCACTTTGTAATTGAGCAGTGTGCAATGGCGCTCTTAAGTCGTTCCCCAAGGTGGAAGATCAATCAACCTTCTCTGATTTTTCCAACTTTGATTCTTCTCTTTTTATGCCTGGAATGTTTAGTCTGGAGGTCCCTGAAAAACACTAGTATGTTGGTGGCATCCTGCAGTAATGGTTGGCTGGCACCATGAGAACACTGAATAATCTTCTAGTAACAGTTTCATGACTCATCAGCCTGACACATTTACCCAAGATGTAATGTCAGAATTTGATTTCCTGGCTTTAGGTGTATGAGGTCGTCCTTACAGGCTAGATTTTAGCAGATGGCATGATTTAGACAGTCTTGCACTGAAAATAGTCCAGGTTGATTTCACTAAGAACTTTTAAACTCCAGCCGTAGCTTTTAGATGTTCTTTCTGGATGAGTAAATAACAGTCTTGTCCGGGTTCATTTGCTTGTAGAACAGCAAACATACTTGTTCAAATTGCTGTACAATGTTTCAAGTTCCAAGAAGAAATAAGATTACTGTAGCAAGACAATCTATCTATCTTGGATGGAAGCTTTTTCTTCTGTACTTTCTCCTTATAACATAGTCAGTACAACTTTTTATGGAACTGGAAATATGTGCTTGTCTCACCAACAGCAATAATCCAGGTTTCCTTTCCCTTTGAACTATTTGTATGTATTTTATATCCTTTGTGGCAGTGATAAAATACACATTGTTACATGTTAGACTTTTATTTATTACGCAGCTTAGACCACTTCATCTGCCTTCTCTCCAGTACGTGTCTTCTTGCAGAACTACCTCAAAACCTCTGAACAGCTTCAAGGAATTTCTGTTAAACCTTGCTGAAGTATTGCTATCTAATTTGGGAGTCTCAACAAACATGCAGTGTTCGGAAATCTAGGTTGGCTAAAGCCTACGTTTTCATTAGTGCTAGATTAAGGTCTGGTATTTTAGGATAAAGCAGAACTAGAAGTGATATATTTTCATCACTAATAACGGAAGATTTCTTAGACTTCCTGTCTCTTATACATCCCATGTGATGCGTGTTAGAATTTTTCAGTATTTCTCTTTACTTTTTGCTGCTGAGAGACAGCCCCTCATATTTACAAATGTGTCTCAGAATGCTCATAGTAAAAGAGGAATAGTGAATATTTTCCTCAATGTTTCCCTCCTGATTGTTCAAAATTTCTTCCAAATTTAAAACTTTTTCAGCTACTTCTGTTATTTACCATAATTTCCTTGTCCTTTGCATACAATGTATTTATGTCTGGCTTTTCTTAGGTTCGCTGGGGTGATAAGGGATCTACTGAAGAAGGGGCTAGATTAGAAAAAGCAAAAAATGCTGTGGTGAAGCTCCCAGAAGAAACAGAAGAACCTTTTCATCCTAAACCACCTAAACCAAAGCCTACCTCACCAGTCATTCAGGAGAAGTGGTACACACCAATTAAGGTAATCTTCTAGTCTTCGGTACAATATAATTTGGTATGAAAGGCAGGATTTTGTCGACCTTACCAGGCTTATGTGTGATGAACTGTACCTTATTTCTCAAGTATTCCCATTCAGGTAGTTCTCAAAGTGAGCTCCAACTCAGGACAAACAGCTAGAGCTGTTTTTGGCCCTAAAGGCTGTACTTCAGCATTACGTACCACATTCTGTTATCCTTCCACAGAAAGGGACATGTCTTACAGCAACAGAATTAAAATATATTTATATTTACATTTACATTTACATTTACATTTAATTTATATTTTATTTTAGATTTATAGGCATTTGGCCTATCTCAGTATATATCTAATTAAGCGTAAAGCTCTCTGTACAGAGCGTGTAGTAATTTACTAAGTTTTCAACCTATGTCCACATTACTGATCAAGAAAGGAAAAAAATAATGTAAAGCAACAAAATGCAAAATTCTGACTGAAATCAGTGAAACATAACAAATGGTGTAAACTACAGACATTTTCCTCTGAAGATGCTATGAGACACTTGCAAACCCATCACAAGCATAACCCTTCACGAGCATAATATAACAAGCTTGTCTCAAAAACTGAAGATGGGGCCATAAACACCTTTCTTTAAATGTATATAGGCAGAGAACAGACAGGTTTAGCTGAGAGCATGGATAAGGCCATTCTGTCTTCACAAATCCCTGTATGTCCTTTCTTAACACCAAAGTGTCCTGAATCACCCATCCGTGCCGAGTGGGATGCTTCTGACAAGCATCGGAGCTGTTGTGCTTGTTCTGCACAGGCTGTCTGAGCACTCACAGTAAATCTGATGCATTTAGTACAGGTTGGACTTACTGCACAGCACATATCAGCTATATGCCATGTGCCTAGCAGGTCCAGGGCTTGCTGAGAATGATGAATTTGCTGTATACAGGCTGTGAAAATACTTAAATTTCTATGGGAGAAATCCTAGCTGGACATGTGGCAATTCATCCCAAAGTATTGGCAAATAAACATGTTATCTTAAGATCACTCAGAAATAAACATGGGGCAGGTCACAGCCACTCAGCGCTCAGTGGAGCTAGAGGAAAGTACCTTGTGTTCGCTGATGGAAAAGACTGCATAAGCCTGCTCTGTGGTAAGGTGATACAGCCTAAGTTTATACTTTGCTTACCTGGCTCTAAGGAACTGGCGTTCAGTTATACCAGTAAATTTCTCCATGGATCTCCTTGAACAGTAAGTTAGTATGTGGTGGGCTTTCGACTGATTTTATAATACTGAAAGTCCGGTTGCTCTTTTGCCACAGGGTCGACTTGATGCACTGTGGGCACTGTTACGACGACAGTATGACAGAGTCTCTTTGATGCGACCACAGCAAGGAGATGAGGTTTGTGTGTTGTGAGTGTACCAGCTAGGGTGGGCAAAAAGGGGCGCGTTACAACAAGGCTTTAGCAGCAGCTGAGCACCGTTAATTCCTGAAAGTATAATGAAGAATTCTGTAAGTATTCTGTGCGTTTGCAGTTGGAAGACAAAACCGTGGTGCAGATTTCGTGCTGTCTAACCTCTCTGTAACAAGTTTGCTAATCGTTCTTAAATCCAGCTGTTTATAAGAGTTTGGCAATCAGAACGCTAAAAATACCTCCAATTTAAGTGACCGTTGATAACTTCCATGCACGTTACTTCATGTTGCTTGATATTCACAGAGCCTTTGAAAAAGAAAACAGTAAAAAAGCAAAGAAAAGGCGAAAAAAAAAGCATGCCAAATGCGGCATTCACAGGAAAAAGTAAGAGAACTTGTTTTCCAGACAGTCCTTTCTTCTATAGGTACAAAGACTGCTATGGTTGGGAAGTAGCAGGGGTAGTTATTATTTGGCCCTTTAACAGTAATGCTAGATCATTTATTTCTGGTTATTGCAGGTTACGAAAGCATTACTTTAAATAGTAGTATTTACTTTGGAAACTGATTGATCATTAATGTATTTCAAATCTATTAGAACCATTCAGCTTCCTGTTTATGACACGTTGAAGAGACTTAGGAGCAGACTGTTTCCTCTAAGTGAGACATCAACTTTTTCTCAGGAAACTGGCCCCCGATGGGCATGACAGATCAGGTTCTCAGAGTCAGGCTATGCCAGCTTAGATTCATTGATGAGCTGGCCCAGGAGCTGAGCATCAGCTCTTTCTAGGAGATGTGTGATGCTTATATGAGGTATCAGAATTGTTCTTCCCAGTTGTAGATTTAACGGGGATGGTCTCCTCCCCTTCCCTCTTGCCACTGGGGCCCTGCAGCCTACTTCTCTGCACGGCATCCGTAAGATGCAGTTCGTATTGTTCATGATGTTTGTCTTTGTCCCCCTTTGGTACCCAACTCAAAGAAGTGTCCCTTTTCTCTCCTCCTCTTCCCTCCCTGCATAATATACAGAAGCTTGACACTGCACTGTGAATTCTCTACCCGCTCAGCATCTGCTCTGGACTGCAGAGCAATGAAAGTGAGGAATGTGATAGCAAAGAAAACAGAAAGGCAGGAGAAGAGGTCAAAGAAATTGAAATAACGCTATTGAAGCAGTATGCGAGAATACTGTTTTTGCAACGTGCACCTTAAAGATGATGTATGAGAATTAGAGCAGCTAAAGGGAGGGAGTTACCTTTGAGAGAATGAGAGGTAACTAGTTTTTAGATTATTTTCCTGATGAGTAGGATGAAGTTTAGTACTGTTCTAAAGGCAGAAAGGGTGAGATTTATTTAGGACAAGATAGAGCAAGTGTTGGAAGGAACAGAATGACAAAGTGCAGTGCTAGAAATAGGGAGCATGCTCTGTGTATGGTTGTGAAATACTAACATTCTAGTTGTTGTGCTTGCAAGTTACTTACTGCTTCCATGGATGAAACATGTTACACATAGCAGAATTAGTAATAGTACTTCTACATGCAAAATAGGCAGTACGTCACAGTTTAACAAGTAAATCGAGTGTATACAGTAACACAGAGGAAATGGTAAGCGAAGGGGCTAAAAATTGTTAGTCAAGCTCTGTTTTGAGGGTGTGTGACCATTAAGCCAGGTAGTTTCTGTAAAAATTGCTGGCTATGGAAGGCTTTTTTGAACCACTGAGAAGTCAGACATCTGTTCCGTCTGGACTTCACAGGAAAACATTGACCAACATCTTGGTTTATGAAAAACAGAGGACAGAAGTATCTCAGTATTCCCCATTGAAAAGAGGAGTAGAATTTGTACTGATGAATAAATGTGTGACCTATAGCACTATAAGAATGCAATTTCTGTTTGGTTGAGAGTATTTTATATCTTGGAAAAAAATCTTCTTACTTACTCATAACTTGCTAGGTACAGATCCCTTACTGTTCCCCTTGTGGTTTTAAGTTAGTAAACAGATGAGCAATCACTTGTGTGCATGGTAAGGCCACGCACGCATGCACTTACACTGGACGCATTGTCATGGTAAACAGCAGTCATGTAGTTTTTTTTTTTTTTTTAAATTGCCTAGGAACTTGGTAGTTCCCATTTGTAGAAGAATTCATCACTGAATTCAAGTCCTTGATCAAGTAATTGAAATGTAGGCCTGAAGTATCAAAGCAGAGAGAGCTTTTTCTTCCTTCTCTCTCCCCTCTCTCCCACCTTTTCTATGTTGCCAGATAATGCTGAGGGTGGCCCAGTTTGAGGGCTGCACGCAGTTGAGTCAAGAAGCTTTGACTGCGGATGGAACTCCTCCGAGTCATAAATTTTTCAGCTAGCAATCCGTGAGGTTAGGGAAGCTTGTACAGGTGTGAGCTAGCAGGTTGTCGCCGACATCTGTTCAGAGCGAAGGCACAGGTCCTCAGCAGCCTGCAGCGAGGCTGCTGGATTGTCAGCAGATGTAGTTAAGAGTGGCAGAACAGTTTTGGTCTCACATTTGCCGCCTGGGGGCTGAAACACTAAAGGTAGAGTGGGGGGTGGACACAGCTGCGCTCCCAAACATGCCTCAGGCACAAATAAAGAGATCTAATATAGTTTGACTCTGTTGTAGTGGGGAGATGGGGACAGAGAGCCACTTCAGAGACAACTTAACGCTGCAACATCTGCCACCAAGTTTCCAGGGAGTGACAGGGGACAGCAGGTACAGATCGAAGTCCCCACATAAACAGCCCCATTAAGCCATGAACTCTTTTGAAGGGCTCCCATCAAAACGTAGTGGAGTCCGCATCAGGAGATTGTTTTGTTTTCAAAGCAGTGTTTTGTTTTCTGCACTAGCAAGATAATTTATAAATGATGCATAACCGTGCATTCATACTCCAGTTTACAGTTTCTTCCCTTTTTTATTAAAGGCATAAAAAAGAACAAAGCACAGTGCTTTTCAGGTTGTTTGCTAAACCGCTTAACTGTCCAAGGGTGTCTTGGTTTTACCTGAGGTTATGGAAACCTTCAGACCACAGTGCTATGGATCAGCTAGGAAGCTGAGCTGAACGTGCGTGCTGTTACTGTGGCACTGCAGAGGAGTGTCTGCCATTGTTTCTGTACTGAAACTCCTCTTCCATGGAGTTTGTTACTGCACGAGAAAGAAACTTGGCACAGGTTTGCAATGTGAGTGTTTGGGTCCTGTTCTTGTATCTAAATTCTTCCTTTGTTTTTTTTTTGACTCATGGATTAGCACCTGAAGTTAATCTTTACAGTTTTTCAAGTTCTTTCTATGACCTTGTTGCTTTGCACAGCTTGATACTGGCTGAGATTCTTATTCTGTGTACGTTTATGCATACATATATCTTTTAAATCCACAAGCCTATGGCACTCAGTTTAAGGTTCTGCACGGTCAGGATGCAAATATATATGGTCAATAAAAGGAAGAAATCTACAGGTAATTCTAGAAGAATTTCCATAGTAGAACTAGAGAATACCTTCAGCTTTTTTTTAACGTTACAATACTGCCTAAAATTAAGATATTTTTGCCTTTTTAAATTTTAAACCTGCTAGCATTTACACCCTTTAAAAAAGAATTTGTAATGATGTCTGCAGACTTAACACAGGAATGTCTTTTTATGTAATGTCCCTTTGTGAGCTTCTCCATATTATACAGAGGAATTGTATTCTGTCTTGCAACTCTGTTAGCATTACACAATTTATAGTGCAAAACACCGTCAGAATATTTTCTTCTCTTCGATGAGGCACATGTTATTGTTCCCTTTGTGTCTGTTCAATAATTCCTACATTAGTTACAGGCAGAAACTACTAAATCATTAGCTAGGACTGTCAACTGTAGAGTGGAATAATAAATGTTAGAAGTCTGTGGCTGTAAGTGCGCCCAACCTTACGCTGTCTGAGAGAAAACTCAGTTTTTGGAAAAAAAGACTAATTGCAGTACCTAGGAGTACTGTAACTTTCATTTCCACAAAAGGCTTTAACAGGGTTCTATAGACAGTTCATCATCTTACACTGCACTGGAGCTGCCAGTCTGTCAGCACTCCTATTACTAGCCTAGTTTTTTATAACTCCGTCATGAATGTTTGCTTGCTATAGAGTATTGGATAACAGGAATGAGACTGGTGATAGCAGGATTTGTCAGTAAGCTCTAAAAACTATAAACAGTTTGGCCATTTTCCAAGGAGGACCTCCTCCTCAAGGAGGTCAAGAAAAGGTGATCTGGTTTCTTTTTTAATCATTGAAGCAGCTGCAAACTGAAATGATGTACGAAAATAAAAAAGTCACAGTTAGAGAAAGATTGCTGCAGTTACTTCCAATTCGGACGATTTTTGGTTTAAATTGTATTTTTAAATCAAACTGCACTCAGCAGTAATTTGTATTACAACATAAGACTCAGTTCACTGGAGAGTTGCTCCTTGTTCAATGACAACATGGTATAGCATAATTGAGTGGCACATGGAAAATGACTATGTTGAAGAAAATATTGACTGAGAATTTTAAAAGGGAATTTAAGTACTATTTTATTTATGTAGCAAAGTTTATATTTAGCTCAAATCTTCTGAATCGCTGCAATGTTAAGATGATGCAAAACTAGTTAGGAAGTACAAGAGATTAAAAGGCAGCTAAAGAGCATCTCTTTTTCTTAAATGATTTCTGCCAAAATATTCCATTCTGCCCTAACTTTAAGTGGGAATTTCTCTGTACAGACCTGTAAGCAAAACTTGAGCCTAATTTTTTTTTTAAACTTCCAAAATAGACACAGATTACTGTAAAAAATGCTTCAGAAAGTGGAAGAAAACATTTTTAAGAGTATCCAATTCAAACGGCTGTATTCGGACTGAATTGAGACTGAATTCAGAGGCTGGTCTCCAACACAAAAGAATGCATCCTGGTGAGCACTGAACTAGATGTCAGAAAAAGAAATCTCTTGGCCTGCACACAAGGAAGAGTCATAAGTGTTCTGTACCTCAGTTCCTAACCCTGTGTGCTTTTGGGGAGGATACCTGCCTCTTTTGTTCCAATGGCAACTAACAGCTAAGAGCTAAGCATGACTGGGAATTACTATTCATTAGCATTTCCTTCTGCTGAAGACCCAGAAGAATATTATGCAATTAATACATCCAGATAGTAGAAATTCCTCCAAAAGGATGCTTGACATAAACAGGTATCACAGCTTCACTTTGTTAAATTGGATTGTAGGCTCCCATCCAGCAGGGTCCAGTGAGTTAACCTCTCAGGTGCTCCATCCTAGCCAGAGTGGTTTAAGTTAGGTAATATGTTAGTCCTTGGATTTCCTACCTCTCAGTCAATGACAGTTGCAGGAGGCACCTTTACTGAAAGGCAACGTGTGGACAGATACAAGTTCTGATGGCGTGGGAAACGAGGACTTTTTCAATATACGTAGGCAGTCGCTTTTGTCACTCCCTGCCTTTGTGCAGATGAACACTGTTGCTGTGCTTAAAATGAGCCTTCGGAAGTCACAAGCAAGAATATGTACGCTTGTATGAATGAAACAGTATTAAAGAAAATCTACTTGTCAGTCTTGAGGTCATGACATTTTTACCAGTTTGACTGGTAGTCCAACAGGGTAAAATGGACAAAGCAGCTCTAACGGACCTTGCACAGGTCTTTGGAGCCAGTCTCATGCTGGAGAGTATGCCGCTTCACATAAGTTGTTGCTGCTTCTGTTAGACAACAGTACGTTACGTGGTTGGGTAAAAGGTCCCGATGGAAGTGCCATCATCCTAGAGCCTGGGATGTACCTTTGTGTTTCTAGGACATGTTTTAAAAGAGCGTTTTAAAAACCTGAGTTGCCACCAGGGTGTGCAGCCAGAGGAATTCTTGCTGTCTGTAATAGTTTACAAACAACTATCTGTAAGCTGAGTGTTTTAGACTCCATAAAATGCACCAACTATACCATACTGGGCATCACAGTTATTCGAGCTGTGCTGGCTGCATGGGGATAATGCCTATTAAGAAAGAAAAAGTCAGTCTTTTCTGGGTGGAGTGTGAATTTGTTACAGCTGTCAAATACGGTCTCTGCTACCCTGAAGAGCATTACATTTCTTTTTTTCTTCACCCATGCTATAAGAAGCAGCAAACATTTCATTTGGCAGTTCAGTTTTTGTCAATAACTGTTCATTTCATTGAGCATGATTCAAAAGAGAAAAAACACATTTGTTTTCTTAATTTTTCAAAGCATCTTTTTATGGAGTGGGTTGCAGCAAAAGCAGTTACATGTAATCACTACCTGGCTTCCAAGTTTTGAAGAGAGGGCAGTATATATCTAACCAAGCTCAGCTGTAAAATGCAACCCCCAACTTGGGCACAGTCCTTATATATACAGTGGAGTCTGGTGTAGTTTATGTTTATGTTGAATAATCTCATTAGTCCAGTTTACAGAAAGACTGACTACCTTCAAGGAAAAGCAAGAAAGCTGACAGGTTAATTCAGTTGCTGCTCTCAAGAAGAGATGTGACAGCTTTGACTGTCCTGTGTGTCCAGATTTGTGAACTAGTCCTATGCTCTTAACCAGATTAGTTCCTTTTCCATTAACTGCTGAAAGTAGGGCAGCTGTCCGAGCGGCTGGTTGTAAATTCGATAATGTCTGCTGTGTTAGTCTGTAGGCTTTTCAGATAGAGAAGGCAGCAGATAACAGGATTAAAGTTTCACGACCCAGGGTTTTCACAGCCTGAAATGCGGGTGTAGGGGGATAGAGAATGACTTCTGTCATTAATCTTAATTGATTGCCAAGAGGTTTTAATCTGGGTTATTAATTAGGAAGGTCCTTAACACACTGTCTACACATCAACATCAGATGCTCTTTTGGGACTTTTGGGACATATGGCCTATCTTATATTTACATTCACACAATTTACACACACATATATATTTCTGTATGAAGTGCACACATATATACACATATATATCGTGTGTGTGCATGCCAGTTGCTGTAGATGCATTTGTATGCACGGAGGCATCACAGTTCCTTGACAATATTTGATGAAAAAAAAAAAAACCACAGTGCACATAGGCTACTCTTCTACATAATAAACAAATCTATCTCCATATATGTTGATATGTATGTGTATGTTTTTATTAAATACGCTGTTTATCTAGATTATCTTTTAAATGGAAATCTTTGTTTTGCAGATTCATATTACATTCATGTTTAACAAAAGAGCAGCACATGTTGCTATGTGCAGACACATACAAATCTCAAGAAGAAACATTTTCATTTTTATGTTTCACAGTTTCTTTGAGTAAATGTTCAGGCTTCACTTCCACTTCCACTTCACTTCCACTTTTTCCTTTTTATTTTTAAACAAATGACTGTAGGACAGCCAGAATGGATAGACGTATAACTATCCACAGTTACAACTAGGTAACTATGTAATAAATCCCCGTAACTCTGCTTTGATGTTTACCAAAGAACTGTATGCAGGAGGAAATATTAAATTATGGATTGAGCATATAAACTAGGCAAGAAGAGAAAGTGCTGTGACAGAGTCCTGGCATTTGAATTTTGTGTAGATTCAGGCTGCACTATAAATGTCTACAGTCTTTCATTTACTTACAGGTGATTATTTACAAGATTAATCAGATTTATAGAAATGGAGCCAAGAGCTGAGGAGACCTCTTGTTTGAAGGTCTCTGAGTGACTGTGGCAAGCCTGTTTCTTGCTGAGCATGCCAGGCCATGCAGCGTCCAGCCTTACAAAGTAGGATGCAAATACTATAAGATATCAGGTATTAGAAAAGTCTGCTCTTAAAAGTGTTCACAACACACAAGAATGGTTTGAGATGTTCTGGTCTAGAGAGAAGGGTACAGATGCTGGGTTTAGGAAGGGGAGAAATTGGGTTTAGTATCAGGGAGGACTCACTGACAAGTGACTACCACAAGGAACAAAACAGTTTTTCCTGGGAAAGAAGGAAATCCATTGCTTGGCTCACCTAAAACTAGACCGTACAAAGCAGCTGTTGTGCTGTAGGGGCCTCTATCAGTGGAGAAGTGCTCCAAGCAATCTGAAACATCTCTCATAATTTCTTTCTTGGGTATTGCGTTGCCTCTTTAAACTTGTGTTATCCATAACTTTTGCTCAGTTTCTGCAAGAAATTGCATTCTCTCTTCCGTAAATAGAGATGTGTTAACTACTGGACTTCCACACAGAGGCATCCCATAAAAACACGTACCTGCCAAAGACAGACTTGCTGTGGTTTTCTACTTGAGCTTGTATTTCACAGGAATTAGTTGCTGGCTACTGGAGTATTCTGGCTGTTGAGAAGGAATTGATATTGACTAATATTTCTCTAACAAAGACCCATTTGTGGAAAAGTTGTGCTGTGGGTGTTATCCTCCATCGTCTTACTCTTGCAAGACGTTCTTCCTTTTGAGCAACCCTTATAGCTTCGTTTGGACTACTGGCATAAGTAGGTATTAGTTAAAGAAAAAAAGTCATTGCTTTATATCCATCATTAAACTGCTATTTGAATCCATCTGTAATTTTTCACTTGACATCTGAGATGCTTCTGCTGAGAAGCAACAGGGTAGTAACAAAAGAGGTCCCAAGAAGGTATCTTACTGATTTGGCAGGTAATCCCTTGTTGTACTGTTTTGGGAGTTTTGTCGCCCAGTCAGGAATGCCTCCTTGTTGGCAGATGCAGGAAGAGGTCACAGCTTGATTTCAGACAATGGCAACATTTCTTTCAACTCACCACAAATTTGAAATCCAAGGATGAAATGGCTTTAATGACCATGCTTCACTGGCATAGCTCTGTGTCTGCCTTTTCCTATGAGTCACAGATAAGAAAGAGGAACTAAAACCATTTGAAACCACATTGTAAGTAACACATGCAGTAAGAGTGGATGAAAAGCCCGGTAGTTCCTCACTCAGAATCAGCAAAGAATTTTGTTTGGCTTTGTCTCCTTAGCCCTTTTGAGTTTGCTTTTGGACAATGTTTAAACGCTAAGACTTTACATGGAGCAGAAATTAGTCACTTCAGCTCCCACGCTCAGAAAGTTTATTGGGAATGATATAGCTTATTTGAGATAGGATTCTCCATTGCTATAGAAATAAAAGATCCTAAAGTTCTTCAGCAGAGATCTGGCATGTTTACACAGATTCACACCATGATTTGATTGCCATTTGGAGGAGATCTGTACAAATAATTTATGTCAACAAAGACAGCTGATGATGGAAACCAACTGACCAGGAACTCAAGAGGACCTAGGATAGGTAACTTGATGACAGTACGAGAGGACAGGTTCAAAACGCTTACTGAAAAAGGAAGTAGGCTAGTTTTTCTTTACTTCTTTATTCCTTCACTCTAATCCTCTAAGCAGGAAAGATTTATGAAAACTTATTTTGAAAAGACTATTTTTAGAAAGTGAGAGGTTATGTACCGCTTTCAAGGTATTAGCGTTGCCTGCAGATAGCTGTGACAGCCCAGAGCTCAAGATGGGTTAATCATGTAAGATGGATGCATTATGAGCTTTTGCTTTACTGTAGCTGATTGAGCTCAGAGCATGCTTAAGTACCCCTACCCAGATACTGTCATTGCACCAATACAAAAGAGTTTCTAGAGCCTGAAAGCAGTTGCACGTGTCAATAATTTTATGCATGCAGAGCCTCTCATTAGCTTTAATACAATATTATCAAAAAGAAAGCGGGGTGAGGGAGCTGTTCTACTATCTTGACATTCGTTACGTAGTTCTTGCAGAATCAAGGAACAAACAAGAAGATTAAAAAGTTGGGGGAGGACCACAGCACACATGCTACTGAAAATGACAATTAGCTGTTAGGGGTGGATAGTGGGGAGGAAAAAAGAAAAATGATTGAAAAATTAAATTTATTGCTACTAATCTTTTTATTGTACTTTCATAATTCAAAATGATTCTAATTATTTTTAGAATTAACTCTTGCATGTCTGTAGTCCATAAGGAACTACAGATCCATTAAGAATTAACAAAAAATGAAACGCCTGAGTTATTAGCATTTTAAAATAACTGAATTTTCATACGCAGTAATATTTCCTGAACAACTCGGCTTTAATGTCTTTATGGGGTGCCTTCAAGTAACATACGCCTCCGATCTTCAGCTGTTTGTATATTTTGTATAAACGGCAAAATTCTACCTAGCAAAAGAAGTGATTGTGCTGTATGTTGCCAGAGCCCGGTATATTTTTAAGTTCAGGCTGACATCCCTCCATAAATTAGAATGTCTCGACACACTGGAGTTTTGTGCCCCAACAGTGTGACATAATGGCATGCCCTCAGCCTTAACATTTAATTTTAATATTGAATGTGCTGCTTTTTGACGACTTGTGTCACAGCCTTCATGTAATTTAAACACAGTCTTTAAAAAATTAATTCAATTACGAGTAATGGAGTTATTAACGCTGCTTCATGCCACTAAGTATATATGGATACATACGATTCTGTTCCTTTCAAGTCACTCTGAAATGAATTTTGCAACTTCTGGTAACTCTGGCGGACAAATGCTAAATGAAAATCAATCACTTCAATTTAAATTGACTTAGCTAACCACCTTTCTTAAACAGCCTCTGTCGGACAGCTAACCAGATGATAAGTAACAGTTTCACTGACCTGTAGCCTTTGAATGTTTAACATAACCCTCTAAGGACAGTACTTCAATTACCATTGCATTGCTTGTACTCTAGGGCTCAGGATTTCTCATTCACATATAAGGATTCCTTTATTTTTGATACACGTTTCTATCTGCAGTTTTCTCTCACAATGTTGGCTTATTTTTATTACTTACTCTAGGAATCCATACCCTGCAGTTTATATCAGTTTGATCAAATTAAAGAGCATTAGATTTTCTCAGAATTTGTTATCACATTTTTTTCCAATGGAAACATCAGAACTCCTTTAATGGTTTGAAATATAAATTTCTTTGCTGGATGCAAAATGTTACTGTCTGATCGAAGAGGGTAAATGCAGGTGGAAAGTGCATGGCAGCAGCAGAACATTTTATATCATTCTGTGCCAAAGTAGATGGAGGATATTTTATGGTGCATTATAGTACAACATAAAACCTGCTAAAAGTTGGAATGGTTGTAAAATGATGGACAGGTATCTCTAGGGACCTGTAGAAAGTGATCCCAGAAGAAAGTCAGTTGATGACTTACGGCTGAAAATTTTCATAAGAGCCTAAGGGAGTCTGGTACCCACTGAAATTCAGGGGGAATTTGATATGTGTCTTCAGTGTGTCACTTAAAGTATGAAGTCTAAATGCCTGACACTAATCCTTACTGCATCTTCTTTGTGAAGTTGAACTAAAGGACAGTTAAATTGTCATCTACATAAAACCGAAACACAGGTGAGCTCAGGTAGGTATGCATACCAAAACAGCTTTGGGGTACTGTCATGCCATACTACTGTAAGGCCAAGGCTTGCAATTCTTGTTCAGTGCCTGGTGCAATAAACATTTAAAGCTTCCTGACTCCATCTCTGTTGCTCCTCAAAGAGACTGCACTGGTGATTAGAGTTGGATAGTGTTTTAAGTGATTGTCCCACTTCTGATTCAGAGCCTGTATCCCTACTCTACTAAAATGAAGTGAATAGGGATTTCGCTAGACCGAGCCCAAATCCTCTCTTGTTGCATCTGATGCCTGAAAAGACCAAACGATGGCTGTAGCACACTTGAGAAGTGGCTCTGGTTAGAACTGATTGGCCAGGGTGGGAGGGTGATATGTGTATCATGGCCACCTGCCGCCTTCTTGGCGTTAGTTGCACAACACTCGGTCCTTTCTTCCAAAGATGCTGACCCTCTTCATAGCGACCTTAGTGATGACAGTGGAGCTCATGTGCTGTGCAGTCACAAGCTGCTGTGATTCAAGTCCTCCAGAGAGGACTTTTGCACTTAAAAAGTGACAGCTTTTAAATAGCACTGGCCACCTACCTTAGATGCAGAGCTAAGTACCAGACATTCCTCCTTATCTGTTCAAGCCATTGAGTACTGGAGGAGAGAAAACCCTCAAGAGAGATCTTATCCCATGACTCCCCAGTCTCAGTCCTGGGGAAGCAGAGAGAAGCTCTGCATAGATAATTTCCCAGAAGGAGTCCTGAAGACAGCAAGGCATGTTTGTATATGCTGCCAATGAATCTTCATGTTACCACATTATTCCTCACCACCTTTTTTCCTGAGCTCACATATCTTCAGCATTACTGAAGGATTGCTTGTAGCCAACTAGCCAAAGCATAGCTTGGGTCTTACGATGTTATTCCGTTCTGTGGAAGGACTTTCTTCGCAGACCCAAACACATCCCAGCATAAGAAACTCTAACAGGTCTCTAAATTAAATGAACTCTGTGTATTGCCACTAGAAAACTACTGCTTGCTCCAGGAAAGAGATTTTGCATTATAGGGCACATCCTTACTCGAGTGCTACTTCCTTCTTTGTTACAGTGCTGCCTTTTCGCCCCGCTCTCAGCTTCTTTCTCAGCTTCTAGTGTAGACTACCTTTTGCCTTCATATTGTAGAGTTTTTGTTGACTAGCTTGAATCTAAAGTATCTGTCTTAGTTGAACCACAACTAGTTGCGGGTCATTTATTTAATTTCATTAATAAAATAATAATCTCCACAGACCAAGGCTTCTGCCTGCTAATAGTCACTCTGAGTCTCAGTTGATGGGAATGACCTTTTATTTGTGGAGTCATTTTCACAGTGATATTCAGTCAGGCCTAACAACCAAACTGCCATGCATTAGTAGACATCAGTTCCCTTTGGAAATATGACATGGATGTACCCCAAGCAGATGGACAGAGATCGTAAGTGGCTAATGAACTCAGTGGGACATTTTATTAAGATTGTGCTGGCAACTAAATATGTTTTTCCCCTCTACTAACATTTCTAACAAAAAAATTTTAATGAAAGACTTGTAAAGGAACAGGAAGACAGAGCGGATTATGATTCTGTGGGACTTAGAATTCTCTGAATTCTGGATCTAATGTTTTTAATTCCATTGCTTTAGAAATGCAGTGGTATAAACTGACTTCTGGTTGGTGGAATCAAAGAAGCTGCTAATGGATGTAAGTGCTACTCAGACAGAATGTGAAATGATGTTGGCTCCATCATATTTTTTGCTCTTGATTCTACTCCTTTGAATGGAGAAGCCATATTTCAAAGCTAGTTAGCACCCTCCTCGCTCCGATGAAGCGAGAGGAAGAAAGGGGGCGTGTGTGTGAAGGAAAGAACAAATTTCAATAAGTTTGGCCTTGCAAATGCATATCAATGATTTGCATACGCAGCTGGCTGTTGACAGCTACCTGTCTGTTACAGATTTGCATCCCTTTAATGTTGGCAAGAAAGAAGGGTGTAGCAGAGTCATACTTTTTTCCTTGAAAGTCCTTCCCACTCCTAGCACTTGCTTTTGTTTATAGGCATTTAAAAGCATTCAGACCTACCAAAGTGAAATCCAGTTTATCCTCCTTTTTCTCCCCTCCAAATCAATTGTATGCCTTCACATTCAACTCTCCCCATAAAGTCTTGGGCCAGTCTCTGCGGACCTGACCCTGGGAGTATCAAGACCAGTTGCATCTGCTTAGCACATCTCCTAGTCAGGGCCAAATCAACCAAGAGGACAAAGCCATCAAGCTTGGAATAGCACTTTTTGCCATTTTATCTTTTAAGTTTGTACCAAGTATAGCATATTTTTACTGAATAAAAGCCAGTTTCTCTTTGCTAGATAAATATTCCAGCTGTAGCTCAAATTTACATTTGGGCTTATACAGGCTTGAGAGGTCTGGGTCACAAGTATTTGAAAAATCCCTTTGTTTCCTGGTGCATTTTTTCCTCTAGTTCAGCTCGTCCAACCTGTTCAGACTCAGCCTATGCCGAGCGAGGCTAGCTGAAGCTCAGCCTGGATGATGGCTCCCTAGCTATGGCACGTGCTTCCCACATTGGATTCCTAGAATATAGACCTGATGATTTTCAGTATGGACTGCAAAAGCCAGTTTTCCTCCAAGGCTTATCTGAGGAGCAGTAAAGGTAACTGGTCTTCAGCTGAATTGGTTATACTGTACACAACAGTATCTGATTTATAAGGAGGTCTCTTGTTAAAACTGAAGTTTCTGGCTAATTGTGCCTACTATGGGCTTGGGTCTGTAGTCGCCTACGCTGTGCTTACACTCAACTGTGATTATGATTTGGAAACAATTTGTGAATGTAGCACTGAAGAATACCGTTGATTTAGCCCTGCCAGAAATTTGGTTTGAATATATTTTAATAGTCCAAAGGAAGATAGCCTGAAAAAAAATCTCTTTTTTTTTTTTTAATTTCTATTTCCTACGTTGATTATATTGAAAGCCCTTTTCTTAAAAGAGTCAGCCACATGCTCAGTTAGTGCTCTGTGAATAGGCATGTTTAGTGCATGTTTTATGTCAGTCTTTCCTGATTTATAAAACTATAAATGCTTTGCCTAGGGAAAAAAAATAGGATTTGGCTTAGAAGAAGTCAAGAGAAAACCAGTATACTAAATCACTACAGTGGGGAAATTCTGTTTGAAGAGAATATGCTTTACTGTCACATGTTTTCATGAAGGCAAAGTACAGAAATTTGCCCCAAATCCGTATCTCTACCCCAGTCAGGTGGTTCTTACTGGAATTTTCAGAACGGTTTGGATGGATGAGTATTGCCTCCTTGAGTATGGACTGCAGGACTGGTCCTCTTAATGGTCTTCATAAACCGCACTGCTGTAATTGGTAGTACGACGGAGATGGTCATGATGAGTGGAATGTTTGTGAGCTCTTTTCTGCAGAGTAATACAGTGATTTGGATTTTTAAAAATATTAGGCTATTCATATAGAACATCATTCCTGAATTTGAAAGAAGAAATGGTAATAGGAAGGTTATCAGGAAATAGAAACATGAGGATGTGAGCTGTCTTAGCACGTATCATAAAGTGTATGACAGCAGTACTGATCAATCTCTAAGCAAGAAAGACCTGTTCGGTTTATTGAACCTGCCGTTACTTTATGCTGCAGTCTTCTCTTACTGCACCTCTGCTGTTGTCGACAGAGCCCAGCATCTATGGGCCGTGATGCGTCTCTGGAAAAGACTGCTGTTATTCTCTCTGGAGAGACTGTCCCAGCTGCACTGTATCGTCATTGTTACCAAGAGCACAAGGACAACTCACAGCAGTGGAGGGTCTGCCCCTTCTCCTTCCCTTTCCTACTCAGGATGGCTGGGAAGTGCATAGATCTACACTCAAAAGTTTGCCATCTGACACCTCTTTTAGTCTGCATCCCAGTCTGTTGTCTCCACCAAGATCACAGCGCAGATACAGATACTGCTGATTGGGGTTGGGATATGAAATACACTCCACAAAAAGCATGAGCAGTATCTAAGAGAAATGGAAAACGTGTCTTTGAACTGGCTATTTTTTGATTTCCATTCAGCACATCCCAGCAGCTGGGCCACTAAATGCAGCATGTCTGCCCTGAGCAAAGAAGCAGGGCTTCCCCAGAGTGACAGTGGTGGTAATTAAGACACAAGAGATGGGGGCAGCAGGTTTCTAAGGGCTGCAGCATCTGAGGAGGAGGATGCAGTAAAGAATGAAGCCAGTCATAGTACCTGACATTTCTGTAGAGATGATGTGAACACCAACTAATGATGGCAAAACTGTTCCTAGGGTCGGCGATGAAGGGATGCCTTTAGTGAGCTCTGTGAACAAGAGCTAGGAACAGCTTGCACAGTGGGTGAAAACAGGAGAGTTAAACTCTAAAGCAAAGACAAGGACATTTGGTGAAAAAGAGGTGCAGCGTAAATAGGTTTCTCCCACAGCTCTGTTGAGTGCAGCTCAGTGTCACGCCATGTAACACCAGTGGTCTAATACCCCCCTGGTATTACCGCTCCCTGGGATCTTACTGCTTTACCAGAATCAACTAGTCACCAAAAAAGACAAACGGATAGTAGCATTTATAAGTTCTGAGGTTTCTTCTCTGTGATACAACACACGGGAGCAGTATTATGGTGATAAGCCTTATGAAGATGCCTAATTAATAAATACATTCATATTTGCCATGGAGCTAAAGGCACAGAGATTTTACCTTGTATACAGCACAAAAATCAAATGAAGTCCTATAAAAAGTCACATGTCTTTATGAAAGAAGTATACTACTTAGTGGCAGAGTATCATCATGGCATGGAAGGCTTTATGCTTAGGTTGTGCTAAATAATGATTAATATTATTCATATGTGCTTTACCTATTGTATTAGGCCTATGCTGTGCCCCTTCAATCCTCCTTGGAGATAAGATCATGGCAACAGTGGACAGCCCACCTGGGAGAGGGACAGCTGTTAGAGCTGACTGCAGCCCGTGTCAGCATTAATGACCTGCAGTTGACACCTCATCCCAGCCGCCCTTGTTCAGTGTACAAGTATTGCCTTGAAATAATTACTGTCTGTCATCCCCTATTTCACAGAAATTCTCCTCTTAGTCAGCCCAGACGTACAAGTGGCATGAGACTGGATACTAAACTAATGTTGATGATCTCTCTCTGTGTCGGGGCTTCTGTACATGTAAGTGCGTGCGTATGTATGTGTGTATACATACACACTCACACACATATTCCATCTGTACATGCACCGGATAGCAAAAACATTCAGTGCTCAAGCAATATCAACAGGTAACTTGAATCAGGGAGAATGGGACTGCCCCACTGTCCTTCCTGTGCCCTGTCAGATGTAAAGCATCCTGAACATGTAATGATCCCAACCTCCTGCTGGAGTCCATGTGGCAGCGCATGGTGCTCTTACCCAGCTGTAACACTCCTGGCTGTGGGTCAGAAGAGCACGAAGGAACCCCTTAATACAGCCTTATCCATTTCCCTCTGCCTCTTCGGATTTGGGAGTCCTATGGCCAGCATGTCTTGATTCTCTGAAATGTATGCAGATGTTACAGGATATATCAGTTTGTGCTTTCCATAGCTCTTTTCATAAGCAGTGGATGTCCTGAGCATGCGCACGCTCTTCACTGAAGAGCAAAATAAGCAACTCTCAATGTCATTTTAGTGGAGGACGGTTCTGTAATTGGGAAGAGAAGGCACAGATCTCCCCAGCTGAGTTCTTCCATCCCTCCTTTTATTCCTCTGGTGCTAACACTCTTGGACCATGCACATCTTTGTGTGGAGCGGACCCTGTGGTACTGGCAGGTCATCCCTGTGGGGAGAAAGAAACCTGAGGTCAGACAGGTATGGCCAGTGTTCTTGCTGCACCTTTGCAACACTGGGTGAATCAACCTGACAGCTACGAATAAGGTTTTTCCTTTGGTTGTTGGACCGGCTGCTAAATCAAAGAGAGGAATGTTCACAGATAGGAAAAGTTCATTAAAAAGTACTATCATGGCTAGCCCTTGCAGAGGGTCAACAGTAGCCTAATCCTTATTGATGAATCCTTAAAGAGAGAGTCTCTGTCTTCCACCTTCCCAGAATGGCAACCTAGGAAAGGGACAAGGAGACCAAAACTATCAAGTCTTTGGCGGTTTGAACCCTCTTCTGATGAATGAACATCAGTCTCCCACTACTGCATCAAATGCAGACTCAGTTAAACGACTGTAAAGTCTGTGAGGAAATGACATTGGGGAATTGGTGCTGTGAGGAACTTCTGATAATTGTTTTTTTCGGTACATGCTTGGATACAGTTTTTTTGTGTTGCTGTCAAACATCACTTTCACTGGAGATCATCTCAAAAAGAAGCGAGTTTGGCAGTATGAAATTACCAGTAGAAGAAAGCACAGTAATAGTGACAGCAAATCATGTTCTGTATTCACTCTAAAACTTCTGGTTTAGAGTATGTCTCTCCCATTGTGGTTCACTGTCTATCTTGTAGAGCTGGCAGCAAGAGATATTTTACTGAATAACAGTAATGCTTCTGTGATGCTATTACTAGAGTACCTGTACATGCAGTAGTGAAAGCAACAGAGGATATTCCTGTCTTCCTGTTCACAGCCATAGCTGATTACATAATTTGTATTTGGATAACTTATGTTCTCAGGCAACTAGTGAAATCATGATGATTGGTAGCAGGGGAGGTGCTGAATCTCCTTTTGGCCTAAGTGGGTTCAGTTCTGTTTTATCAGTGGTGAGTTTAGTTCTATGCATTATAAGGTTTTGAGGCTGTTTTTTTTTTTTTTCTAGCAGTGCTACTCAAATGTAATTTAAGGGTTCTTCAAGCTGTAAGTTTGTGAAGAGCCTGCATTAGAGTTTTAAAGCACTGCTTTGGGAAGCACTTATCAGTCGATATTAATTATTGAGCATTCCTATACCTTCTGGAAAAGTTGTATCATCACTGGCAAGTGACCTTGTTAGAAGAGGGAGAGGGAAAGAGACATATAGTGCCTCCTGAGATCAAGTGGAGTGATGCGTATCAAGAGAAGACACTAAAGATTTATTGTCTGTGGCAAAAGAAACACAGCTCTCTGCTTGTGCAGTAAGTGTTTTTGACATTATACACCGTAAAGAATGATTGGATACCATAGGTTGTAAGTGTTCCACTGAAGGAAAATAATAGATGTTTTCACATTGCTATTTGTTATCAAGACTGTTGATTGCTTAGCTATTTAGTCTTATTGGTCCTGAGAATTTGATGGTCCCTGTATTAAAGCAGGTTCATGTTAAAAGGTAGAGGAATAATCATAAGAAAGGATATTGAGACTATATCAACTGTAGGTAAAAAGAAATTTAAGTGCAGAATATGTGCTTTTTTATGAGGCTTGTAGTTAGCAAACAAAAACCATACTGCTGTAGCCTTTCACAGCTGCTGTTAGAAAAAACACTGGGTAATATGAGAAGGCATTACATTGCTCATGTAGATAGTACGAAGTGTATAACGATGCTCTTATTTATTACATTGGCAAGATTCCCCTAAACTCCGGCAGCTGATAAAGAAGTTGGAGGTTGATTCTGCTGAGTGAGGAAAGCATAGTGAGGCACTGAACCATTCTGTGCTCTTTGGCAAGGGTCCCGAAAAGAGTACTGGCTCTCATAGCTCCGAGGGCTGCCTTGGGTGAAGAGTATTGCCAGTTCAATGGCCCCACTTCCTCACGGAGCTGCAAAAGATTTTTCACACAGTTTATGCTCCAGCTGTTACGGGTCTGTGATGTGGATTTTGCAACCCACAAGTCATTGGTGGATCTCTCCTGACTTCCCTGATGCAGAACCTGCCCCACACTGGGACTCTGCTGTTGAACACCGACAATTTCACGCTTATACCTTCCGTTCGATGAAGAGGTCAACTAATTTGTTCATCAGTGGAACAATGGAAGAGTGAGGTTCATGTTTTTACCTCAGCTGTCTTCCAGAAACTCTCCAACTTCCTCAGTTTCACATGCAACTGAGCAAAAAGAGCAAGGAGAAATTATGCAAATTAACATTTTGTTTTTTGGGACCAGAATGTCAACTGACATAAAAAAAAAAAAAGGCAGAAACCAGCGGGAAAAAAAAAATCTTTCCTACATTTTTGGGGGACTACATGGTCTGATTTGCAGCTAGGGCTTTCTTAAAGAATAAGGCTATTTTTGCTTTCATCAGTGAAGTGACAAACTTCTACTTCACTGCAAAGCGAGACCTGTTACTTTTGCAGCTCCAGTTTAACACTCATTGAAAGAAGATCCCTTTTGACCTTACTGATTGCTGGAAGAGGTTCTTACTGTGTGATATTCACTTTGCACTGTTTGAAGGCCTTACGTAGAAATGTAATATATTAACCTGCCTCCTGGCCTTTCTCCTGGAATTTGACTTATTTTCAGAGGTGTGCTTTGTTGGTCTTTAAATAATACTGCTGTTTGCACTTTTCCTGTTGCACAGTCAGCTTTAACTGTTTCAAGAAAAAAAATCAATTTAAAATTGAAGCTAGGAAAAAGAAGATCACAATGACTCAAATTCATCCTTCACTTTTACGATTGCCTGTGTTGGATTGGAGAGCAAGGCATTATGGTCAGAGAGCTTTGAGATAAATCATGATTAGATACACGTGCAAATACATCAGCTAGGCCTAGGCACGCAATTAGGCACCTAATTATGTTGAAAATGCAATTGCACACTTAGCTAAAATGGCCACACTTCCTCTGAGGCCATCCGGTTGATTCTGTTGCTTCCTCCAGCAAGAGGGGATAGCTCTCCAAATTAACAATTGATGCTGGTTAATAATTACTTATTTGAATGTAGCACAATGTGCTTACAACAAGAACTTTTTTAGTTAAAACATCATGATTCAATTGCATTTTTCTTGTGCCTGGTGAACTCCAACATGATACGTCCCATTCTCTTGATTCTTATGACTTAACAGAAAGATTATGGCTTCACTGTACTGCTTCAGAAGTCCATAATGAGTACAGAATTACAACAGCATGTTAATCCCATGATCTGAAGAGGTGTGTGCAGAACTGTAAGAGACCGAGCTCTATTGATACAAAGGGGAAGCCTGAGACAGTTTGAAAAAATATGAAGGCTGAAAACATAGTGCTGCAAGTCTACCTGGCAGCTGAGACTGATAATCAGCCAAGCACTAGTTTATAGCCCTGCTGAAGACAGGGATCACTTAAGGAAGAGAAGGAGCTTTAAGCAGCATTTGAGCCAATAATACAGTGTCTTAGATAAGTGACAGCATTTAATGTTGCCTTTGAAAAGCTTAGTGAAACGATAGCAAGAAGACCAACATTGCCAAGTAACGCATTTACTGAATGATCTTTAGACGTGTAGAAGGAAAAAAAATAGCTATATATTTATAACAGTAAATATATATGTATATATTTGTACCTATAAACACACAGACATTCTTGCCTTTAACGAAAGGAAAAGAGTGACTATGCTTAGTGTCCTTGGAGGTCAAACTCCTGAGTGGGGCCCCAAAGCCTGGGCAGAAGCAGGAAACAGTAAAGTGGCGGAATCGAAGACATGAAAGATTTTGCCAGCAGTGGTGGATATGCTTAATGTGTTTAAGAACTTAACAGCCTATTGAAATTAAACTGCAAATGTATCCCATATTGCGCCAAAGTCTTATGCCTGCCCACGGTCATGTGAACTGCCTTTTCGAGCTACCACTTGTCTTGCCTTTCCTGCACTCACAAAAATGCAAACTTGTCCTTTATTTCCCTGATGAAAATATTTTAAACTTGCCATTTACTAGGGACAAAAGGTTGAGGAAGATGGATGAGTGTGAGGATGGGGTTTTTTTTCTGTATTTAGTTATATATATTTCTTTTTTTCCTCTTTCTAATCCTTGAAATGCAATATTGTAAAATTCAGAACTTTTTTTCTCCTACTGCAGCATTTTTTTAATGTTCAGGTGATATAATAATTTTTTAATGATTGTAATAGGAGTAATTATTCTTGCATAGTGCTCAATATATTAAGCATCCTGAATAACAAAGAGGTAGCCCTTAAAATAAAGCAGACACTTCCTCTTCTTTTTAACCCTGTGTTAGTTCCTCTGAAAGGATGGGATCTGAGACTGAAAACTTAATATGGAAAGTCTGAGAATGAGAATTGTTTCCAAAACCCCAAATAAGCCAAGGAGTGAAGTTTCTTACGCTATAAAATTGCATAACTACTTTGTAAACCTGGAGGATTTTTTGGTTTAAAAATTTATGAGATTTGTACAAGCTGAGATGCTTCTTGGAGAAACTCAGTCCACTTCTGAGGATCTTAAATATCTTGGTTGGAACATGAAAAAAAAAGGATTTCTGCATAGATGCTGGAAGAGAGGTTGCCTTTGCCTCATTTTCATTCATTTCCGCTCCACTTCCAACTACTAGGCTATTCAGGTGAGAAGAGTTTGCATTTCATTGTTGCAGTGTAACCATTACTAACTGCTAAAGAAAGCCATTATTTTGCTTGGGAAAAAATCCAAGGTTTCACATTTCCACTGTTTCTCTCCTCCTTTTCAAAATGATGTGTCCATGTTCCAAAAGCCCACCAAAAATTCTAACAATTCTTCTGGGTTCTGACTAGCACTAGAAATAGAAACAATAATAATATTTGAGAAAGCTAGTTTTTCTGCACTTTGATACAGACTTTGTAGGCCAAAACAAGAGGCTTAGATGAATCAGAGAAGCATCTGGACCTCTAAGTGCTTGTTAGAAATAAATACTTAAACTCTCGGTTTGAGAGAGAGATCTGAGAGAGGGAGGGAGCGGGCAGAGTTCCAGGTTCAAGTTTCAGGACAGCACTGGCTTTTTGTGAAATGAATTTAAGTTATCCTGGAGCTATTGCATTTGTAAATAATGACTGGCAGGAAAATTTAGCAGGTGTCCTAGTACCTTTGTTCTTTATCTGTGTGAGAAACTGAAGCACACAACTGCACAACCCCAGAAGCGGTTTTGACCCCTGTGAATAAACTTATTAGAGGCCAGTTTGTTCCCTGGTGCCCCACAGATCTGCAGTTATAAAGAGTACGTAGGGAGACCAACTCATTCTGCACAGCGACAGGGAACGAAATTTACTGTGTGAACTATCTGTGACAGCACATACACACATTGCTCAGGTACAGAAAGAGGAGGATGTCCTGGAGGCCTTGTAACAACAGCCATGCTTTGGTTTTGCGATGGGAAGCCCTGGGTTCCCTGGAAGTTCAGCTACTTAAGACTACGGGTAAGTCAGCTCGGCTGAATGCAGTGCCCTGGGGAAATACCCAAATTCATTGCAAAACATCCCACTCTAATACCAGGTGCAAGAGAACCTTGCTAGCAAGGGTATGTCCTCAGAAGCAGGGAACTGTGAAGAACTTTTGTAGTAGTCCTGCTTCTAGTGCCAGAATTAGCTAAGTATTGCTATTAGGCGTGATGTGCCACAGTGCCATACACCCCAGCTCGGTGGTTGCAGGCTGTAGGGCACTAGTCATCCGGGAGACTTGCTGATGCCTGGTGGAGATGTAATTAGTTATACTAAAGGTCTGACGGCACTGTTGCATGGTGATCCCTCAGAAAACTTGAGGGAGGACAGCAGCCTTATCGGTCCAAAAATCCTTATGAATCCTTACGAATGTGGCTGTAGCTTGACTTCAGTGTGTTGCCAATTGAGGTGCAAATGGGATGTAACTCCTTGGCTAAAGTGGGATGAGACTGTTCTTTCTTAGTGGTGGGGTTGAGTGATTTAGAGTAACAGAAGGTGATTAAAAACATCCCACTTGAGTGTCTGAGCTAACAAACACGTAATTTCTTAGTAGCAGCTTCGAAGCGCTGCTTGCATGCAGCTGCTAACACACTGAATCTCTTAAAGCCTTTCAAAGGCTATTTTGGTTAGGTGCTCGTTGACAGTCCCACATGCCACTGTTTTGTGTGAGTTCCTGCTGTGTTTAGGGCACTGTATTAAACCAGGACAGGCTAACGTCCCTTTTAAGATAATGTGCTAATGTAACTGGCTTTGAAAAAAATTTTCTTGTGTAGAAGTCATGCACATAGTACAGTACTGATTACCTGCTCTTATTTATCTCTTAAACAAGAGCTGCCCTCTTGGTACAGTTTGGCTTGGCTTATGAAGCTATGTTGGTATAGGCCTGGTGAGCTTTACCAAACAGACGTATTTGTGATAGGATTTTTTTCTTCTGCTGTGTCTCCATGTGCTCCTTCTGTCCATTATTTCTCCTGCCTTCTCCTGTCCTTTTGCAAATTGCCAGCCTCATAGCAGCCAGTTCACAGTAGACAGAAATGCACGAGAAAATAGGAGGTGCCTTTTGAAGTTCCCACCTTTGTGTGACCCAGGGAGGGGACGCAGAATCCCACCTGAGACTCGAGGCATGGTTACCTCAGGTGGTGTCAGCCCACTCTTGAACGCATCATTTCTGAGTGGGCTCAAAATTGGATAAAATCTTTTTCGCCCATTTCTCCTCTTGAGGTTTCCTCATCATTTGTTATTATATCTATTGTGGAGGAGGAATAGGTATTGTATTTTCTTATTGTCACTGTCAAATCTGCAGTGATTTATTTTCATGCTGTGTAACTGAATTAAAATCTTAATTAAGCTTATGCCACTTTTTTCTTCTTTTTAATTAGATATAGCCAAATCAGTTGTCTGTGGGAGGAAGTAAGAAAAAGATAAAGAGCAGAAAACTTTTTCCCTTGTCCGTATTTGTACTAGTGAAGCCTTAATGAGAATATCCTTTCAGAGATATCAAAGCGTTTTTTAATTTACTAATGTTAAGAATTTATTCTCCCTGAAAACCTTAGGCCTGCTATCCAGTTATAGCCTGTATTTTCTATCCAGGGGATTCTCAATAAAGGTACAGTCTTGCTCCACTGAGCCTGATGGTGCCAGTTGGTGACCTGTACCCTGTGGAGGACAAATGCAAACAGAAACATCAAGAGAAAGGCCTTTCTTTTAACAAAGAGAGCATCTGTAAGGAGGCAGAGCACCATTTAGGAAGGCTGCGATCTATCTGAACATAGCCTGCATTTGAAATGATTGATCAAGAAGTCCCATGCAGGTGAGGAGCGGCTATATTAGGCCAGAGGAATAACGCAGTGTCCATTCGTCATGTGTAGATACACACCTCTTTCCTCACTTGCCCTCAGAAACTGCTGAGACTCCATGACACATTTGTCAAGAGGAGAAAACCACAGCCTGTACAAGCTCCTTAACACTATGTGCTGCTACTTCAGTTCTTCTCCCTTTTTTACACAGATTAAGAAAACTTCTTGGCACGCTTCCGTTTACAAGAAGTGAAAGTAAGGGAGAACAGATGAGCACAGCTGCAACTGGTTTTTGCATTTAGGTCCTGAAAAGAATGGGAAACCACTGACTAAAATAACATCCGTTGTTCTTCTTATTTTAAATGCTTGCATCTGCTTGGGTATGGAACTTGGGGAGAGGGCTGAGTAGCCAGCTGAAAAGCCAACAACAGCCTGCTTCCTACGAACGTGTTGTCAGCGCTTAGCTGTATGCTGAGACTCGTTCACCAACACCAACATCACCAACTTTCTTGTCAGCTTCTTCTTCTGGGCTCTTACTGTAGTACAGATAACGCATTAAAGAGAGTGCTGTTATACAGGAAACCTCAATACTTCACAGAAGTGTTTTTATTGAGTGCTTCCTGGTGTTAACTCCACAGCCAGCTTTTATCGTTCTTACTTTAAGACACCTGCAGATGACACACTGCAGCAATGAGTTTTTGAGGCCTAAAAGAAATACTGCTTCCATTTAGAGCAGTAAATCACAGTAAAACAATGGAGAGCTAGTATAGAATGCCTGTGGGAAGCTGTTTTGATCTGCGGTACTCTACGGATGTCTGCCCTGGTTTTGCAGAAGCAATTGAAATCTGCACAGATTAGGTTGAAAGGGTGAGCTCAGCAGGACCTCACCCTGTACTTCCTCCAAGCGTATCACTTCTCCTTCCTGCTCATGTTTCACCCACACCAAATGTTAAACACATTACAAAGTTTTCTCCAAGCAAATTAGAAGTTTGTACTAAGCTCTCCTAAAATACCAAATGCTGCCATCAGTGAAGTGAGTGAATCCACGTCTTTTGACAATGAGTTAGTTTTGTCTGGTCTTCTGTCAGTGTTACCCATTCCTTGCACTCTTGCCTGTATTCATCCTTGGCCTTCAAAGGTTGCAGTTGTGTAGAAAAAACGTAAGCTGTCTCTCTTCTGGGAGATGATAGCAAAGTTAATGTACTCATCCAAAGGGCAAAACTTCCTTTCAGCCTTTTCTGAATTTAGCTATAGCTTTTCATCAGGTATATGTGGTGTTGGGAGTAGGATTTCAGTGAAAGTTAAATTCCAAAGTTTCCCCTGACATGCAACTTCGTAATTCCTATTTCTCACAAAAGTCAGCTTCTAAAGGTTCATTAATGTTTATATAATATGTTCTTAATGAAGCCTTTATTAATGAATCTCAGGAAGAAACTCTTAAACACTTGTACGTGCTTGTTCCGTGGCTTTCCGTATAGAAAGCTGAGTTACGGCTTTTGCTTAAATCAGCTGTTTATTGAGAAGCTGTCTTTAAAAAGCCTGCCTCTTGTAGTCACAACTAAAACCACTTCTTCCCATATTAACCTCATCATTTGAGTTTAATCTGTACTATCCTTTGGGAGAGCAGGAGTTCTGGCACGTGATTGCTTTAATGTCCAAGTGGCAGACTTTCAAACATGTGAGCCCATCTCTGGTCTGACAGCTTACTCCAATTAAGGCTGACGCTCTGTCCTTAACTCATCCTCTTGTGCATAGGTATTGCAGCACATATGGTACGTAACATTATGTGCTGATCCGAGACCTCTGCTGTACCTTCGCATGAAGGAGAACTGAAGTAAGAGGGGTGGGAATGATTCTGGCCCGATTCTAACTCGATTTTAGATCAGAGAACATGCACCAAGCTTTGTGGAGATGGTCTGTCACGCAGGTGTGTGTGAAAGAGAAGCGTCCATCCCCATAAATTTACCCTAGTCGGAAGGAGAATGTACTTCCTACTAGCAAATCTGATTATTTTAGTGCAATATGACAGGACTGAGATATTCGAAGGAGCTTATGGGATGTGAAGCATTCCAGTGGGACTTGGAGACTTACAGTTCTTCTGTAAGTCTCCTGCTTAACATTTGCGTGTTGACATTTTCTACTTAAGGGGCCTTTTGGCATCTTTTGCATTAATTTATAATGCTATAATAGTTGGGTTGCAAGCGCTGCAGGAAGACTGTTTATTTTAAAAAGACTTTGCTTTGAAATCAAATTTGGTCCAATACAGAGATTGACTACATACCAACTTCTCATATCAGTTCTTGCTTGTTTTTTTTAAAATTGTTTTGATAGATTTTATAGATGTAGTATATTTCCTAGCAGATTTTCACCCAAGTCTTTATATTTTACATGTTTTAATGAAGCATTATATGGCAGTGACAATATTTTGGGCATGGGAAACCTAATCTTCCTACACTAAATGGTGCCTTAATGTAGCCCTGTTGTTTTTTTAATAGGATTAGTCAAGAAAAAAATACCTCACTGACCCTTCATTCTGTTTAGCTGAAGTATTTTGTTCATATCATTCTCAGAGTTTACATCTTTACAGACTGTGGGAGCAAAACACTTGGGTTATTAATTTGTCTGTTACAACAGAGCCTTGACCTTTGCTTATTTGTTAGTATTCAGCCATAGAGGAGGCTGTATAATAGTTCTCATCCAGTGAAGACTATTGTTCAAGTGTTTTCTATAGTGTGTTTTCTTAATCTGGGCTTAAGGAGTAATAGTATATTGAGACTGGGCTTGATTTTTTAACTTACATTCTGTATGTAATTCTCAAACTCTGAAACCGCAAATGGTTTGCAAATGCAGAATTGGAAGCAAGATTTTTTTAGAAAAGCAAAGTGGGGCTTAATAGGAGTATTTATTTCAGTAAGGTCTTACCTACACAAATGATTGACTGTCTTGGTTAAATCTATTAAACTGGTGCAAGACCCTATATGGACATGCCTACATCATTTTAAATGTTTAAAAAACATTTAGCTTAAATCACTCCTTTATTATTATTATTTAGCTGCAATTAAATAAATATAAGCCATGTTTAAGACTTTTCACACAGCAGTCTTTACTCATTTAAGTGAATTTGTTTGAAAATGTAATCTGAATTATGCTAGTAATTACGATAATTAAACCTATATTTTATTTTTCTAAGAATATTTTTATTTATAAGTTCATAATTTAACATGATGAGCTTTTGTCTTACTGTGGCTTCAACTAGAAATGGCTTTCATCCCCAGCAGTGATAGGATTTAAAAAAGGCACCAATCTAGCCGTATTATAATTAAATTCATGCTTAAGTATGTGTGTGTCTCCAGGTTTAGAAGATAATTGTGCACACCTCATTGCTTTTTACTTCTAAATGTTGCTGTGGTCATTTACCAGGTAATTTCAGAAGACAAGTTCTAAATTGCCAGTGATATCATAAAGTTTAAAATATTCGTACCTAGCTAGTGGATGAATGGGCATTTCCTCCTGCCCTCCCAAACAGGAGCAAATTAAATATTCATGAAAAATACCTAAAACAATGGGGGGGAAAAGTATGTACTTTGAAGCCCTCTCAGGCAGCACATTTTCAGTTTACTCTGCTGTACAATAAACAAGTTGTCACCATAGTAACAGCCACATAACTTGCTTTTTTATGTAACAAACTACAGACCACATTTCCTTCCTAAATTCTCCAGTTAAATTTATCATAGGATTTTTAAATTTTACCTCAAATTTAAGGTACTGTACCACCTTCCTACCCCTAAAAAGGAATTTTTATAGTGACTTTTAATTTTCTTTTTACTAATTAAAAATTTTCAATTCCTTAGCCAGCTATCTTGAAATAGAATACCAGGACGACAATCATTTCTTTGAAATTCCTTAAAACTTTTTTCTCCTTCTCTTGTTGACACTTCTAAGTGTCTTTTCCTGCCGGGAGAAACGAGTTAGCTCAGAGCACAAAGCTGCCCTGAGACCTGTTAATCTGCACACCTGCAGCAGCGCACAAACCTGCTGTTCTCGTAGCGCACCTGCATCTGCACACAACAAACGTGCCCATGAAGCGTCTGAAAGGGCTGACCTTGGAGCTGTGGCAGCTAAACTCTGCAGAGGTCAAAGATACAAAGGTCATTTGTGGAAAGGAGGGAAAGTGGCGGTGCGGAAAGGCTGCGTACATTGGAGGAGCACTTCTTCATGGTCTGATGTAGTCACAGTGGCTCAGAAGCTTTCTGGCTCTAGTCCCAGTGCTGTATAAATGCACTGGAGCGTAGCTGTCTCCCAGCTAGCAGAAGCCAGCCCCGAGGTGAACCTGTTCCTCTGCCACGCTAATGAAGCTGCACAACTCCAGGTCTAGAGGTAGCTTGCTCAGAGCATGGGCATGGCTGGGCCCAGATGCAGCATCTGGCTGCTACTGCTGTCCTCCCCGCCCCCCCTCAACAAACCAAGAACACTGGACTGCATTTAGGTACAATACTGCTGTTTGGTAGGATTTTTCTCACATTTCAGTACTGCAAGGTGGATCACCCCGAAGTGGCTGTGCCAGAATCAGACCTAGCATACAGCTGTGCCCAGTTCTGCTCTGAATTTAGTTCACTGGCTGGAATGGGTAAAGAATAGGTACTTCCATGTACAGAAGCAGAAGATCAACACTGGGGTAATCACAGAGATGGAAACGAGAAGGGCATTCAGGTCAGAGGCTAAGAATCTACATGCATGTCAGAGCCTCGCCATTTTAAACTCATATAACTGCAATGTTCAGTAGAGACCAGGTCAAACATTATCCAGATGTTAAACGGCTTGGATTCCTAAAATAAATGGACAGGGTTCCTTCCTTCATTTCAGAGCTGACAACTGCATCACCAGCTCTGTGGCGATACCTAGCTCTGAGCTCTGGCAAGCCTTATATATGCTGCAAATCAAGAACCAGATGTTCACTGTCTCCACAGCTCTTAAAAGTTAAGTTCCACATTCTGAAATTGTCCTCAGGAGTGCTTTTTTTCCTTTTTTCTCCCCTCGATGCGTTAAAACAAAAAAAACCCAGAAGCTTTTGATAATGAGGCAAACATATTTTTGTGGTGTGGGCTATTTTTTTCAGTCTGCTGCTAGTTTTTAAATATAAAGTATAGCATATGTTTAACACTGAACATATGGAAAGAAAGAAAAAGCAAATCTTGAATTCCAAACATAGTATTCTTAGTAGAAAAGATACCACAGTGTGAAAGTGGTCACCCAGAACAAAAAGAAAAAATATATTTATTATATATAAATATTTATAGAACCAGCTCTAGTTCTTATTTTACTTTTCCTTTGGTAAATCTGAAGTAAGAGTGCTGACGACAGCGCAAAGCGTAAAGAATGCGAACAAGTATTTCTGGTGAAAGATCAGTTCAATATGTCTGTAACAGCCTGTCTTAAGAGCTGATCTTTGTGTAACAGATCAAAAAGACCTACCACGTTACCAGCTTACTGGGCTCCCCCAAGTCATTCAGGCTCCGGGGAGGGATCCAAAAGCACAAGGTGGAGCTTTACTCTCCTCTGTTTCAGGCTGGCCTCACCTGGCCCAGGTGGGAAGGGCACCTAGCCATGAGGGGGTGAGAGACGTGAGGCCAGCCACGTGCCCCCCCCCCCCCCCCCCCATGTGCTGCTGCCCACAAAATCTGCCATCTTCACTACTGAAACTGAATGGTTTGTCTTGGTGGAGCTGGTGCAGAGAGAGTTCCCCTTCAGCTCTTCACCTGAAACTGCCTCAGTTCAGACAGAGCCGGGGGAGGAGGAAGTCAGGGCAGGATGAGGCTGAAGGCAGAGGATGGCTCTATTACTTGCCTGGCTGCTACGACACGGCAGTCACATACTACATGCTGCTGTAAGATGGGCAATAATAAAGCTTTGGATTGCATAAAATGCTCCAGTTTCTCAGGAATCCTGGAGGAAGATTAGCATGCTGCTGTTTATCATCACTCTTTGACTTTGAAGAGGGAACAATTTTTGTTTATAATGACATTGTAGAAGAGAACCATTTAAAAACTCCCAACAGAAGAAAGTGCTTGCTTTTCACCTTATTTATAGGAATGAAATAGTAACAGGCTGTGACCAACTTTATTTTTTGACCAGCAGATAATTCAGAGTGGAAAACAAAATGATAAATCCAGCATGGTGACATATGCATTCCTATATACAGTCAGCATTGTAAATATCCTTCAATACTAGCTGATCAGTTAAAGGCATCACCAAGTCCACACTCTCTCCAACCGAACTGAAACAAGACGCAATGCAAAGAGTATCTCCAGTCCAGAACAATCACTCAAATTGCAGTACTTTCTTTCTTTAAAGGCTTGCCAGTGTATCTTTCCCTTAGAAGATGAGGGTAGGGAAGAGTTTGTTTGAATACCATGATAAAATGAAATAGTTCCTATTTAGAAAGACTCAGAGAGGACGCAACAGATTTCATCAGCAGTTGAAGTGAGGGACGTCAGTGCAAGTGTTCGTGCTCACCAGTATGTCTTCTTCCCTGAGTCCCGTTAGTGCCAGCAGCAAGCATAAAGCTCTAGGTACCATCCTCACTGTCTCTCTTCTTTCCCCGTTCTTTTTTTTTTTTCTCTCTCCTCCCCCCCCCCCCCACCCTTTTTTTGAGTGCACTTCCAGATAAATGCCAGTCATTTGGCCAGGGCTAACTCACAGAAGGTACAGCAGGCACAGATGGTACTAATGCATAAATGTAATCTAGCAAAAGGATGCCAACACCAACCCAGAAAAGGTTCCAAATAACTGCAGTGCACTTACAGGAATACAGTGATTGGCAAGGTGAAAGCTGAGATTTGCAAGAGCTTACTGTTCCCAAATCAACAATAGAAATTCTATGACAAATGAGCATATTTATTTATTAATTTATAAAATGCACTTAATACCAAGTTCTCTGGGCATATGTATAATAAAACTCACCAAAAACCCCAACTCATTATACAAATTATACTGATCAAAGTAAAAGAAGGGAAAAGGGAAAGGTGGATATTAAAAAACGATGCAAAATACGGCACCAGATACCCATTCCCCAGCGCTTCTCCAGAAGGCTCCTAAGAGGAAAGATGGGCAGCACAGAGGTACTTAAAAGTCACGAGGTCTAGACAGTGACAAAGAACTGACAGAAGCAAATCCCACGTGGATTGCTCTGTCGACCAAATAAACTCTATCATTTCTCAGGATTCAGAGCATAAAAAGACCCATACCAAATCCTCTTTGCAGTAGCAACTGTTAGGAAGAATGCACAGGGAAGAGGATAAACACAGTCTCAATATCTCCACGGGATGCTTTTCCTAGCTTTTGGAGAATGTTAGCATCGCCACTAACCAGATCCATTGCAGTCATTTCCAAGGAGGAAGAATAAGGACCTTACCCTCATGTACCCCAGTCCACAAGAAGGAAGGAAAAGAGTGCAACTGCTGAAGAACTTGAGCAATATCTCTTTGCAGTGCACGAATCCTAGAGGCTGCCAGCACAACTTGTGATGGGCCAACTGCTCAGCAGTCCTGAAAGGGAGACCGTGACAGACACTACACTGTCATAATACAGTCTGAGGACCAGCTTCTGATCTCATTTCCATGAGTTTTACGCTACTGACTTTAAAGGAGCTATTCCTGATTTTCGGTAAGAAACATGAGACCAAAAGCAGCGCCTAAAAATAAACAAGAGCTGATAAACCACGACACTACTACATCTAAGTGAATTGGTAGCAAACACCTTGCCGGATGGAAATAACGGAGTACCCAGAACAAAAGTCTTCTTAAATTACTGACCTCTTGGGCAAGGAGTACTGCACAAACCCACTGTATATGTACAGCCCAACCTGTCTTCTCTGCCTGAATAACTTTCTGCATGAACTCAGGTTGTTCACTTTCATCTAAGATTAATTCAGTAACAGCTACTTAAGCGCTGTAACCCTTCTCTGTAACCTTTCCAAAAAGGAATCTTAGCTGTCAAGTGACAAATCCATTCTCTGCTGCCTTTTGCCACATATTGGGTTTTATAGCCTACAGAGAGGACGAAGAGCTCAGTTTGATGGGGCAGTACTCTGGATTCACAAATGCTGCTCTGCTTGGCATGCCCTATTGATTTTATTGGCCATGAAAGAAGAATCCTCTTCTTCCTAGCTGTCTATCTGTGCAGAAGGCCCAACCCAACAGCATAAATTCCGTATTAATCCTTCAGTGGCTTCAAAGGAAAATCAAAAAAGCCAAAACAAAGCCATATATTTGGCAAAGAGCATCTAACAGACCACGTCCTGTCCTAGCTCTTCATGCGGGTTTTTTAAGAGCAAGAAAAGGAGAGTTATGCAGCTCTTCCTGAAAGAAACCATGGTCAAAAACTAACAACAATAGCACGATATTAAGCATAGTTAAATACGCCTGAAATACAATTAAATTTCTAAATCAAGAACAAGGCAGACTAACAGAGATGTGTATGAACATAAATCAGACAGCTTTGTAGACTCTTCTCTCATAATTCAGGTCTAAATCAGATGTGGAGAAAATACATTCTATGGTCATTTTAATTATGGCTTTCTATGAGATTTTGCTTTTCAGGAAGAATTTAGGCTTTGGTCCAAGGCAGAGAATTCTAGAGCTGCCACTTCCAACATTGTTCTGAACACAGAAGATGGAGGGAGGGGGAGAGATGTCCAAATATCTGTGAAGTTTATGATTACTAATTCATTTGAACTAAAACAAAAGCCTAATGATGTGCTGTGGGGCTTTGTCTGCAGGAAGGAGGGTTGACTCATTGACATGTTCATTGTACCAGGGAAGCTGACATGGGTTGAGGGGTGGGGAAATAGTTTGGCATTCAGATTCTTTACTGGGCCCAGTTGTTAATGTTATTAATGCTGCATTCATTATCACTGCAAAGGATCCAGCTATCAGACTGTAAAGGCTTTGGTTCGTGAAGTGACAGCTGGATCACAGTGGCATCTAGAGGGCTGTTTCACACAGTATCAGTGCAGGCATGTGTGTGGCAGAGCGAGATTCCTGCTGAGGCCCTGTCTTCCCATCTACAGAGCCCTCTCAATCTATGCCGTCAGAACTGGTAGAGCCACACCGACTGCCCTGCTGGGGGATTTCTAGCTTTCCTCCAAAGAGAATTCATTTAAACCCTGTGTACATATTCGTATAGATTCCATCTTTCTACGGAATTTCTTTTTTTTTTTTTTCCAAAATAATTGCATAATATTAAAAAAAAAAAAATTTACATAGCACCCTAAACTTTCATCCTGCTGTATAACTAGGGTGCTTTCTCTCTTTACAAATAATTAGCATGTGTCAGTCAGAGGCTGTAAAATCAAATGGGCTAGACTTTTAGCTGGTGGATGAATTCCATGTTATTGCTGTGCTACGAGCTGAGAACATGACCCTTGGATGACTTACATACGTTATGATTTTAGAGCATCTGGTTCTTATGTATGAGACATTTGAAGATGAAGGGGTCTCCTCAGAAGAGATGGGGTAGAGAAGTAAATCAGGAAGAGGAGATTGTGGGAAGTATTCCTAGAGAAAGGAGACTTTAGGAGAGGCTTGAAGGAAGTTTTCCTGCGTGGAAGTCATGGTACTGGAGGAAAGGAATTTAAAGAGAACGGTTCTTGTGACAGTTGTAACAGTATATCCGCTATGATCTCGAGATTTCAGAGAAAGATAAACTGCATTCTTTCCAGATTGAGTAGTTGCACTCAGGGGAAGAAGGAAGAATAATGGAGATTGTTGACTTCTGCTTTAGAGATGCCATCCCTAGGAACTTTAAATTTCTGATATTTCTTTGACTTTTTAGCTTAGATTTGAAAGAAAAAAAAAACAACCCACACTTGAGGTTTTGATGCCTGTTGGTTTCAAGGGACTTCAAATTGGGTTCATTTTCTGATTTTACAGGGCTTGGAATTTTCTGCATAGAGTAGCAATCTCGCCCTCTCCGTGCTCCTCCCCCTCCCCCCCCCCCCCCCAAGGAAGAAGATGCAGAGGATTTGAGGAATCATTTAGGATGCTAACATGAGGAAACCATTTGGCACTAAAGATCAGGCCTGCTGTCAGTTTGGCTTGAGTCACAGAATCACAGAATGGTTGAGGTTGGAAGGGACCTCTGGAGATCCATCTAGTCCAACCCCCTGCTCAAGCAGGGTCATCTATAGCCCAGGGTCCTCCCAGAATATAAGTGGAGTCCCCAGTAATACTCATGACAGAGATTCATCTCAGAAAATTTCAGAGGAATTCAAAGAGAAAAGACACCACTCAGAGAAAACCTTCAGCAGGCCCCCAGAGTGATGTGAGCGTACCACATAAATACAAGAACCCTGGAAGTTCCACCTAGAAATGAATCCTAGAAGCCTTCCCTCAGCTTTTTCTCTCAAGGAGGGGAAGCTTTCCCCCGGCAACTCAGCCTATCAGTCCAGGAATCACAGGAGAGGAAATATCCTGCTCATCGTGCCCCTCTGGATGAGCGTCAGCACTGTGTTAGGTGTGTTCGGATGGCCGCCAGGATAGAGATCACTTTCCCTCTGGCAGTGAGAATAAACTTGGTCTGCTTTCCAAAGCGTAGTTAAATCCGAAGGAGAGCCCTCCATTGGCAGGCACTTGCAATGGGAATGCAATAATGTGTCCTTCAGAAAAAAGGGTCAAACCTTCCCAGGCCTTGGTGTATTTTCATGGAGGCAACAGTGTTCCAAGAGACAGAAGCTTACTGCTGAAGGGCAAATGGAGAGAGAGATGGGACCCTCGCTCCAAAGAATCTGTGATAGAGAAACAGGGACTCTCCAGGCCATTTCCGCATCCTTTCCTTTTGCATCAGCAATGCTTGCCTTGTTTGAGGAAAACAACAAACTCCTGCCCTCTAGAGACAGGAGACCTCCAGCTCTGCTGAATAAAATATTTGCCACAACCTCCTTTTGAAGCAGATGCTACAAATGCATACAGTTTTATTCTCCCCTAAGGCCCACACAACCAGCTCGGCAGCTCATCGTCCTCTCTTCTCCCAGACCTGGAAGGCCAACTCGCAGGAGAAGCAGCTTGTCACAACCACTCTTTTTCAAGGCAGTAGATTATTTGGAGAACTGCTGAATAAAGCAGTCGCAGAGAACTTGGTGAAAGAAGATAAATCCCTCCCTTCTTCATTGCCAGAACCTGTCGAGGCAGGAAGGCAAATGCTGACACTGTAGTGAGCATCTCTTTCTTTCCTTTCTTCCCCTGGCTGCCTGCGTACCTCTACAATCCGCTCTCCTCGTCCTTCACTAAAAAGTGGCCAGGGCAGGAACTGTTTCCCCATTAAAAATCACAGAGCTATTAGCATTCAGAGACACAAGCGCAGTACAGATCATAAGAATAACCCTAGCTCTTTCACTCACTCACTGTTACTGTGGACTGAGATTTTCAGATTCTTCTGTGGAAGCTTTCATTGGAATTTCAAGGGTGGAAAAATAGTTTTGAAAGTCTACTCCTGGATCGTTAGTCTCAAGACCGGGAGTCTTGGCAGAAGCACTCCTTTCAGTGCCACACAGCATATTGAGCTACAAAATCTTTTCAGGCCTGGTTCTCACAAGGTTACACCACTGGCAAACATGTACTTTGAAGAATTTATTCGCTGTAGCAACTGTGCCGAAAGGTCCATATGTCCAGTTACAAAATAAGCGTTATTAGTGGGGTGAAAAGCTGTTCATAATAGCATTTTCCCAAAGCCGCCAGCGTACTAAAAGTACTACAGATAATACCCCTGATTCCAAGTATTTTCATTTACATCTGAGTAAAGTGTGTACAGAGTGGATACCAGGCCCTGCCAGATTAGAACAGCAGCATTTTATAGTGCACGCAATTGCTTTGTGTCAGTGAATGTTTGCTCTAGTTTAGCAACGCATGTCAACACGAGATTTACTAAAACACATGCCTATGTCACATGTACTTAACAAAAATGCCCCCAAAAAACAACTTGGCAACTGTGCTGAATAGTAGTGGACTGCTGAATCAGGACCATGTCAGATATAAGATGAAAATGGTTTTAAGCTACCTATAGGGCTTCTCTCCCCAAATTAATGTTTACTACATAACATTTATATTAAGGTAACAGCTTGAGGTAGATGGCTACAACTGAGCTGCATAGTTCCTGCAAGAAATATTTTTCTGACACAGCAGCTACAGACTCTTGGCCATCCATTACGCATTTAAGATATTTAGGCAGCATCTTTAGAATTCCTACTTTGAACCTGTTATTGGCAATTTTTATATGTTGGTCTGTACTCTTGGTGCAGAAAGATGGGAACTATCTTTTAAAAGAAATTGGTCCTGTACTTCTTTTCTGCACTTTACTCCTCCTTCCCCTTGCTCCCCCTCACCTGAAGCAGGACCATGGGATGAAAAGTGGGTATGAAGTCAGACTCAGCCTACTGAGGTAGCTGTAATTGCGTTGGCACATTCTCATCATAGCAGTCAGATGTGCTACCAGTTTTCATCCTGAAACTACGTTTCTTTAGATTCAGATACGTGACTTTTGAAAGTTGACCTACAGGACTGCCAGATTGCTTGGAGAGATCATGAGATTCACACACACATGCTAAGGAGGCTAGGTTACATAAATATGAGGATAATAAACAAGTTATATGCCCTTCCAGTTATCTCAAGTAACTGGAAAAAATTGCTGGAGTGAAAAAAAAAAAAATCCTTTTAACGGGAAAATATATAGCACTGTTCATCTGTATTTTGTTTTTTTTTTTTTTTGTTATATGGCTGTTCTTTTGGATGGATTTTGAGTTCTCCCAGTGTTGCTGTTAGGGATTAGAGCTTACCTCATCTTGATCAGACCTTTAAGCCAACAATTAAAATAATTTTGGGGAGAAAACCTCCTTGGTTCATAGGCAGCCCTAAATATGATCCTGATGTCTGCATCAGTAATAATGTGTTCTGTAGTAATAATGCCAGTTCACCATCATTTCTAGAAGAGATTCACTGCTGATTTATTCCATAAAAAATGATGTTTCCAGTTGTACTGCACTGCAAGTCATTTTTTCCCGGGTACTAAATATCTACCACCATGGCATGGTTCATGGACGACTGAGTGGGACTTGCAACTTGCAGGACTGCCTTATGGCAGTGCATTATGATGGCAGTTAGCGAGTATGCAGCCACTGAAACAGGTTGTGGGTTGTCTTCTGTGGGTAATAATGCAACATGTGCAAGAGGAGGAAACTCTTTAACAACTTTAAATGGTTTTGCTTTATATAAAACAAACATGTTTGTAGCAACACACATCTGCAAGGACGAGGTTTTAGCACTAGGAGCTTGGCAACAGAGCATATAGGTTTCTGTTAACAAAAGCGTAAAGCAAATTCCTACAGCGTTTTGAGTTTCCCCGATCTCTGGGGCAAGGGATTACCTGTTGGTCAGGGACACAGAGCGAGAGGGAAAGAGAAAGGGAGAGGGAGAGGTGTCAGTGTAAACCTCCGAATGCTGCTTAGCGCTGCACAGGACATGGGTGGTTAGCAACCCCTCTCCAAAGTAAACACGTAAATCAGCTATCTTTATTTAAAAAAAGATGCATATATATAAACTTAACTTCAGTTGTATGTTCCAGCTTGTCAATGGATATTTATGAGGTGAGCGTAATATTATAATGGTTATAGCAATGAAATACATCCTGAGCAGGGGAGCTAGTAAAGAAGCACGGGAATGTTAATGCCAGTAGAATTTTAATGCCCAGGAGATGGGGGCAAGGTGACACCAGCTGTACTTAATGTTGCCTGTGCTGGCTACAGTCAGAGAAGATCAGTGATGTCAGTTCCTAAGTGCTGTAACACAGCGAGGTTTGGCTCCTTTAACTGACACAGGTATGTCAGTGCATACTGTTGTCTTGTTATCTCTCTGTGATGCCTGTATGCTCTGTTGTGAGGAAGCAGAGGGTTTTTTCCCAGTAAGGAAATACCTACTGCCACTTAGCTCTTGCGAGAAGATTTTGAGGAAGGTGTTGCGAGTGCTGTCATCTCAGCACTTAATTTGAATCCCTGCCATTTTTGCTCCTTTAAAAGGTCCTTTTGTTGTCATCATTGCATATTAGTCTGCAGGTCATGAGCCCATGTAGGAGTTTATTATACCTGGTAAGCTCTGCATGGGGAGTTAATGATTCTAAAGAGGTTTGGAAAGCAGGAAATTGCCTGTTCCGTTGTATTACAGCAAAGATGAGAAGGTTTACACAATCCAGTCCTTTATTGGAAAGGCTGCTGGGAAGTACCTGACAGTCTCAATTTTGACCTCTTACAGAGAGGCAAACTGCTGGGTGGGCCACAGGGAAAGACAGTGTAACAAGAAATACAGTCAGCTGAACCAGATTCTCATCTGATCATCAGAACTGCATCAGCGTCTCAGCAGACTGTAGGGGGGAGCTGTAGCAAGAAGACAGCTTTCTAGGGGATGACAATTCTGGGCTAAGAGGGATGCACCCATCACAGAAATGAAAGATGCTCTGGTAGTGCTGTGAAGACAGGGCCAACCTAGATGACACTGCTAAATACTTGGCTTAGGAGTGACATTCCAAAATCTTCTCTTTCCTCATGGCTACGTGGGCACTTGTCAATTGGGCTGGAGGGCACAGAGCTCATGTGTGCCGTATTCATGCACAAATCCCAACAGGGCACGCTCCCTTTAGGGGGATTCTGCAGCTGCAGGGAGAAGCACACGATTCTCAGCTTCTGCTGATAAGTGAGTGACAAACAGTGGAGGATCTTGATCCTCCAAGACCCAAATGAGCCAATCTTCTATGAAATTATATATTACAGGAGGTAACAGTAATGAAACAACTGTTTTGGACAAACCACAGCTGTAAATGCAACTCTGGAAAATGCATTTGGGTGCATACCATAAGCTGGATGCTGAACAATTGAGCAGGGAATGTTCTCCTATACAGTTACTCAGCATGTTAAAGAAACAAGCCGCATGCAGGGACAACGCCTGCTTGTGTGATGAAGTACTTGAGAACAGATACAGGCTGGGTGGATGGATGTCATAACCATTCCATCTCCAGCTTCCTTGATTTTACAGACAGCTTCATCTGCCCTTTCTGAATTACTGAGGAATTCTGCAAATGAAGCCAAACATACCAAAGAAAACAGAAGCCAGAGATAGTGGGTTGAGGGTGGTGTGTAAAGAACTACAACTACATCTTAAGACATCTATGACTACCCAGTAGCAGCCAGCTATTTAAATGGCAAGAGAATGATTTAAAGTCCCTTTTTTGAGTAGAGGATATTCTCTCCCTTCAACTATCTGTGTTAAACGGCTTACAGTTCTTATGTAGTATAAGCTTGTCAGCTCAATGACATTTGGAGGATGGTTGTGATGAAGGATCCACAGCCTCAAAGGATGCAAGGTCTCACTGGAACCTTTGTTATAACATTCAAAAGTTGATGCTGGGTTCAAGGTCTTATATAGAGATCCTGACTTTCTTTAATTGCTGCAGTCCTAGTCCGTGCATCCTTTTAAGCAATTACATAGTACAAGAAGGGAGAGCAATCCAGAAAACTTAAAACATTTGTTATCTGCCAGTTAAATAGTTACTCAATTTTGGAAAAGCTTGTCTGTCATTTCCATGCAGTGAAGCCTTCAGTGAGGAAGGCAGAGATTAGTATGTCTCATGTGGGTGCAAAAAGCCTTTCATGCAGGAAAAAAGAGGAGCAATTCTACTGCCGAATTTCATCTCTGCAGTTAGTACTGTGAGGACTGCTGTGGATGCTTTGGCAAATGCAATAGACGTTTGATACACAAACAAAAGAGGTTTCTTTTCCTTCCCCCCCCCTTTTTTTTTTTTTTTAAGAAAGAGTACTTCTGTCTCTCTGATGCTTTGTTTAATCACGTACAGAGGCAGGACATATGGCCTAGACTGCCTATGTGAATTAATGTGAATCCAGATGTGAATTAACATTTAGACCAACTTATTTCCTGCTTGGGCATGAGACCTGATTGACCCTCTGAGATCTCCAACTGCTGCTCTTGCTGAATCCTCAGCCCTTGTCCAGCCTGGCTGCTGATGGGCGGTGCTTTCCCTGTGGAAGTTTATTAACCACAGCTGAAGAGAGCAAGGAGCGGAAGGGATTAAATCCAAGGAAAGGGAAGGAAACAGAGGGACTCAGGATGCAGAAGCGAGCTATGGGACCAGTGAAATCTCTTATTTCAGAAATTATCTGGGATTGGGTCCATTTGATGGGCTGATTTCCACCATTTTTTCCATGATCCAAGGGTTAAGATGCTTCACTTGAAACAGAAAGCAAGCCGGCCTGGTCTGAAATGGTATGGTTGCTGTCATGTGGCTGCACAGCACAATCATGCACCTTCTTTATCTAGGAAGGGGCTTCATCTGCTCTAACCAGCCTAGCAGCTGAGTAATTTAAAACATTTTCAGATGCTTCAACTGAAGGCATTTCTTCTCGATTCTTTAATCTGCCAGTCCAGACATCCATACCTGTGTATCTGTTTATCCTTTGCATATATGTGCCATCCGAAAAAAGATGCTTCTCACAAAGCACTCCTGATGCTACTTAATAATAGGAAAAAAACATTCTACGACATGACTCAGGGCGATAAAACTCTCCCCAGCCAGTCAGGCAGCTACAGAGTTTCCATCCAGTTCCCCTGCAGCCCATCCCTACCCTTGCAGCATCTTCCCGCCTAACACTATGAACAGCTTGGTGGGGGTGATGCGGGGCAATGAGCTTTGCCAGCCTGCGACCTCACTTAGAGACTGCTAAGGTCATGTCAGCCTAAACAAACATAACACAATTTCTTTGATGACCAGTTGTGAATTTTGAATCTGTTACAGACCTTTGTTGGCATTCATCTATTTCAGTTTGGAAACATTCAGCAAGATTTATTAGCCTCCTCCAGAAAAATGTTGCCTTTTATTCTCACCCCTGTACATTTTGAAACATTCTTTTTGTTGAGCAGTGTGCCTTCTGCCTGTGGTACTCCAGGCAGAAAAAAATCCCAATAGATTGTTTCAAATGGTTGACCAGAGCATAAAGTTTTATGGCTGTACATCTTTGCAGCCTGAAACCAAAAGTGAGAATGTCTCTAGTTCATTTTTGAAAATGGAGAGAAGCAAAAACTATTTTACTTTCCAGATCACACAGGAACTACACCGTTAGTATTTGTACCACGCTTTTAACATAGACAGCCAGCTTTGGCAGTGTGAGGAGCGGGCAAGACTCCAGAGAAGTCAATGAAGTTTCCTCCACCGATGACTGTTGCCTCTGAAGTGCCCAGTGTTACGTTACGGATCTTTGGAAAGCAGTGCGTGTTTGTTCACACAGGCACACGTACAAATTAAAGTACTTTTCATACCTATCTAGCCAACATCAACAGATGAGTTCCAAGCTTACAGCACAGTGCAGTCCAAAAGGTTTTCCACCTCCAAAACGCCGAGTGTATTGTTCTAGCAGAGCTGTTTTCACAGAAGGTCACACTGGAAAAGGAAACATGACAGTTTCAGTAGGCATCTCTCTGGCTTTTTTTGTATTGCCATGTGAGGCCCTGTTCTGCAGTCTAATATGAGTGCCCACTTCCTCTGGAATTGTGTGTCCTGCAAGCAAGCAAGTTTATTTTGATTGCCCAGTAAGTTAAAAAGAACTTCAGTAAGATATTCAACAATGTAACAAATGGCTTTAGTGTAACAAAAAAATATTCCTTCTTGGGTAAAAACCCTAGCCGTAGATCGATCTCTCTCTCTCTCTTTTTCTCTCTCTGTCTCTCCTTTCATCTTTTTTTAAATGATTGTCATATTCTTCTCCTGCAGTACCTGCAGTACATCTTTTAGCAGTTCAAAATTAAGGCCTTTTTTTTCCTCCTGAATCTGGTGCATTGAGACAACTCCCATATCCCACAGGATCACGGAATGCTTGCATAACTCATGTTTTAATTACTCTAGCCCTAAAACACATATTTAGTTCAATTTTATACTGACTACATGTTGGCAGTGTTAAGGTTTATGATCCAGTGATTTACAAGGCATGATACATCTGAATTCAAATTGGTTGTATTGATTGTTTAATTGAGTATGAGGACATGAGTGTAACATTAAGTCCCCAAACTGGCTGATCATGGTAATGTTGCTAGGATGGTAATTCATCAGTTGTATTAGTTTCATAGCACAAGCATCTTTTAATTCTGCAGGCCAAAAACAGACTGATGAGTGTATTTTTTAGTAAACAGTGCTTCTAGTAAAGTAAATTATGCTTTTAGTAAAGTTCCGATTAATCAGAATAGAAACGTAATATTCTGTTTCTGAGAGCTGATCTTAATGATGAAATAAATATCCCTACATAGGAAGTTTTGAGTTAGTTAAGGGAAGCAGCTTACACACTTGTGAGTGATTTGCCCCAAACCAGCTTGCTCTAAGGCAGTGATGCTGGTTACAACACATACAATCTGATTTTCAGTTGGTGTGTACTTGCAATCCATATTGGCTTGATACAGAGCAATTAATGTTTAACAGAAATTGAAAATTAGTTTTTTATCTTCTGTCTACTTCAGTTTGCCCACGTATAACATGGATGGTTTAACATCTTCTCACTTACACTACTTCTTTTGTATATATGTCATGATCTATTTTTACCCGATATTGTCAGCACAGGGAATTTTGGTAGTTGGTATTTCTTAGGTGCTTAGAGATCCACCAGTTAATGGTATTTGGTAGATACTAAATCAATTTTTGGGCACCATTAGACTATTTAGCTGACCTCTAGCAAGAATGGGAGAAATATTCCCTCCAGAATCACAGTGCTGCTTCGTGGAAGCTACTGTAATCTGCTTGGCCCTGGAATACCAAGAGGCTGAAAGAGAAGTGAAACTGGAGCAGACTGCGTTGTAAGAAAGTAATTACTTAGAAGCCTTCACTTACCCTAAGCCCTTTCTTCTCTCAGCTTAATGTCATCACAGAACTAAACTCCTTCCTTTGCTTGCCATGTCCTACCATGTCTTGTAGAGTAAAATGGCACCAGTGGCTTCACTTACAGGGATTCTCCCGGCCAGCCGTAGGCAGGATTTGTACTATATGCACCAGGCTTGTAAATCTGCCTGTCGGATTGGTTAAATGAGCAGGGGGGGTCTGGTCTGACTGAGCAAACATTTGCTTCTTTTTCTCATTCCTCCCCCCATGACTCCTTGAATGAGGAGACAGGGGGTGGAGAGCATGGGAGATGAGTAGGGAACCATAATGGTAATTACTCATTTTACATGTAAGAGTCTCTTCCATCCCCGACATCCCTACTGGCACTGTTCCTCTGGAACCACTCTTTCTGGAGGGAAAAACTCTCTAAGCCAGCATTTAAGGAAAGAATTATAGACCTGAATCAAACTGGGGCAAATTAAGAGGAAGAGAAAGGCTTGCTGGTAAATATATGTATCCTATTTTTACTAACAAATAATAGTATTAAAAGTACATATAGTAACCGTGCAAGTTAGACTGTTTAATTGCAAGAGAGTGACGAGTTCGAAGCCCTTTACATTGGCTTTCATGCTTCCTGTTAATGCATTTCATGTGTAGGTATTGTGAGACCACACACCTTGTCACATTCCATTACCGAAACGCAAAAGCTGTTCTCTACTACGCTGGCATGCAGTATTTGCTGTTATGTAAATGACAGTACAGCGTTCCTGACCTTCTGACTAATTAGCACTTTCAGTGTGTTTTCCTACATCCTGATTTCAGCTCTGTCTTCGGTGAATATCATATTGTTCACAAAAGACGGCTTATTACGTGGCAGGCTTTGTTTTCATTTGAAATCTTATCATCCAGTCCTTTTAAATAAGAAAAGCTAGTCAAAGTAAAGTTGCCAGTACAGAAATTAAGAAAAGGTAGAACTGTCTGAATATCAAGTATATCAGGTATGCTTGCTAACTTGATACTTATGGATTCAACTCAGCTCGGCCTCCAGGAAGCGTTCTGCTCAGGCTAGGCTCTTGTCACTCGAGCAGAACGACTGACTAAAACTCCTCTGTAGTTAGTACCAACAACTTCCTTCTGCACAATATGGCGAAGGAGGGGGAGTGGCCTAGTGCGTCTGTACGGTTGCTTCGCTTGACAGCCTTTCTTTCCAGGCACGTCTAGGAAATGCAAAAATGAATGCTACATTTATGCTAGATCACATACATTTAGAACATATATGTATATATGGATGTGTACATATATAAGTATGTATGCAGTATACATAATGATATTTCATTTGTCTCATTATATTTCGCTACTCAAAAGCAATTTGAGGAAATGTTCCTAGTTGAAACGGATCTAAACTTCCAAAAGAGAAAATGTTATGAAGCCTTAAGGTAGAAGAAAAATCACAACATGTTCTTCCAGCAACCTTTTAACTATTTCTAGAAGCTGGCAGAGAACATGTGTTTAGAACAAAACAAGAGTATATTTTTCTTAATTCCAGGAAAATCTATAACTTGATAAGAAAGCACTTTTAAATTTTATTTCTAAGTTTCACAATTTTCAGATTTATTTTGAAACAGGTTTTTGTTCCCTTTCCTCTTGAGTTCCCCCCGTTACTGTTGAAAAATCATCAGCAAACTCACTGTCAGCCTTTAGAAGGCAACGGTCACTCCAAACGTTCAGGGCACATCTAAGAAGGCCTGAACAGGAGAGCAGGGCACAGCGCTGCAGACCTGCCACATGCCCACTTGCCCTGGGGGGGGACAGGGCAGAGCAAAGGGAGCAGCCCCGACCACAGACCGTGGCTCTGTGCAGAGTTTACTGCTGGCAGAGCTAATGGATTCGTAGGAACATCTACAGTTGTGCTGCTTGGTAGGATTCCAGTAAGGGCAGAGGCAAAAACCTAAGCTGCCTCCAGGAACAAGATTTCAAGGCGGAAATTTTGCCTAATTTTCTCTACCTGGCTCTTCAATTAGAAGTCCTTCTTGTGTCTACAGGATACTGTTTTCCCTAGAATTACAGAGCTAGTTTGTATTTGTCATATAGTTAATTAATACCATTTTTTTTTAAGAGCTAAAAAACCATCCCACCTTAACATATTGCACCTACTGACTTGCTGCAGTCAGGTCTAGAAGAGCATATTTTACTTTGAGTCATCATTTTAGACCTCAGGTAAAGTGCTGGGCCACACAAAAATGCCTTCCTAAATGAAAACTGGATGCAGATACCAAAATGATTAATACTCACATCATTTGTCCAAAATTCATATAAATTCATGCACTAGTAACTATGTTTAAAGAACTGTGAGAAAGCTACAAACAAAATCAGAGCTTTTGTAATGAAGAGTAAATTGCAATATTAATTGCATCATCTGAGACACACTGGGACTCTCCTGTTAGCTGTTTTCTGCAAACATTTTGTGATGTCTTGGTTTTGCACGTGTGGTATCACACTTGGATGTAAACATCCTTGCTGTTGTTGTTTAATGTTAGCTTTGTTGTCAGAAGTGCTTGAGTTGCATAGTTTTGGGGTTTTAGGCTCTAGAAATACTTTGCTTCTACCACACAGTTCACTTTGAGACATTCATTTCAGAAAAGCAAACGTAAAGGCATGTAAAGACATGCTGTGCCTTTATGCTTTGTCTTTAATGGAATCTCTTAGCACTCCTGGTTTATCTGTCTGCATCTCTTCTGCATTTATAAGGCAGCTGGTAGCACTTAGAAGTTACTACAATTACTCCATCCATGTATTCACCACCGTTTATATTTATTATGTAGCTGATAGGAGGTAGGATCATTAGAAAAGAATTATGAAAAAAAAAAATCCTTGACCTGCCCTGCATTGTGTACTTATTCCTGCAGTTGATCTAGCGAACACTGCTCCTTCCATGCCAGGCAAGGGCAGACATCTATTGAGACTTGCTCGAGGTAATGCCAAATAACACTGTATGTAATCTCCCTCCACTGATACTGTTAAAACATTTGGATCAAAATAAATTAATGAAGGTAATATGGAATTCAGGCTTAATTTCTTCTGATAATGCTATAATCTCTTACACTGAATAAGAAAGCAGTAATTGTCCCCCAAACATACATCTTTAGAAAGAAAAAAGGACTCAATGCATAAGCACCTCTGTCTACTCCAAAACTAGCACAGTTTGCTTGGGATCATCTTTTAAGGTTCTCTTTTTAAGTTGCTTCATAGGTGCCAGAATTTATTAGAAGTACTTAGGTGGGAAGTGAAAGGAACAGAGAAAAGAAAATATACCCTACTTCTTTCCTTTCCTCCTACTTACCCCCGGAAAAGACTTAAAACCATCAATTAACTGAGAAGACTTTCTTTCAAGTAAAATCCCTCTAAACGCTGTGAAACCTATACACCTACCTACCTTTGAAAATCCCTCCCTTTGTCCCCAGGTACATACATATCCATATATATAACCAGCTACTATAAAAGTACTTGTGGTTAATGTGCTCAGGAGGAGGGGAGTTCTGGCTCAGCTGCCCTAAGTAAACGTGGGTATGCAGTTCACGCAACGAGCCGTACCACCCAGGCAGGCGCAGGTCCACCTTGTGGGCTCCTTACTGCCTGTCCAGACCGTCATTTTGCATTACATAGCCCACTCAAATGGAAAAACTTTGTGATTAAGAAAGCACCTCAAGACAAACTATTTAACAAAGGTTAGCATATGCTAATCTAACAGAAGCACTTTCAGAGAGTCCTTAATACTTCAGAGAAAGACTCTGGAGAAGTACTTTCACCATGCAGAAAAGTCCTGAACAAAGGCTCAATATGAGCTGTTTTTTCCATTGCAGAAAGAAAAGGTACTGCTGCTTTGCCCAGGAGAGCTGTTTAAAGAGAGGAGCTACTCTGTTGAGACCGCAGCGCACTTCAAAAACTGATTATCAACTTGGAGTTTGGACATTTAAATAAGCTCCAAAAAGAACTGCTATATTTTCAGTGATTATCCCAAATTAATAAAAGGGGTAATCATTTTCACTACTGGATTTGTTTCACATTCAGCTACACTAAAAACTGTCAAAACTCATCTGAACCCATTTTTGGAAGAACGGTATTCTCAGATACAACACCATGAGAAACTACTGTTCCCTTTGGTGCACAGAGATTTTAAGAACCTAAGAAATACAGTTTATAGATGCAGAGCCCTGGTTATTGCTAATAAAATACAATTTCAAACCAGCAGCAGCTCTGCTGAACTAGCAATCACATTTCTCTGCGCTGTACTGCATGAGGATTCTGCTTGGGGGAGATCCTTGGGGAGGTCACAGTCTTTGCCTCGATCTTCCTTTGCTATGTTTAGAACAGGAACAAATGCTTAGGTTTGAACTGGCGCCCAACAGTTACTGAGAGCTTCAAACGTGCAAATTATCCTCACAAAAGAGCTGAGAGTGGTCAAATGTGTCTTCTGTGTCATCACTGCTTTCAATAGTATCATAAATTTGTAAATCAAATGTAGTGCCTTGCTCTGGGTAATTTCCATTAACTCTTAAAATGTTCTTCATGAATATGTTATTTTCACAAACATCTGAATATCAATCACAGTCTTTATTTAGCATGTAAAGTTCAGCATTTGAAAATATTGTTCGGTATTTATTACTTCACCCACCAATAAGAGCTTCTCTCTTTCTTCCCCCCTCAGGGCCGATGTATTAACTTCACCAGAGTTCAGTCTCAGTAAAGGAGGAGAAGAGGATACAAGGAGGAAATACAGCCACATTGCCACTTCTCAACCAGCCAAAGACAACTGAGCACTTCCTCGAATTTCTTGGATCATCTTCAAGCCTGAATTTGGAAGGTTTCTCCATTCCCCACTTCCAGGAGCCAGCAGTGCTGTACCAAGCCCTTGTGTTTTACTACGTTACGGTAATACCCTGTGATTTGCAACAGTGACAAGAAGAGAAGCGTTGACTTGCATGCCTACGCTTTTATAGAATACACAGTACGCATGCATGAGGGAGAATAAAGACACCCAAAGATGCTAATTTTTTATATATTTTTTAAATTTTTTTAAGGACTACAGAGTCTCAGGACGCAATGTGCTTTTAGCGGAGATGCAAAGTTTCTCAGATGCAAAGACGGCACATGTTATTTAAATAAGGACTATTAGCCATAGGCGAAGGATAAAAATTCCCACCAGGCTAAGCAAATGCAAGAGTTCACTGCCTTACAGCGATGTCAGATCACAAAATCCTTCTGAGTCTCCCATCGCATCGTGCCTTACGGGAACCTTCTGACTGGAAATCTTGTCATTCTAACACTGAAAAGTGCACACGCATGACAAAATGTAGACAGGGTGCCTCAAGGTATTGGTAGCAAGCAAGACTTTGCCCTTTAGTTTTTGAAGACACCTTTCTTTCATTATGCACCCGGGACAGGAAGAAAATTAATAGAGCGTTATTCCACAGGAAGACAGCCTGTAACCAGAGATCTTGAGCGGAGTTTGAGGGACTGATGCTTCAAGACCTTGACACTGTGGCTGGTGGTTTTTTTCCCCTTTCCTGCATTCAAAGTTCAGTAGCGCATAAAACATCATCATCTATAAACATACCTAGCAGTAGTAGGCTTATGTATTTTTTTTTTAGATTAAAAAAAGCAGTAGCCACTAAGCTGGTATCTCAGGGTTTTTTTTCCCCCCTAAATCTCCAAGGGCTCTTCAGCGTCACAAGCCAGCAACTCTCTTTGCATGAGAATTTCAAAGTTTAATTAATATAATTAAAGGCAACAGCAAGCAGCAGCCTGTGAAGATTTTGCTCATCTTTTTTATGCCTTTTGACATTGAATGACCTATTACTGTATGTGCATTACTCGGTTTTCGAGGGGGCACTGAGCATTGGTTGAGATTCAGCAGCGGAAAAAGACCTCCTTCCATCAATTTAGAAATTAAATTTACAGGAGCGCCGGCCATCACAAAACATTGACAATGTATGTATTATAATTTTTTAGAAAAACCAGTGTCGTGTCACGTCGACGATGCCAAATTATGTTAGCGTGAGCGGAAACACTGTGGGGGAGGAAGGAGGGAGCAGCTGAAGAAAAAGGCTCAAATGATCCAGTCACTTTCGATACTGTACTTCAGATGCAAAATGGATATTCGAGTCGAAACCTGACAAAGCGCGCCTGCTTTGATGGGAACTGGTATAGACAATGACCAGTGGCTGGGTCAGTGGGATGTCTCTCTGCGAGCAGGGAGGCTTATCAAATGACACTAAAAATAAGTTCAACAACCATCACATTTGAGGGGAAAAGGCGAACATTTCACATTTGGTGGGCATGAATGTGCGCAAGATGGAAAGAGCAATGCAAAGCGTCCTGGTCTAATTATCTCCTTTGTGCTCTTCGTTGAAATTGCAAGGGACATAAATAATTCTTTTGGTTGATGTCCAAATTCGTGGCACTGCCCAAAGAAGCCTTTACATGTATCCACTTGCTTACATCTTTTGCTTGAGTTTATTTATGTCACTGGTAGCCTCATCATCAACAGCCATGTGTGCACATTAGACTATAAATAAAATAATTACCTAAGTTTCTGTGATCATTTCTTCTTCTTGTTTCCCCTCCCTGCATCTTCTTCACAAGTTAAGCCTTAATTTTGCCAGCTACAGTCTCCTTCGCTACCAGCTTCAAACGACAGACCACCTTCTTGTGGCATCACATGGTATATACCAAGAAAGCGTGTCACTGCCTAACTCAGGGGCTTCTGACTGTTCCACAATTATTTAAAATGCATCAGACACGCCGGTACGTACAATATGTAGCATTAGCAATGTAAATAGAACAATAAAGTGCCCAAAGAAATCGCTACTACATCTAGCGTAATTCCAGCTTTGATGCCATTGGCCTTTGGTTTGCAGTGGTTTCATGCATGTCTGTACAAAAGGCTGATTTTACTCATGCAGACCAACCACACATCTTTGGCTTATTTCAAGCCATTGATCAAACCTCTGGGCGTTTTCCAGCTTAACTCAAGACAGAGAAACCAAACACTAAGGAGGTTTACACAAGACCCAGGTGCTGTTCTGTACCGGTCATCAAGATATTGAAGCAGCATAGGCAGAAATACCGCACTAATCAGACAGCAAGTTAAAATAAACTCTGTTCCATTTGACTTATTTTTCCTCCATTTTTCATGTAAAGCCGCACTTCCTTTGAGATATCTGTGAAATTGTCAGCTTGTATTTCAAGCAGCGTTGCATAACAGACAAAACACGCAGCTGAAGAGATTTTGTTCCTCACATATATCTGCCGTCTCTCAAAGAATATTTGTAACAAATACGGCCACAGAAATATAAATTCCCTAATAATTTGTTCTCTATAGCTGTCTATCCATATTCATTAAAAACACTGTGGAACGTGCAATTTTTCATGGAGTGGCTGATAACCAAGCAAAAACGTATTTCAGGTATCGACATTGATTTTCCCTTCTAATTGGCATGATATTACAGTATGTTACACTTTTCATTTAGTCGAAGATAACACCCTAAGAGTTTCATTATCATACAATGTGGAATATCTGTCACAAATAATTTGGGGGGCAAGAGGCACAGGGTAATAATGGTTTAAAATTCACTGATTCAAAATGACACAAAGCAAGAATTATTTGGCATGACAGCTTAAAATATTTGAGAAAAATATACTCAGTAGGTTTCATATAGTATGTCTCTTGCACAATTTAAAACCTTATGTATCTCCTTCTGAAAAGACCGTATCTGATAAAAGTTTTTCTATCTATTTTACCTGGATAACAAAAGCAATCGTGTCTTGAAAAAAATAAATGAGCGAAAAGAGTCATCTAGAAAATGTCCTACTTAGAAGTAGGTAAAGAAACCCACAATTTGAAACAATTCTTTAAGAAGATGCCTGCTGTTATTTCAATATCTTATTTCTGCGTCTAAAAAAATCCAAATACAGGTGACAGCACATCTACAAGCATTAGGTGGTGTGATCCTTTACATGTTAAACTGCTTCAGGTCACCTGATCAGATGAGAACTCTCAACAAATTATGGGAGAAAGAGTGTAAATTCAGAGCTTCCCTTCTGAAGAAGAAACCTAGTTTTCCAGGGACACATGCTCTGTCTGGGTTTCCATGCTGTGTAAAACGAGCACTTAGCTGTGCGGGCCCCAGTAAACAGAGCACAAGGCTGTCGTTCTAAGGCAAGCACCAAAAATATATCCAAGTTTCTGCATTTGTTGCATTATGGTTTGGACGCTTCAATCAGTACTTGGGACGTTTGGGTCTCTAAAGAGAACAGGGTATATAAAACACATACTTCTTCTCCAAAAGCAGAACAAGCTTGGTTATTTTATGTTGTAAACACGAAGATTAGCACAGACCAAAGAAAAGAACAAACCTAAAAATCGTGCTGCATGGCAATTTAAAAGTGGCTAGTGAGCTAACACTAAGAATAATTTCTACTGAGTTGTACGTTATTTCACTAACCTGTAAATGCCTCATATCGCACAGACACTGAGCGTTCATTTGCTTTCATTACTGCTGAATTACAAGCTCTGCCTCAATACCAGCTTTGTAAATGGTACACGCTTTGGTCACAAAGACAGTGTGCTTACAACATACTGTGGTTGCGCAACATGAGGCAAAGTAATTATGCAGTAGGAAGTACCAATTCCAGGGGACAAGAAATAAAATCTAAACAGATTCTTACACAGATGCTACCAGCTACACTGAAACCTGTTTCAGACACAGCATAACCGAGCAGAGAAAACCCCAAGTGTTAGGAAAATGAGAAGTTGGTTTCACTGTCTTTACGCTCGATTCCCTAATGATCCTGGATGTCTGCGAATGCTACTCATTGGCAAGCTGTTTGAACAACACTGCGTCTGGATGACAAACAAACAGCATTCCATAATAATTTTAGAAGGATTTATCGATGCTCCTTTTACTTGGTCATGATAAGAGAGAGAAAATTTACCTCATCGCATATGAGAATATTGCCAAGAGGAAAAGTACATTGGTGAAATATTTTTTTTTCTAAAGAGCAATGTGCAAAAGATGTAGAAACACCGTCAGCCAGTCCTTGAGGAGCTTCAGTTATGACTGAGAGGAAGCAGGATTTTTATCAATGGGAAATGTCATTGTGAACAACAGAATATCCCAAATAGGACAAGGCTGTTTGTATTTTATACATTTTGATAATATGAGGATTTAATTAGCTGGAGATAATATGAAACAAAATGAAAATGAATTTTTAAAGCATTCCTCTTCAGTTGGCTTTTAATTTAACAAGAACTACAGCTTTCATCAAACGTTAATCCTTTGGGCTTAAATAGAACGAGACAGGTCAGGCTGATCTTTAAGGTGAAAGGTAAGGGAATTTTCTCGAGCGCCACAATGCAGGCTCATTCCGAGGCACAAATACTGCATGAAAACCAAGCCCAACTGTTACAAATTCATGCTGTTTTTTTCCTCCAGGAAATTACTGTGCCACATTTCTCCTCTTCTAATCGTCCTTAATGTGACACCACAATTCTGTATTTTACACAGAGATGTTGGTTTACTTAACGTCATCCTGTTAAAATGTTCTAATGTGCATGCATTGCGGATGCAAATCTAACTGTTGTTGGTTTTTTTTTTAAAGCAAAAGATAACACTATTTTTAACGGTCTCAGTAAATGGTACCTCATGCAAGTCATATATACATCCCTTACCCGTAATTTTGATAGACTACAAATACACAGTTATCCAGCCTCTTCAGAATTAGTGGTGACATCAGACTGTACTGTTCATTGTTTTCACTTCTGAGCATGTCCTTACAATTCAAATCATGTTGACATATTAAAAAAAAAAGGTGAAAGCCACAAGTACGGTAGTTTTTACCTTTTGCACTTCCTCCGTTCAATGCAGAAAGGGACTAAAGGAGTTTGTGTGCTGTCATTTTAGCCAAAACGTATTTTCCAGCTATGGGAGAATTATTTCTCTTATTGTGGCCTATATTTCAAGACAACTTAGACTGCAGGGAAGGATAAAGAAACAGAGTGCTATCGACTGGATTTTTCCAGGTGGGCAAAATCTACATTTTATCCTGTGATTATTGACTGCTACCTCATGACTAAAATAACATTGGTCTTCTGTAGAACAGCTTTCTTTTTTCTAGCTCACTGGGAAGCAGCGAAAGTGCCATCACCATCTGTCTTTAGATTTTAACTCAAACTTCTCACTCGTGAGAGGAGCCTCTGAAAAGAATTTTGGAGGCTGAAGGTTGCAGCATAGGGAGCTAAGGGCTGATTCTGACAGCTCCTGCTTGGGCCTCTCACATGCTGCTGGATGTTTCCCATTTCCTAAGAAGTTTTAAGGATGTCCTGGGATGTTTTGCTATGGAGGAAAGATTGGCACAGAGGCTGTGACCCCGAGATGTGGACAATGTCTGTAGTTTAGGGGAGTTAACTGGCAAAGAGATGCTCAGAACATGATTTCACATTTAGACATAGCACAGAGCATTCATTTTACATATATAGTCTAAGCTGGGGTGAGAATCCGTAGGTAAGACTATGTTGGTCCTGTGGGCTAAGCTCATAAAGATATCCTGATCCAGGGGACTATTCAGATGTGAACTAGAGGCCAAAGGCCCATTCACCTCAAAGAGATTTAAGCATGTGTATGAAGTTAAGAGTTCATTTATTTTCCTCTCTGAATAATGGTAAGCACATGCCTGTATTTTGGGAGCTAATTCAGATGAACTAATCCTGAAAAAGCACTGCTGACTCTCTTCTCCAACCTGTGGACGCTGTGGCTTGGAAAGCATGCCAAGGCCCAGAGGATCTCCCAAGAGAAAACACAAAATGTTGGGAGAAGGGATGCAACATAACAGTAACTTGGTTTAGATTTACACTAACCTGATTCACATGTGTGTGCAAAAGCCAATGGTGCATCTCACTAGAAGCGCATTATTTACATGTACGTATTTATGGCAGTTCTGAAGACTTTCCTGGAGCTCAGTTTTGCATTTTTCCTGTAAGCAAAGTTCTGCTTGATCTGACTGAAACCTTGCAAGAATGAGGACAGCCAGCAACAGGCTCTAAGGACATCACGGTCGACGGCAGCGGCGTGCAGCTGACTAAGAGGTTTCCCTTTGGAAGAGCGGGTTCGCTTGGAGGTGGTTGCCACAGAAAGGTTAAATGTTCCCCTTCTGTCAAAAACTGCAACCTATTCCATGCTATCAGCCAAATGGGAATAAATCATGGGGTAATTTGCTGTAGAAGCTACACTTAAGTGTTAAAAGGTACAAATACTTCCTTTCATGAAAGGAGACCACCCAGAGTGGTCTCACATGTTCCTGCCAAAATAGGTGGGGAAGTTTTGTCATCGTCTTCAGGAATAAGGAAGGGATCCAAACCAAGAAGCTGGCTTTGAAAATGACACCATTAAAATGACAAGGGTCTATACCTCAAAGTGAGGTAGAAAAATTATATCTGGAGAAGAAAAATGAAAGCAGGTAGAAATGTACTTACCAAGAACTTAAGAGACTGCAGTAGGCAAGTGAAGTAAATGTTATATTTACTAATGAGCCTCTCCTAAATACCTCTTGTGCTGTTATAAAATTATTTTATGTCAAACTTCCTAGTAAGAGCCTTATTAGACCTGGCATGTACTATTTTATTTCAAAAATCTGTTTTGCATTGGCTCAATTAAAATTGTTATATATTTTTGGGTCTTGTGTAGGTGCCATCTGTTTAACAGTACAAGTGGGTCCTGTGATGCACTTGCAAATTTTCTGCTGCAATAATTTTCTTAATATAATGAGGGACTTTGGATAAAAAAATTTGCCTATATTCAGTGATTTTTTTTTTTTTTGGCAGTACACTTGCAACGATTCTTACCATGTTACAGGGATGGCTCTGTATCCTATGGAAAAGCAAACAGTTGATCTACATGTTTGCACTAAAGCCATATTATTTAATTCACACTTATTTTTTCATTTGCTTGTTCTGCCTCATTTTGTAAATAAGCTTATTTTCCCAAACTGGAATCCATAGGCTTGCTCTCAACTGGTTTCATATGTCTGTAGCTGCTGCCTTCCATTGAGTTACTTAGACTATATGCTAAAGTCAAGTATTTATCTGATAAGCAGTGAAGTGCCACGTGCTTGTAGGACTGGGTCTAACTGTCTCATGGATCAGGTCTCTGATGCTTGTTTCAGAAAAAAAAAACACTTGCTATTAAAACCCTGTGTAATGGAGAAACAAAACATATCTGGCAACAAAGAGCCATAAACGGTATGTAGTTCCTTACCTTACAAATATTTCCAGAGGAACTCACCAGATGGGGTGCTGTTTCTGGGGCCTGGGACCCAACAAGAGACTTTTCATACCGACAAACTGGCTTATCCCCTTTGCTGACTCAGAGCGAAGCTACAGAAGAAAAACAAACATTCTCCCTCAAAGTCAGACTGGCTGACAAAACAGCACTCCTTCACGTTGGCACTTTGGGCTTTTGATGCTAACCTGCCAGCAGGCAAGATACAGTAGCAAAAGCAGCCAGGCCAGGGACCTCTTTGTTACCCAAATGCTTTTGAGAAATCAGCCTCAGGTATCCTGGGGATGGGTGACATCAATATATAAAAAGAGCACAGATACGAGATCAAGTTTGCAGAGTAGGGATTAGACGCTCCTGTCTTGCCTACAGCCTTAGCTACCGCCACAGCTCTTCCAAGAGCACTATTAAAGCATCAAGGCACAGAGAAAGCCGCTCACACAGCAAAGCAGTGCAGCTCCCTGAGCCCAAGATCAGCCCCGGAGCGTCCCGGGGAGCAGAGGCTGGACCTCTCCAAGCAGAACGCCAAGCAAGGCAAGGACAGCCCGAGGGCCTCAGCAGACCTGCTCAGGCGCTGAGCGACAACGTCTCACTCCGCACAGGACGAATGTCTCACTGTGCCGGTAGCTGTACGAGCTCAAGCACACATACACGACTCGGCCGCAAACCCTTTCGGAGCTGGCACTCGCTGCAACCACTGCTGTTGCTGAAGCCAGTTGAAACAAAATGCACAAACGTCTCATGAATGCGATTGGGAAAAAATGCACCTTTTCGAGGAAGAAATCCCACCTGCACATAATTTTGTGACGCGCTCTACAGCAGAGTGAAACCTGGGGATAAATCTCCTGGGAAACAGAACGAGAACATTTTTTATCCTTTGCTTTTTTTAATTATTAGCTCTAGGTATTATGCCACAAACACTGAAATGCCACCCCCAAATCACAACAAGTTACAGCAAAGCCCCAAACCCAGCCCATTAGTTAGTTTTCCTTTAAAAAACTTAGTTCCAAATTGTGCAAAATTCTTCATTCCATTTTTAGGGTAACAGAATTTTTAATGTTGACATTAGTCAACAGCAGTGTCTTTTGAAGTACTCAGTTTTGTTCTAGAGCAAGAGAGGGATGCCAACTTTTTCATATATAAGTAGAACTGCTTTTTTTTTTCTATAGTGAATCAAACTGTGCAAAGTTCTCGACTACCTCAAGCGCTCTCTCGGAAGTTCAGCAGGAGAGCCCTCTTAGTGATAACCACAGATCAGAAGGAGAACTGGCTCATCACAAACTCTTCAGATGCACTGTAGGATCTGAGCTATCTTTGATGACATGTGAAAAATGTGTTTTCATTCCCAACAGACTGCTGGTTGAGAATGTCCTGGTGACCACCTACTGACGGCACCAATTCTGACAGCTTCTAGGCACTCTGAGAATAGAGCCTTCCATAATAGCAGGAAGGAAAGAAGAAACATCTTTTTCATAATGTCATGCTCTTTCTAAGACATCGGCAGAGAAATACATCTACTTTAAATATGCTTCTTGTCTACTTCTTGATTTTACTTAGAAAACTGGGATCAACTGCAGAGATTTTTTTCCCTTGACCAAATGACTTGCACATAATTTACTTGAGACTACAGAAACCAGGTACCGACCCGGCCCTGGCCACCTGACTCAGCAGCAGAGTGAGGTACCTTCTTCCTCTAGACAAGGTTCTGACAGCACAGGGCAACCTCCCGCGTCTGGTCTGATTACAATGCCACAACACCACTGTATTTTATCTACAAGGCAGCCACATGCGAAAGCAAAGCACGTGTACGACTAAGACATCCTGATTCCACAGTGAGCATTTAACGCACCATTGCAAGTGGCCTTTACTCCTGCCCAAAACCTCTCCATGTTATCCATATACTCCATAACTCCTTGGTACTTGGGACAGCTGCACAGGGTATTGTCAACACCCCTTATATTGTATCTATTGACTGAACTGTAAAATGCTGATTAAATTATGTGGCTTAGCCAACCTGTGAAGGGAAAATTAATTGAACTACAAAACTGATGGTTTCAGTGTTACCTTGTTGGAATGGGGAGGCTGGCCTATGTAATGCTTGATCTCCTTTTATTTGATTAGGCAAATTGGGAAACAACAGTGTGAAATGCATTATTGTACTAATGCGACGTCCAAAATGTGAATTTCATTAGAGCTCTGGCCTTGATGCTTTTTATTTTGATTCCATTTAAGCTGAGGAAGAACGAGTAGGCCAGAAATAGGTATTTTTTAAATTACAGTAGAATTATCCAGTAATAAACACCATATTCAGAACTGGTTTTAGTCACTGGAACCTCTCCTTATAAAAAGTATCTATCTTCAAGCTTCTGGAGAAATTTAAGATAAGATGAACTGGAAATGGGAGGAGATACATGAGGCAGATGGGGATGGAGCCAGAGAGCATTATCTGTTGATATAAGCTCACTTCGAGGGAAAAGCTGCCTCAGAGAAAGGAAGCTTTACGGAGTGAGACATCTGCACTGCCCTGTAGATGACAGCAGCCCAACTCCTTTCCTGGAGAGGTCACGCTGGGAAGGGAGTGCACGGACTAGCTCCTCCCCAGCAACAGGAGGCCATGGAGCAACTGCCAGCATGACCTGAGCGCGTGGGAACCAGGGTCCTCAGCACCTGGGGTAGCGGCAACACTGTAGCTCCCACGAGGGACGGCTCTATGGCCAAAAACTGTTTCCTAACACTCAGTAAAACTCGCCTTGGAGAAGGCGTATTTTACAGTTATTCTGGGAGAAGGAAGAAAGAAGTGAGGTCAAAGGAACCATCTAAGACGAGCTGCCACGCTGCAAGACCAAGCAAAAGTTGGTTTTGCCTAAGGAGGGAGCTTTGCTGCAGCGAGGACTGTCTCTCTTTGCTAAGGGCCTGTCGTAGTACCCCCTTGTGACATGTGTCTCTTCCAGGGAAGGTTTGAATTCAAGGTCACTCCGTAATGCTGGGGCAGAACAAACATATGGTATAAAAGTAAAACAACACTACACTTCATCTGTAAGAGGGTTTTACGAGAAGAGCCAGTTCAGATATAAGTTGGTAAAGGGTCACTTCACAATATAGCCCTTTCAAATTGCAGTTCAAACTCAGAATTAATTATCCTTTCACTGTCTTGGGTTTTCTTTTCTTCTTTGCTTCACATTAACTGCAGCTGAAATTATTTTAAAGCAATGATCTTGAACATCATGTCCTTCAGCTGGCCCTGAAAATCCATTTTCTATGGAAAGCCTCCTTTCTCTTCCAAGATTTCTGTTAGTCTATAAAGCTCATCAAGACTCTGGCTCTCCAGGGGTGTCAGATGCTAGAGTAATACCCAGGTGTCTGCTTGCTGGACCAATTCCAAGGTACTTTATTAGCATGAATAGGCCAATTTGAAAGCAGTTTAACTCCTTCGGCTTTCAGGGATATGCAGCGTGCGTCCTGCAGCAGCAGAATACTTTGAGCTTGTGCGTAGCTACAAATACATCGACAAATTCTGAGTCATCAAGTTGTGAGATAAAAACAGAACATCAAGGGCAACATAAATAGGCTGAGACATACCAGTTTGACAAAGGAGAACATTTTTCATGCAGTTACGCCCATAAAAGATATCTTTAAGGCTAGAACTATTCAAAAGCTTCCACACTTTCAGAAATGCCTCTTGTTCTCCTTCCTGTTAACTCCAGGCACAGCAAAAGAACAAGGCAGCTTTCACATATGAAGCCACCACACCCGCCTTTCAGGAAGGGTCATTTTTTAAAAACTGCAGCTGTTCACAACTCTCCGTTAGATTTGCGCTTTAGTTACAGCTACCGAGGGAAGGGAAGAACCTAAAGGCCATGCTTCTGCCTCCCCCATCACGGTACCAGCGGAATTACAAGGCTGCCCGCTCCTACAGCGGTATAGCCTTCAGAAGTCTATGCATGACAGGCTGACATGGGAGCTTGCAGCTTGAAGACTACTACACAAGGTAAATCACTTGCTGAGTTCAGGAGGGGCATGCGTAATCCCTATTTTACCTTCTCATTTTGCATGCTTTTCCAAGGGGAGGGAAAAAACATACAATTCACCCTGTTCTAAATGCAGAGTATAGTGGACGGTCTCAATTCAAAGCAACGTCTACGGACAAGGAGTGAACGTGGATTTTGGATTTGACTGCAGGTTTGAAAACCTGCCTCTCTCCCTGTACGTATTATTCTGTCTCCTGTCATGGAAAACTTTTTGACTTTTGCTTTGTGCCAGCGTTTTCCAGTGGCCCTGTATGAGGTTCAGACACACGCAGCGGTCCGGCAGGTACCAGTATCTGTTGCTGGGAGATAATGCTCCGACCCACTCTGACCCCTGAATTTTGCCTTACAAGGAGACAAAACACAAAGTCTCTGTGGCTCCCACAGCTCCTAAGCTGGAAGGACAGTAAGAGGAAAGCAAAGGCCAAGAACTGCTACCTCATGCCCAGTCTGCTCCTGAATTAGCACTAGAGACATAGAGAGATCTTTTTGCAATCTAGATGATACCCACCCCTTATTGGACTTTCCAAGCAAACCCAAAGGAAGAGCTGAACAGACTGCAGAGTTCAGTCCAGCTGGTTACACGCACACGACCCTCTGTTATGGTTTACCTGTTATCCCCAAAGTAAGTATAAGAACTGGTCTGAAAGAAGGCAAGTCCTGGGAATTACATGCTGCAGAGATTTCCCCTTCCTTTCCCTCACCCCTAACAGTGTGTTAGTTGGTGTTTACGAAAAAAAATAATTCAGACAGGATTTTCAAAAGCTTTTAACCAAAGCTTAGTGTTGCAACTTGGAAATAAACGGGACTTTACCACTGACATTAGCCCACAGCTGAGCGGGTGCTAAGAGCTCTTGAAAATCACTCCCTATGAGCTCGACACTTTTCAGTAGTGGAAACGGTTCTGTCCCACAGAGACCAGCCGCAATTTGATGCAGGGCACTGGTTTCTTAGCATCCTTACTGCGGGCCCTGGCCGATGGGCTTGCCAACAGAGCGGCTGGCTGTGAGAGATGGATGGGGGCACAGCCCAAAGGAGCATAATGGGAACAATCTGATGTTCACCTAAAACTGATGCAGCCTTGAAGGCCAGCAGGCTGGGAGGGGTTTCCTAAGTGCCTAACAAATCTCCTCTGTCTTAGGGCTGATCCTGCCAAGGAGAAAAAAATGTTGGCATCGACCATCACCTGCACTACATTAGAAGCAATAGCTGGTGAGGAATATCATGCTTTCCTGCCACTCAGACATATTCTGAGTGTTGGCACAACTCATGGTCATCTGACAAAATGCAGCAAAAAGCAGCCTGGAGCAAAAGAAACCGAGACAAGGCTTAGCTGTGGGATGTCATGATTATGGCTTACATAGCTGAGACTAGTTGTGGCTAAATCTAGTATCTTGGTATCTAATATCACTAGATATTGACTTTTCCCTTTTACATTCTCTGGAGAATAAGAAAAGGGACTTATAAGGAAAATGACAGGTATACTGAAGGATGAAACATTCCATTCCAGTGTCTCCTAGTTATCCTCTAGGACCTCATTTCAGAGATCCTGGCACAACTTAAAACTGTAGAAGGCAGAAGTTAGGAACCTAGAAATGGGAGATGAATCATGACAGATTTTGGCCAGGTTAAGATGCCTCTGTTGTTCGGAATGGGAGGGAGAGTATATGTAGGGGGGAGACACTTCAGATGCCTCTGTATGTTTGGATGTCTCAAACAGCAAGTTCCAGGGGGCAGCAGAGATGGATTGCTACCAAACACAGGTTCCTAAAATAGCCCTAGAGACACATTTTTGGTCAAATAAGCTTCGTATGTCTACAGCTTCCCTGCCAAACAGGCCTCCTGATTTTTAATTTTCCAAATCATCTCGCTGGAGTTTCCATCTAGGGCTTAAGGGTTCCTATGTTCTGGAGTCTCAAGGGCATGTGCTGATATACTTTGAATGATGATTGCCCATGTTCAATTCCTTTCCTGTTGAACTTTTCTTTCCTTCTGTTTTGATCAGGGCTGCATTCCCGAATGTCTCTGCCTCCAGCTCTTCTCTTACGAAGCTGAGGAGAGAGGCACTTTGTCACTGTGCTCAGCTACCTATTTTTCCTGTACCTGTTAGAGCGCCTTCCATCCCAACACTGCCAGCTGCTCATTAACACAGCAGAGACGTACCTCAAGTTACAGGCTTCCCATTTACTTCCTGTTCTGCCAAGCAAGTCATTATAATCCTCCTACATCCATAATCATCTTACAGCAGGAGCAGGGGAGCGTAATTTCTTCTGCGGGGTGTGAGCTGCCATATGTTAACCCAAATACCCAAGAAAGCGGCTCTCATCTCTAGATGCAGGAGCAGGTAGCTTGCACCCGGGACTCTGGTTAACAGTGAAGGTAAGACCCAGCAGCCTGGGCTAGGCGGATGCCCAGGTTTCAGGTACGAGGAGAGAGAACCCTTTTTAGCTGCCCCTCTCAGGACTTTGAGTGGGAGGGAGGACTTGTCACCCTAAGGAGGAGGCTGTCTGCAAGTGAAGCACTATGACTCTGAACTCAAGCTGCTGCCCTTCCTTGTACTAAAATTTCCAAATGCACTAACCCTGCAACTTCAGCATTTCTCCATTTCTGGCATTAACTTAAAGCCTTGCGTACTGGATCAAGGCATGCTGACTATGCCATTTCCCATCAAAGGGGAGCTGTGGTCCCCCCAGTAGAGAATGGGAAGGGCAGTTTATATATAAGGCTTATCTGAGAGTCTGCAAAACGGGTGCTGCGCAAGAATACTGAAAGCACCAGGAATTAAACCACGTGTGACTATCTCACTAGCTCTGTTTATGTGCACAACAGAACCAACAGTAAATAATATTTTTCCTTTTTATTCTTTCTTCTCCGTATTCATTTTCATTCTCAGTCTTCTAATTTCTCCTTATCATCAGTTGGATTCACTAATGAAAACCTTTCCTAGAGCATGGAATAATTTTTTTTTAAAACTGTGTGTGGTATCGCCACATCTCCGGGCTTTTTTAAAGTCAGTCTCTTCAACAAAAGCCCTAAGGGAATGCCTAAGCTATCACACTTTCCCCAGTAATAAACAGGAAGGGATAACCACAGTATCTTAGGCACCACGATGCGGCAACTAGCGGTAAATGCTGACCTTTCACGATTACTGCTTTCCTCAGCTAAAGACGGACAGCAGGTGAATATGCAAGAAAGATTTTGTCATATTTAGAGTTTTACCTGGTTAAAAACTGTCTTGGTGATTTTGTTATCAGTGATAGCAAGTCTTGAGTGTTAACTGCTAAAAATTACTGCAAGATGTGAAGATTGGTGGTGTATGAAACTTAAGGGTAGTGAAAAGTAAACGCATAGGCAACTGGATGAATTTAAAGACCTGGAAAATGCAGGTTAGATGTCAAGAGAGGTTTCTTGTGGCGATCCAGAAGGCAGGGAAGGAGGCGTATCAGCGATGGTGGCGTACTCCTCAAAGCGGTAGGCGGAGCTCCTGCCTAGCGCTTACGCGCAGAGAGCTGCCACCTTTTGTTCACTCTTCTCTGGACTGTGCTGCTTCACCACACCAGGCACTTGCTGCTTCACCCTGCCACAGACATGTCTCAGGGAAGAAATACAGTCTCGTTATCACAGCAAAAGAAGATCATCCCAGTGCAATTCCACCAACATAAATAAAGGAGAGTTGGATGAATGGCTACAAAACACAGCTTTGCTGTACACCTGCTGCCTCGGGCCTTCCAAGTATTCAGAGGCAGTTTGCTATAGAGACTGACTCAGCCGTCTGGGTGATGCTGTTTCCTTCCTCACACAAACACAGGAAGAGGGGAAAGAAGTTGTCGACTGCTGCTGTTTAGGAGAAAAGCCCCTTCTCTCAGCGCCCAAGGCCCAACACTCATGTCAGCGCCCACTGCTTGCTGCGCGGCAGGTTTGGCCACCTGTGCACACAGCGGAGCCGTGCGGCAGTGACTCCCTGGCAGAACGAGAAGTCAGCGGCAGTTCAGTACCCTGGCCAGATTTCCGTGCCCTTGTTAGCGAGCAGGTGTTGGGCAAGAGGGGCTCTAACATGTGCAAACCGAAGTGGTAGGCCTGCACAGAGACAAGATGCCTCTGCCCAGCTTCAGAGACAAGAGCTAGAGGCAGGGCTACGTGAGGTTGTGTCCCTGATCCAAGCAGGCACACAAGACATCAGCAGCACAGGAACTGAAGATGTGAAGAGCCTGTCATCACTCACTTAAAATAAGAACTCTGAGCATATGCCCTTGGCTCTCTAGGAACTGGAGATATCTCAGGCCCCTTTCTTGGAGCTCCCGCAATTTGCTTTAGGAAAAGAATCAGAAGGGCCTGCCAGGTCTATCAGCCTAGAGCACATTTACTGGAGCGCTGCATCCCCTTGTCTAAGTTCGGGAAAAGGAGATGCTCTTCAGCCCGCTCACCAAGAACCAGCTGAACAAGAACAGTCTCTTGTTCACCAGGAAACTGCCACTAACGAACTAGTAGTACAGCATGAAAAGGCAAACCCTCCTCTGTTCCCTTTTGCCAGCACAGCTAATAAACCTAGTGAGCTAGTTCCTTCTCTTTATAAACCAAACCACAGCTAGGAAGATTGCAAGCATCTTCCCCACGCTATCCCACCCTTCTTTAAAGAAGGTGTGAGTGGCAGATATATATTGCTGATCAGTACCTACACTTGATACAGAGACCTCTGCTATATTTTAACCAGAAAGCCTACCATAGCAAGATTTGGTTAACCTGTTTCCTCCAAAAGCTTTGTAGCGAGGTATATTGCGGTCTACTCAGTCAAAGAATCTGAGAAAAGCCTACAAGTGATCTAAATGGAGGAGAGGGAGTTCAGGGACCGGTTCATCATCTCTGATCTTCCGAGTGATACAGACTGGTTGCTACCAAGACCCAAGAACACCACAACAGCCCTAATGGTTCAGACCAAACAGCCATCTAGTCCAGTTTCCTGTCGCTAAGAGTGACGCATGGCAGACAGCCCGGAAAGAGTATAAGAATATAAGATTCTAAGAAAGGTGCAAGTGTAAGTGATATGATCCCTGCCTATTCTCCCAGGCCACAACAATTTGCAGCCTGGATCCAAGAGAGGGATTTTTATATAATAGCTTCTAAGACCACATGGGATCAATCCTACTCTTTCACAACAGATTTTAGTTTTTCCTAACTTTCCAGTGTACAGAATTGGACCACACAGAAAAAGCTGCAAATCTGAGCCGCCAAGGTCCATAAGATTTGAATAAATAGAACCCCAAAGGTACTTTTCACAATTTAAAAAATCAAATATTTAATTATTATAGGGCTTTTTGAGGTCCATCTCTGAGGGTTTGGAAATGGGGGCTGACAATGTGGAGGCTTTCCTAATTTGAAATTACTTCATAAACCCTGCATCTATTGCAAGTATCCTCTCTACCTCACCATGGAGAAGTACAGTTAGCAGACGAGCTCAGGAACAGGGCTTACATCTCTGGGATCTGCCTGCATAGTCTGGTCAGATCTTAGCTGGTGCTCAAGAAAACTCTGCAACGGAAAGCAGTGGGAGGAAAGATAATGTTTCAACTGGTGACACTACATTTTCTTACACCAATTCATTCTTGATGCACATTTGCTAGAGGATGTAAGCAAGCAGGGGCAGACGTTGCTCAGGATCAGTGTTTAGCACCCAAGTCCATCAGCTGACACTCAAATTCTCCTTCCTCTTTAGCAGCTGTGAGTTCCTCCATATCCTGTCAGCGATCCTCAACAGCTCTGCATACAAAGCCATTTACTTAGGGCCTCACTTTGAAAGTACACACCCACACGTAAGTGCATTAATCAGTCAAAGCTTTGCAAAGCTGGGTAAGGGCTGAGAGGCAAGCCTCCCGCCATGCTCCTGCCATGTCATCCAATTTGTCTCTCTAGTCTCTGGGTCCAAAACTGGAAACTTAGGTACCCACTTCAGTTAACAATCTGCTTCTCACTCGAGCTGACTAGAGCTGACTAGAGCTGACTCACTAGAGCTCCCTTGGCTGGGGCAGGGAGATGGACGGACCGACCCTGAATTCCTTGGCATAAGCTACTTCACAAGAAATCTCAAGCTGTCAAAAAATGGAGAGATTGTTACTGTTTAAGTAAGCTTTGAAGCCCTATTTCAAAGAGAATAAGCTATACGGTGTAGAAGTAACAAGTTTCTGATAAAAGAAATGGCTTTCAGAGACTGATCAACTTGTAGGTCTTGTTTTCAAAACAGAATAAAAATGGCAAATATATTCTGCAGAAGGTAGTTTTACAAACAAAGCTGTATTATGTTCCTGTTCTGCACTCGTTTCAAACTCTTCCAGATCAGTTCAGCTATTTTAATGGCAATAAACAGTAGCTTCCTGACAGTCTGTAAGAAAGTCTGCAGAATAGATGCCTGAGGATTTCCGTAAGCTACTCTCCACACCCCCTAAACGCACCTAGACGCTTCTGGTAGTGCACAGGAAAGTTACTGTGGAAACTGAGGGCAGCTGGCTGTCATCTCCCTCACCGGGAAGTACTGTGGATTGCAGTAACCAGTTTTTAAGGAAGACGTGGTGGTCACAGCACTCTTTAAATCCTAACCAAGCTCTGTAACTATTTATTTTTCCTCCCTGTAAAAAGTAGGTCAGAAAAGCCAAAGCTTTGCTTCAGCTCCTCCCTGGCACTTCCCTCAGCGGCACCCGCAATCGCAGACAGGAAGCACCAGCAAGCAGGGCACCAAGCACAAGAGCAAGCTTCAAAATGCTTCCTCATCCGTGCAAAGCTTGGTTTCTTCCCTGACATGCAACATCTTAAATCTGCATGTTAGCATGTAAAATACTACTGCTCACAGAATAACCCAGGCACTAAAACGCTGCTTGCTGAGTTTTTATCCTTGTGACTGCCAGCTGACTAGCCACCGTGCAGAGGAGTTGAATTTGTCCAGCTGTCCAGTTTACTACAACTGCTGCTAATTTCCTTGCACCGCCCTTTTCTTGGTATTAAACCATCAAAAGCCGCAGAAAGAGAATTCCTGTGTTTTAGTGAGGGGGTCTCACAGTGAAGTACAATTACGTATTCTCCTGCCTCCTTTCTGCAAGCCTTCAACATATAACGTAAGTCCTGCCTGCACTAAGGGTGTCTGAGGGTGTGTGTGTGTGCCGGGAAGGGGCAGAAGGAAGGGCACCCTTGCTGGATACCACTCTTAATAGCTTCATTAGCCGTCTCAGGGGCATCACTCACCACTGTTTGCCTTTGAAAAAGGACAGTCACACAGGGGAGCAGCACAGCACCTTTTGCAAATATCAGAACTCATCGGGAGCAGGCCCAAAAAGCTGCCCTGTCCACTGCTTACCACGTTTACTTCAACACTAGGCCAGTGCTGAACACTACAAGAAATCCCACCAGAATGACCAGAGGAACCTCAAATTCACAAGCTCTTAGTCCTCACTCTTCCCCTGTCCCGCTCTGCCCAAACGCACCGTTCAAGTCCCTTTGTTTTCTCTAGGAAAACCAGAGGAGAAAGATGTACAGGGCCAAGGCCCTCTCAGGTGCACTGCTGAATGTGACAGTACATTCTGCGTTCCCTGTATGAAAAGATCGCTCGACGCTTCCTAGGTTCCTCTAAACCAAGCTTTATGGTAATTCTCTCTAAAGCTACAAACGTATGGACTGCAGGACTTCTCCGAAACTAGCCACTGAAATTTCTGTATCTGTAACTGAATCAAACCAGCTGATGGAGTGCCTCTGCTACTTCAAATAATTTCCTCTGAACAGGCCATCTGGTAACCACTGAAAGTTCCATCTTTTTGACTTTACGGGTTTTGGTATTATTTGACACAGAACGTGTGCGTCCAATCTAGCCTGCGTAACTCAGCTGAAAGACTTCTACTAAAAGATTTCTACTGACTTCTTTGGTTCCTGGACTTGGCTTTTAAACATGCTGAAGTTTTCAGAGAGGAACACATGCCGTCTCTGCTTTTTCTGATGCATAAAAATGGCATAAAGACCATTTTTTCAAGTCATTCTCTTTTCTTTACATGAGAAGTTCCTTCTCCTGAAGAGCAGCTGCAGAAGTAGGTGAAGTTGCCCTACTATACGTTAACAGGAGAGTAAAACCAAGCACCTGAGAAAGTAAACATACTTCAGCCTGACCACTTAACAGTGATTTTGGCCTTTGGTATCTCATTTCTTTGGCTTACATGAATTGTAAAGTCTTTGCTGCAAACTCAGTTGGTATCCCTGCGAAAAGTCTGAACCCCTTTGTTTTATTGGATTTGAGAACTGAAAGTTTCCTTAGGGTTGCCAGGTCCTTCCAAGTGGGGATCAGCAACAGGAGAACACGAGAGGCCTCAACATCCAAGCCAAAGCTCGGAGCTGCTCTCCGTGATCACCGCCTGCACGGTCACCTGCCTTCACAATGAAACACTTTCCACTGACAATCTGCTGAGCCACCCTGCGAGATGAAAATAAGCCACAAATACTTTAAGAGAGACCAGCCAGCAGCGGGTGATTCTGACCCTGTGAGAGGAGATTCTGCTCCTGGGCCAGCCGGGATCCCGGCCTAGCACTTAGGAAATCCACGGCCCTACAAGTGCTTTGCACCCTGGCCGCTCTGCGAAGGTGGGGCCTGCTGAGCTGTGCTGTAAGGCCCGAAATACAGAAAGCGCAGCGGCAGATCAGGGCCAGCAACACTTCTCTCCTCCACCCCCCACTCCGCTGACCAGGGCTCCGGAAAGGAAGCACGAACACTCATCTTCTGGCTGATTTATTCCTTTAGTGTTACAGCTACAGGCTATGTCTGTGCAACCAAAGAAAACATTTCACGTTGCCAAAGCATTACATAGTGCAAGGAGGCCAGTAATGCAGAATTAGGAAAGAGCTGGCTAGTGTGAGGTTTCCTGTAGCTGGGCTCTCCAGCATCATGAGGAAAGCTGAATCCTTTGGAAGAGTGAAAGGAAGTTCAAGCCCTCTGCAGCACTGGGATCCTGGGCCCAGCGCAGTTTAAAGGGGAAGAGGGAAGAAAAGCTATTAGCTCTGCATCAGAGCTGAAGGGAAAGGCACTGCCACTGTAAGACCCAGAGAGATGAATTAACTGCAAAGTAAAAGGCCTTGCCACGTCGTTTCAGCCTTTCACCTAACTCAGCTACTTGAATCCCTCCTGTCCTCCTCCACCATGCCTCCAGAGATGCCCCGGCTTTGAAGGAGGGCCAGGAGCGGGACCAGCTATCTCCTGCGCCCACCGTCAATGCCAGGGGAGGAAGATCCCTTCCAGGACTGCCATCAGGCTGTCTAATGGCAGCTGAAAGCACCTGTAGCGTTCATCTTCCTGCAAACACACAGGACTGTAGGAAAGAGGTTTCCTTTACTGGGACCTGGAAATCTTTAAAAGAGTTGCCTAGACAAACCCAACGCTGTGAGAATTCACACTGGATTCGCACTGTCTCGCAGATCAGCCAAAAACTCTGCTGGGACACCTGCTGGCATAACCCAGCAAGGGTGTCTCTGGCTCACCAACGTGCCCAAGACCAGGCCCTTGGCTCTCAAACCAGCCCAAGCTGGATCTCACATCTCTATCTTCTAAGGATGAGGCTGCGCCCTCTGGCACGTGCCCTGTCTAGCAGAATAATTCTGGATTTTCAGAACCTCTTCATCTGTAAGAAGAGGACAGAGAGTTCTGAAAGGGGCTGACATGACGCTGGGTACCTCCCTCACCCAGCTGGCCCCGTCAGATGCTCTTGATGGGGTGACTGGTAGCACCAGCTGACAGCACCCTCCTCAAGACCCAAATGCCCCTTTTATTTATGTTTTGTTTCTCGTGACGTAGCTGCTTCAACCAGCAGCTGAAGTTTAAAGAGGACTGGCTTAAAAGGTAAACATTTCTCACAGCTTTCTCATCAAATATATTAAATACAGCCATAAAGAAAAAGCCCCACAATATTTTCTGTATTTGCTGAAAGATGACGTCCTCCTTGCCTTAAGCGTGTGCCAGATTACTCATAAACCTGGACCATATGCCACCGCAATTTACTGATGGGCCCAAGCTGTTTTGGTAGATATAAAATCCGAAGGGATTAGGGAGGCTCGATCCACGCTGAAAACAGAGCAACAGTGGTGGGGCAGCTGCTTGCTCTCTTTGCTCACTCCCAATTTAGGTCAGTAGCCAGCAAAAGGCCCAGGCGTGATGCTGGGCTGGGCTGTGCTGGGCACACACAGAGGCTGACCCCAGCCGCAGCGGCTGCTCCCCTCGGGGCGCTCGCCCTTCTCTGGGGCTCCGCACCCAGCTCAGACTGGGCAAAGAGAAGATCAGGCATGGGCAGATGAAACGGTCCTGTTACCTTATGTACCTTATTCTATTTAACACCTAGAGGTAGGCTGCCAAATCTGGCTGAGGCAGAGCCCTCAATTCAAAGCAAAAAAGGGGTTGCTTCCCCTTCCCCATCCTGCTTTCCTCCCGGTTTGAATACACAAACTGCTGTTGCATGGTTACACCTGGTGTCTACATACACGGCGGGAGGCTTTGTGGCTGGAGCACAAGCGTGGGAGGGAAGAGAGCAGTCACTTCCCAGCAATAGCTCCTAGCAAAGCTCTCTCGTGTAAACCTTGCTCACTGCTCAGCTAGAATTTTGCCCGGGACCGGCAGGTTACCATAGCTCTAGAACGAGGTCTGCTTTTTAAGAAAAGAAAGGAACAGTTTACCTAATAGTACTGCCTGACACGGGGGCCTCTCCAAGGTTACCCAAAACAGAGGTGCTCACAGTTGGCCACACTTTCGCTCTCAATTTGGTGCCTTGGGTTCTTCTTCAAGAGGCTGATGCTCACATTAAAGGTCAAATGACATAAACAATCCGCTGATTCAAGAAAAGCCTGTGTAATACCTAGCACATTATTACATTTGACCAAGCAGCTATCCATTAAATCATTTCTTCATTGGAATTTCTCCCTCTCCTCCATTTTCTTAAATTTCTTCTCCTCTAAGTGACAAAACAAGCTACTTTTTGCTTATGGCTGCCCCATCACTATGATGAAAGATGCTGCATGCCAGCAGGGAATTACAGAATACTGCAGGCAGTGTGACAGGACACTGGGCTAAAAGAGGCTGAGTGTGAACATCCCACGTTTCCCCGTAAAGGAGAGCAGCACTCTGTTGCATGCTTACTGCGCTTTAGATGTCAAACTGACATAACCTGAATCATCTTTTCAGAATATTCACCCATCTGATGTCATTTGTGACTGTAACTTCTTATCACTTAAAAGCTCCTCATGATCACCAGATATTGATTGAATTTTCCAGCTGTTAGAGCTAGCAGACTGCTTTACTAAACACAGTGGCTTTGTACCCTCGCTCATGATGAGTCACATCCAAAGATTTCACTGGAGCTGTCTGTACAGCTAAAACACTACTTGGCACAAGTAAGTAGATCAGAGTCTGGCTATTATTATTTTTAACTAAGAGATCACAATTTTTACCTGGTGCTTCTCATCCTGATGGGTCAAACGCAAAGATACAGAATTGTATCTGCCAGGCTTTAGAGGAAGGTGTGGCAGGGTCTGCCAGCAAAAGCTTTGTCCAAGAAACCCCAGATCCGTGTACTTGTGAAGGGGGAGGCAATTTGCAGGCTTGCGGCTGGATCACTTGGTTGCTCCCTCTCCTCCCCCAGGCCAAACTGATGTCTGAGGTCTCAATGCCTTCGCCCTCGGACCCTGACGCGGAGGGAGGAACTGGTATGCTGACCCATCCTGACCGCTGCTCAGACATGACAATCTTTATTCTCCTCTTGCTTACACCAGTGAAACTTCATTAATTTCAGGCATATTACTCTTATTCTCGTCAGAGCACTCAGGACCACTTTATATTGTGTCCCATCTGCTGTAATAAATATTGGCCCTAAATCTCACTTACGCGAAAATCCCTTTGCATCACTCTGGCAAAGTAAAGCGTCTACAAGGTTTTGTGCAAATGAGCCCCTTGCATCCAGGCTATAGATTGCCAGGAGCTGAGGACAGTAACATATGATTAGAAGGGTATTTATTAATGATTTGTTTGCTCTTACAGATTTGTCCTTTTTAAGTTTCTTTGTCTGCACTGTGTCCCAAAGTGACCCTGAAACACACATGCCTTCTCTTTTGGTCCAGGGTAGCCAAGATTGAGTACTGTCACTCCCTGCTTCTCATGCCCAGATGTGCAATGCAGATGGGGTTTACAGAAAGGGACAAGGTTTGGCTGATGATGATTGTTTACAACTTTTATTAAACCCATTTTCCTTTTCTAATTATTATAATAGTTCCCGAAAACATCGTCCATGGACTTTTAAGTGTTTCATTATTGTGTGTTTTAATGAAAACTGGAATTACCCTGTGCTCAGTGCCACATGGCCCCACATAGCAATGAAGATACTAAATAATTTTTAAAAATTTATAGTGTGTAAGATGTATTTCCCATCTGTGGCAATACAGTGGCTCCCAATTGCATTAAATTTCATTATTTTAACATCACCTCTTAAGAACAATTGGCTTAACTCCACAGGATGGTTTTATAATGACCTGAGAAGCTTGTTATAACGCATACACATGCTGAAGATTAAAGGCATCTGAGTGATACCAAAGCAAATAAACTCCCCATCCAAAAGCAAGTGCTCTTCTACTGCAGGGTGAACGTTCAAATTAATGCACTGGTGTTCAAAGTATTAATCTCATTAATATAAAGAGAAAGAAGTTCCTTTTGGCACTTTGCAAAAACTCAGCTCAACAACTGCAGCTATGACAGTAACAAAAACCTGTGGAGTTCAGAGTGCAATATCCATACAGTGATTAATCCCTAGGGTAAGATTAGTAGGAACCTTTTTTTTTTCCTTTCTCTCCCCAGAGTCATTCTCTGTTACAAAGCAAAAACACGAGAACTGTGCCCAACTTAAAAATTGATTTTGGGACGTAAGCCAGACCAGATGGTTAGAAATGCTAAATACCATTGATTTATTTCTTACCCTTTACGAAGCAATATTAGAGACAATGGACCTTATCAGAACAAATGAGAATAAACATGGGGATGCAGACTCAATAGAAAATTAACAACCAAAGCTACCAGATTCTATTACGCTATGATTAATTTTGAAGTTGTGAAAGCACTATCAGCAGAACATGTCTAGCTTTACCTAATGAAACCAGTGCCAGGCTAGACAGTTTTGTAGTTAGTGCTCTTCAATTTACAAGATACTTCAGCAGGAAAAAATGCAGAAGAGGCCAGGTGGAAAAGAAAGAAAGTCAGCTGGAAAGTTAGCTTTAAAAAAAAAAAAAAACAAAACAACCCTCCAAACCAGATGGACAACACCAGGAGCTAAAAGTCTCTAAGAAATGGAGGCTTGAGGGATCTCACAAGGCAAACCTCTGAAATGCAAGCAGAACACTGTCACTCTTTCCTTCCTACTCCTTCTAAACTAAACAACTGTCCTTCAGCCTCAAGCTTTCTACTAACGATCTCAGGAACTCAAAGCAGTAAAATAACCAAGGAAGAGGGATCCATCCTTTCGATCCTCTGTAGTTTCCTTCAGCTCCGAGTTCTGCTGCAGGTGACACTATAGCTTTGGTCACAGCTTTCTTTTTTCCCAAACACATCAAGGCATCTGATTGCTGTTGAAATCAGGAAGACGTAGGTGCCTAAATGCTTTTGTGGCTCTTGCCTTTACCTCTGTGTGCCTCAGTTTCCCCGTGTATAATCCATCATTGCCTCCACTTTAGATGCTGTAGCAGGACAAGACACATCCACCGCAGAATTCGCCGTTCCTGTTATGGGCAGTAGGCGCAAGATAGTATATATTACGTTGTGGCTATTGGTTCCTCCTTGTAAACAGGTCATATTAATTACTTAACAAATGTTTGCCACTGTCCTATATCACCCTTAGGTCAACCATCTCTCCAGACAGAATATTCAGTACCGGTTAACTGCTGTTGGCAACAAGAGGAAATGGACTTTCTGATGAAAATGTTTAAGGTCTGTTATTTGTGAGATGCAGCTGAGATGGTATGTAATGAATTTAGCCCTGTTCTGCTTCATTTACCATGGCTAACACATACAATAAAAGTTTAGTTTATATTCTGGTGCTGCCATGCATGAATATCTCATTATAACTGCAAAGACTCTTTATTTTTATTGGGACCTGCAACAGCATTGTGGTATGTTAATTATCAACAACGTAGCAAAAATGTAGCAAGCTTTCCTTCCTTCCTTCCTTCCTTCCTTCCTCTTATATGGGCATAATTAAAACCAAGGGGGCCTGTACATGGGCCGGTATTTAAGCCAGCATGCTTTATTAAATTATGGCAGCAGTTAATAGGGACTAGATGCAGAGCACAGAAAAAATGGCAAGGAAGTTACTCCCCCCTTGGCATGCAACCACATCCATGCCAAGTGCAAAGCGCCTCCCTGGAGCTCTGGCTGCTCCACCCCCAGACCTCCCGAGGTGCCTCTCACCGCAGGTGGAAGAGCCGCACGCTAAACCTCTAACAAACTGAGGGTAGCTATTGCTCTTCTCCCTTCTTTCCCCTTCTGGTCCCATCACGTGGGTCACAGCCAGCACTCCTGCCACATACAACAGTGAAGGCCCATCATTTCATGAAGAGCTGCTGCTGGGACGGGGCTGGTGGCAAGGATACCATGCTGGCTCAGTTACCCTCGCATCTTGTCACTCTCTCTTCTTTCACTACAGGAAACTTATTTATTACAGTCTGTTTGTTTGAGGAAAGAATAGACTGCTGCCCCGCTTGGCTTGGGCAGGAGCTTTCCATCCTCCCACAGCTCACAACATGCTTGGACATGTATATATGGCACCACCTGATGAGGGTATGGCCTTTGGGAGCAAAAAGAAGGACGATGAGACTAGTAGCTCAGAAACTAAGCAAACAAGGGCACCAGAAAGTGAGCAAGCGGAATCAGATCTATTTTAGGACATCCTGGCCTGCTGAACATCCTGTGTATCAAGAAAAAAAAGAAGAAAGAAAGGCTGCCACAGTTTCATAGGTCAAAGTCAGGAGTGGCGAGACCACAAAGCTGATGTCAGCCCTAAAATACGGACAGCAGCAAAAAATCTCAGGAAATTATCATCTCCTGGCCTTGAAAGAAGTGGTTACTTCTGATGTTTCACCATCTTGAGGAATAGGCATAACTGGAGGTTTCAGTAAAATCAAGTGTTACTGACTTGATGATAATCTCTCAGGTGTTTTGGGTAGGGGGTCTTCTTAGGAAATGAGGAAGAACAGCATCCTGCTGAAAGCTAGGATTTTGTTTCAAGGTCATCTCTACGCAAATAAACCAGCTCTTTTCTACCATTGTGCAAAAGGATTCCTTTGAACACAGCTTATCTGCTCGTAGCTCCAATACGGTCATTATTTCCCAGCTCTTCCATAACATCCTCTGAGCATAGCCAAAAGAGAAGGGAACAGCTGGGTGGAGGTGGAGGACTTTTAAGGAGTCCTCGCAAGGGGTAGAGAGTCCAGTTATAAAAAAACTAGTTTTGAACTTCTGAAGAACTGGGGGCTTACTAAAAAGGGGAACCACAGGGAAGGCACACGGGAAGGAAATCCAAATGCAGAAAAAGGCAGAGCCACCGCTTAGCCAGCGTATGTAGTGGAATACCACCGTATGAAAGACCTTGCTGCTTATTAGGTAACATAATCCTTCAACCCAGATGTCTTTTACAGAACTGTAGCCTTAAAAACATTCAGTGTGTTTTTTTTCCTTTCATGAACATTAGTATTTTGGAAAACTACACACTGAATAATTGCTCAAACTCTTAGTGTCCCAAGGGCTGAGGCTGTGGTGAGTCACTCTGCTACATAAAGTGACCTTTTGAGAACCTTCTGCAGAATTGAGCAAGCAGCTGCAATCACAGAAGGAAAAAAACATGTAAACTGTTCTTTTATAGGGGCTCCTTACTAGCATCAGAACTGAACTCAGATCTTGTTGCAAGCAAGTGCAATGCAAGTTGCTGCTGGCAGCGTCAACTTTTGGCCCAAAAAGCTAATCGTTGTCCAAATTTTTGCCCAGAAGAGAAAGAGATGAGGAGTGGCTTGTTCTATGCTCTCGTCAATCATCAGAAAGTTTCCTGTCTTTCCAGGTATATAAAATTCGTTCACTTTACTTCCAAAATGTTCATGCAAACGTTAGCTTGGTCTCAGGCTTCCTACTTCCTTTTCCGCTGACTTTTGCTTTCAGTTTCAGGGTCCAACGGAGGAAAGAAAAATCTCCAAACGCAGTAAATCAGGCAGCTCCACCTTGGGCACTGCCTTCAGGCTAGTGAGTCTATTAACACTAGCTGTAGAAATACAACTGCTACGTAATTGGTCAGGTAAAGCAAATGTTGCGCTACTTTCTTCTTTCACCAGAAGCCAACAGTGAGTCAGGGGAAGTTTTTACCCAAGACTGCGTCCAAAGACCTGTAAGCATTCCCTCAGCTACCTCCTGACTTCTGCAGAGGGTTGTGTGCAAGTGGTGAGAATGGTGCTTTGCACTGTCCAGCTGGTTAAATGTGGTCAGTGCGGAACCTTTCCCTGTGTCCACTGGTGAGGTCTTTGTCAGCCCGTTCTTTGTGTGCCACGGATTTCCAGGGCTTCGACGCTGCAGACAACAGAGACTCGATCTGCTGCATAATGATTTTGATACAATTGCTACCACTGCATATGGCAGTAAAGATCTGCAGCTGAAACTGAAGGTCAGGTGCTTAGGCAGTCAAAAAAAACCCCTAAAATAATCTGGAGGGCCTGATAGCTTGGTGGTAATGGAGTGAGCACCCTGTCAGCAGGATAAGGAAAGAGTTAGAAATCCTTCTTTCCTCCCTCCCTAAAGATGTATCAACAGCCAGGCCTGACTGGGACGACTTGCAGGGTCTGGTTCACCACACAGCAGTGATGAACAGGAGTGGGTGCTCCGCTGTGGGCAAGGAAGGACTGTCATGCAGTTTGTGAGTTAGGTGTTTGGGGCATTAGCCTCTCTGTCAGAAGGGGAACCTTCCTGTGTGAATTTAGGTCATGCTGGCAAGGAGGAGTCTCCCCATGTGTGCGGGTGTTTTGTTTATTCTCCTCCTTGCCAAGTGCAAGAGCTGAGATTCTTCTCTAACGCGCGGGGCCTGCTCTGTTAATGTTTCACAGCAACAGGGTGGACCTAGGGCTGCACACTGGAGCCAGAGGGAGGAGGGATGGAAGGTGTTTGCCAAGCGTGCTGGGATGGGAGCCTTGATAAAACTCAGCTCTGGCACAGCAAGAGCACACAAGAACACACTTCAAGAACGTACTTCCTTGCTTTTAATCAAAGCTGCAAGCCTTTTTCTTACTATCTTGTCCTTTACTGTGCTGTGGCTTGTGACTCAGTTGTGTCGCTATTCAAATTTCGTTTTCTCCGCTCCTTTAATAGGTCTCCCAAAAAGCTGAGCAAGGTCTGAGCTGCCATTCAGCTCTTGCTGACTTCTTCCTTCTTTCCTCGCTTCCAGCTCTTTTCATTAGAGGTGTTTCTTAGTGCTTTCTAATCTACTTGCTCCTTTATGGCTTTGAGCCTAGTCTCAGGCTACAATAAAAAGTGTGGTGGCGAGACAGTAAGGCTAAAATACACTTTACTGCTTCCGTTTCCCTAGGGTGGGCTCTAACTCTGTGACTCTGAGCTGTAAGAACTAGCCATCATCCTTCACCTGCCCCTGAACTCTCCCTGTGCTGTTGCGGGGTACCAAGCACCTGGTAGAGGCCCTCCTTATTCGGAGAACAGGGTGACCTAGGGCAATCCTAGTGATCGTCCAAGTCAGATTGTCTGAAAGGACCGTATTATCGGGGGGAAACGCAACCAACTTCAACAAACTAAACTTTCAGTAGAGATGGTACCTGATCCCTCATGGCTTTCTGGCGTTTAAACAGGTAAGTAAAAAATGCATGTCCTGCAAGTACTGCACTTCCTCAAGTATAAGGTCCAGACTACCAGAGCTTGGTCCTGGCAGAACCTAATGCACTGTAGTTTATGTGATTTTATCTTTCCAGTGCTCCCAGTCGAGTCTTGGCTGGTTAGCAAGTCCAAATAACTTGTTTTTATGCTCGTCCAGGCCAACAAGGGAACTTTTCTGAAGTTTCTCCAATTCTATTTACCATATGTGTTTGGGTCCAGGTTTGTATTGACCTGTGGCTATAAACACATGAGTTTGAGGCCAGGCGTGCCATTTAGATCTTTGATCTACCAGAAAGCCAGATAACTCCCTTTGTATACACTCTGTGCATGATTTTACACAGCAGTTACTTCATCTAAGGTCAGCTGTAATTTATACTCAGAAACTTGCCTTCAGACCCACATTTTACAGCTGGTAGCATACAAAAAGCTTGACATTGGATAGAAACACCTGCTTTTGGGATCTGTGGTCAGAAAAACTCCAGAGACACAGATCTGGCAATATATGCTTCTGGCAGGGCAGCAGAAATCCGGTGGTTCAAAAGTTCAGATTTTTGACTCTTCAAAGGCAATGGCTAGCACAGCGTTTAAAAGTGTGCAAGTATAGATGGGAGGGAATGGAATTTCTCCCAAAGGCCTTTAGTGAAAAACAAATCTAACTCACACCATATGAAACTCACTGCTCTTACAATGAAGTTGTTGCCAAGCTGCTGAGAAACGGTGCTGGGAGATACATTCTGAGCACTGCCGCAAAGATTTTTTGAACTGGAAGCAAACAGCATTTTTAGAAAGGGAACTCTGTCAATAAAATAGAAGGTTGCCTCCTCGAATACCTGTCCATTCCTGTAGTAATCATTGTGGAATAACAGGCCATCCCACTGGCGTCCTCCTGGCTGTATTCAAAGTGAGCTGAAAGCTCACCTCTGCAGGGAGATTCTGGAGGACAGAAGAAGCTTCAGCTCCAGGAACTTTGTGGTCCTTGAAAAAGAGAGCCCAGCACTAGGGGACCGCAGCAAGACTGTGTGGCAGCCACGAAGACAGTTGCTCTGACCCAAAGCTAGACCTCGGGCTTGGGCTCCAGTTTGCCCCTTATCTTTCCTAAGCCTCTTAGATCATCAGGAGAACAAAACATTTTTTTGTTTTGCATGGCACAAAATGCCTTCTCCCTAAACCGTCTACCTGATCAGGGCTGCCCTACAGCTTCCGGGAAGCCAGTATGTGCTGTTCCTTTGAATCACAGCCCATCTTTCATTCGATCCCAAGCCATTTTGTGCTGACTCAGCTCAGACTCGATGCAAGCATGGTCTTCCCTTCTCCGCTGCTCAGCTTCCCTGCAGCAATTCCGGGGGAGGGCAATATTTTGCTGTTCGCATCACCTACAGAGCAGGGGCGTTTTGTGTAACAGCTGAGGCTTGTTCTGCATGCCTCGCAGGCCTGAGCTCACGCGAGCCAGAAGGCTGAGCAGTGGAGAGGTTTCTCTATTCCCAGCTTGCAAAAATACAAACAAAGCAACGCCTCTCTGCGAGGAAAAAGTGGTAGTGGAAAAGGGGGAACAAAAACTTCTTGTTGCATCTGCCCTTGGGTGCTGAGTGCCAATATGGAGGTGGTGTAACATAAATGGCCACGTCTACAGAGATCCTGTCTCAACTGCATGGGCAGGACTCCTGGAGAGGGGGTTCATGCCATATTGCTCCAAAATACCATCCTGCTCTGTTACTGAGAGCTCTCTCCTCTGCTCCCTCAGCTGTGGAAGTGGGATGGCTGTGACACGTGCTGGGATAGGAGGCCATTACACATGTCCAACTTTGGCAGCTGGCTCTGTATTTTTTCTTTGGCCATGACAACACACTGATGTTCAGGCTATCTCATTTCCAAGAGTTTGTGTAACAAGAGCTGCCCTTTGACAGCATGATTACAAATGAAAGGAGAGCACTGAACTCATTCCTGAGCTCTAGCTCAGCAAGAAAAAAAGTCCAAGACAGGAGGTTGCGTTTAAGTACATCTTGGGCAAACCAGCTGTGCCAAAAGCTTCCTGCCCGGGCTTGGCCAAGTCAGTTAGGCACTCTGTTCCCACCTGTGAAATAAGGGGAGTCATGCCAGTTCCCCGCTCACAAAGTAAGAAGCTGTTCTTGTCTGTGGCACTCACCATCTTGTAATAAAGCTCGACCCTTATTCAGAAAAGAATTTGAGATGCAATCAGAGCCAAGCCACAACCAAAATAACACTTGCTACGAGGCACCTGGCTGGGATCTTGTGCTACCCACACGCCTTCCCTGTAAGAGGTATGCAGTAAGCTGGCACGGAGGGTGCTCACCGGGAAGTCCCACATCCTAGTCGTTGCAGGCTCTGCTCCCCCTCCTCAGCTGCACTCTACAAAACCATGAGGCCGCAATTCTCGCTTGCCTGGATCCAGCCACCAGCAGCCTGTGCCGAGCCTGCGGCCACGCTCATAGCTGCCCTGCGGCTGCCAAGGGCTGGGGCAGGAAACTGCCCCTCTGGCCCTCGAAGCCAGGGCCGTCGCATGGCGAGGCACCTGCCGCCCAGGCAGAGCACAACCTCAGTGCTGGGGATACTTCTACGATGTCAGGAAGGACACCACTGCGGTGTGCTCCAGCTCTACCAGTAACAGATACGACAGCTAGATAGGACAGACAGATGACTTAATATTAACGCTAGATTCTGGTACACATATTTCATGTTAGCTGATGTTTATGCTAGACAACCTCACTGGTTTTTCCTGGGATTGCCTGGGTTGTGAAGTACCATGCAGAGATCTGCTCTCCTTACTATTTCTCAAAAGTGACTGGAGGCATTCCTGTTTTGCTACCTTGCTGGCATACACAAAGAAGAAAAATTTGGGGCATACAGCAGGAGAGGGAGGGGATTAAAATATTCAGTACCATAAGAGCTTTACAGCCAGTGAGATATTTTTCAAGTGAGGAACTTGCAAGTCTTTTACCTGGCTTCCATTTTATAAAGATTTTCTCTAACCAATTTCTTTCTGTAAGTAGATTTGGATATTAAAATAAATCAAATAAATGCAGCCCTGCTATAGGCTTAGAAAGATTCCCTGATAACTGTGGAAACTGCTGCCACAGTTTTAAGAGGAATGCAGAGTTACATTCCTCTTAAAAATACACCATTTTTAATTTCTGCTTATATGCTTGGGCCTTTAAGCATAGACGCATTCAATCACCATCTCGGAGGAGCCCATCATAAATCTCTGCTCAGTATTAGAATAATAACAACAGAAAGGACCTAAAACGCTTAGGGCAGAATACTCCTAATTTGCTGTGCTTTGAGAAAGGGTTTGTCCTCACACAGCGAGTGCGTTGCTTTATCTGAGGGTGCAGACATAGCAATAAGTTACTCTCGAGAAAGCTGGGCTGTGATCTTCTGCCAGGCAGCTACTTTGGAGTGGGTGCCCATGTCCAAATATCCCCCTTCACAAGCTGTTACCTCAGGACTTCTCTTGTGCCACATGTCTCTCCTGTTCCCCATCTCCCCCAGTTTTGTTCATGATCCTGTGCCCTACAATTACTTTCAGAACTGAGTTAGCTAAATTGATCGAGTTGGCTAAATTGCTGGAAACTTCTGTGTGGGTGAATGGAAACCAATTCCATTCCAGTTTACGTCAAATATTGCTTAAAACACCAAGGTATCAGATTAAGTTAAATCAGTACAAGACAGGCTTAAAATAAGTGTCTACAAGAGTTATCAGTTACCAGTGCAGTGAAACAGATTAAAAGCAGTTTACACTAGCACTGCTTTGCCTGAATCACAGGTTTTAGGCACTGCTTCTTCCCCTCCTTCTGCAAGCTTATTATGGAAAGCAAGAGCAGGTGGGGGGGGGACACTCAGGATCTTGCTCCATCTCCTAAACAGAGATAACTGTACCACGAGCACTGCGTTTTACCATAGATCTCCATCGTACAACTCTATTTCCTAAGGGCTTATATCTCAGACACAAGTTTATGGCATGATTCCCGCTTTAGCCACTACTCTTCTCTTGCCACTCCATATCCTGTGCTTCTAGGTCCGTACAGACGACAGCTTGGAAAGGTGGCCCAAGCCAAGAACATAAGTCATGCCTGAACTGAGATTTTGACCTCTTGGTCTTTACGCCAGTCTCCCAACGGGGCGGGGGGTCTCTGACTACTCCGGGTTACCCAAGGATGCATAACTTCCCTCTCTGTGGCTGGGAAGCTCAGAATATATTCACATTAGGAAACGGCTAAGCAGATACAAGGGACGCTTAGGTGAAGGGCTGGAGGCTTAGAGCACGCCAAAGACAACATTTGGGCACCATGTGCTCAGCTCTCAGACAAAGAAGCCAAGTGCTGTAGGTGGTGAGTTAGTGAAATACCTTTCTCCCACTTCTTTTCAAAATGAATTATGATCATCTAGTGACAGGTACAACGCCAAACTATATATAGCATTATTTTGCACTGACTAAAGAATACAGCAATTACTCCTTAAGCTCAGCCTAACGCTGTGGTCACGCACAGAGGTTTACTGGCTCTGAAAATGCTCTACAAGTGTAAATGCCAACTAGTGATTATACGGGCTGACGCTGTACAAAAAGGCACTATGTGCAGTAGCTTGTTTCAGCTAGAAACTGCTATGCAAACTCACCAACAGAAGCGAAAGAGAACAAAAGGACTTAAAGAAAATGACTGAAGTAGAAAATCTTCCTGTGCCTAGAGGAGTATAAGGCATTAATCTCACAGTTTTGCTGGTAAGGAAAAGGAAAGTGGTTTGGAGCTGCTCTGGGGACTGCAGCCCTTTGATGGTGGTTTCAAACAGAAGCTGTCAGATAAGGATGCCTGGTGGCCCACGAGATATTGTTTGATTTGACAGTGGTCCTCTCCTGAAATGCTTAGGAGGTGTTAAGTGAAGCGGAATGAACATGTGGGCAAAAGTATACTGCATATTGGCTTGAATCTCTAGGTAAATTACCCTTTGCCCGTATTAAAAGATCTCGCATGTTTGTTGGTTGAGAAAACATACAGCAAAGACTTTATTAGAGAAAATACAAAATGCTAGCCTTAATTATTCACCAAAACCAAACTCCCAAACTGTAAATCAACATAGAAAACTCATAAATCACCACTGGAATTGAGGGATTCACAAAGAGCAACAGAAACCCAAACCTCAACTCCAACAATTAACAATCTAAACATAACTATTAGAAACTTCTTTGTAAGATTTGTTGCACTGCGATTAACTGCTGTGCTGGAATTGGTCTTCAGTGAGAAGAGGCCCCCTCCCCCCCCCTTTTTTCCCCCTCTTCTTATCCATACACCATATTTTCCCTTGATGTCTGCCTTGTACATTTTGCTATCTTAAAATACTCACTTTGAGTGAATTTCGTAACACTGCTGCACACTGTGTTCTCTAATGATATGGAGAACAGTGAGGTACAACGCTGGTGAGGGTAATACGGTAGTGGAAAGGTTCTGTTTGGGCCATGCATTCCTGGCTATCAATGCTTTTTATTAAGTTGGGTTTCCTTTTCTTTCAGGTCACAAGAAGCTGTTTTGAACAGTGTAACTGAAATCTTTTTATTCCAAGGAAAAGCTCATCTCTGTTGCCAGTCTCATTTTTCTTCCTGTGTATGTTATCAAGACAATATATTTTTAAAATACTGTTATCGCAGAGATCACCAGGGGATGGCATTATCCTAATGCTAAAAATACATTTTTTCTTAGCTCGTGGCCAAGCTTTTGTTGTTGTAAGATGAGCTTTGACTCTGTGTTTTCGAACACGCTCTTTTGGGGGGAGCTGCGGCAGCAGCAGGAAGTCTGATTGCTGCTTAACCGTTCTACCCTGAGTCAATTTTGAAACTCAGCCGCTAACTGAGGAGCAGGCCTCGATGTCTGAGCAGTAGCTGAGCACCAGCTGTGAACACCTCTGATCCAAGAAGGGCTTGCAAAGTGTAAATAACACAGATGAGCGCACTAAGAAAACACCCACGGAGACAAGCTGATCCCAGCGAGCTCAGTGTTTTCACACCACACTCCACGCCACTGCTTTCCTCTTGTGGTCCGGTGCAGACGCGAACGGTGCGTCTTCACAACTCAGGTTCAGCAAATAACCTGACACAAGCCGGGACTGCGCGACTGACTGTGGGTGAACAGGGAAACTGTATCTTGCCTCAGTGCGGCTAGAAGCCGAGCCAAAGCGCACTGAGGAAAGCAAGGAGTCACCAGGGTTTGCACGCGGCCTTCTTGCAGATGAAGTTCTGTGCTCTAGGAAGTAGCTGGAGGCTTTGAACGAGTGAGAAAAAGGAAGAGCACAGCAACACGAACATAACGAAAGGGAAAAGTCTGGGGAACATGGTCACCTATAGATGGTGCAATCAAAGGCCATGTCAGCACAGCACAGATCAGTGCCTAGAGAACATAGCTCCACCAGGCTATTTGATGATATAAGCAGGCATACCCTCAAGAGAAGGACCAAAGCCCCGCCAAAATTCCTTTTACGTACCCAAACTGGTTTCCAGATGACTTTAAAAATATGTTTACGGAGTCTCTTCATCAAACTACGCCTTTTACTTGCAAATGTAGAGTCCAAAGCGGTAAGTGTCAAAGAAGGAATCAGAATGTAGTAGGCAACTAGCAGAAACCCCCTGAGCCAGAAGGCAGAAAATGAAAAATACCACTGATTGATTTGACTGATTAAAGGTGCAGGAAGAAGATCATGACAGAGTTACCTAAATATGTGGATATTCTCTATTTTCTTTAAAGAGTGGTCTCATACACATACCCAGATAAAAAAGCATAACCCCCAGCCAGAAAATTCGTTCCTAAAATCTTTCTTGTGTACACTAACCTCTTCAGTAACCTAATCCCAGACCGCAGTGCTTACACAGCCCGTAAAAGCCAGCTCTGTGCCCATGCGGGATGACGCTCCTTTGCTTGCAGTCACTGTTAACATGGGGATGAAGGAGGAAGAGAAGGCGGGAGGGGCTGTACAATCAAAATTGTGCCTTGCGCTTTGAAGCTAGTAAGCCTCAAGTTTAAACTGATCCCCACGGCAGAAAATCTAGCAGCTAAGGGCCCTCTTGCCGAGCAGTCCTGCCCCTTTTGGGTTGCTGCTCAGGCAACAATGTCACGGTTAAGCTTTACTCTTTCAAGACAAGAAGAGGCATTTTCTAAGGTAGCCAGGTTGGACGACCGCTCTTCTGAAAGGTCTCCAGCCTTGTGCCTTTCCACAAAATCAGTGCGTGCTTAAAAGTAGGTACCTGCCTTTGCTGAACTTGTCAGTAAAGCAGGGGGAATTAGCCGCATCAGGACTGCAGTATCAGGCTAGAGGTGAACAACTGGGGCCAGAGCACTCTGTGCAATGAGGCTATTTAAGCTACGCTGCACTGATCTGGCTCCCTCTGCACAACAGCTGAGCTCTGCTGGCCCGTGCACATCACTAATGGATCTGCAGAAGCACAAGCGCTGCGCACAGAGCCGCCGGTCGTGGCTGAGGTGCGACAAGCAGGGGCGAGAGGCCTGCAGAGAAGCACAGATTTTTCAAACAGTACTTCACGCTCCTCCCTCTGGACCAGAGCAACAAACGTGGAGAGGGGCATTAAGCTTGCAGCGCTGGGGCTCGGGACGTGTGCACATCGGAGACAGAGCAAGGACGCCACGACGACTACATTCATACTAGCTCCTCATGTCTTCTAGGGAGCACGCAGAAGCAGACGGGTCCCGTTTTATCACCAACGGTCCTGTTACCACCCTTGAACGATAAATATATCAGCCCCGTAACATTGACTGTTCTCCTTCGGCTGCAAGACACCTTGGAGGAGGAAGCCGTGCGAAACCGGGGAGATGCTGCCAGCGTGACGTCTGAGCCAGCCAAGACGCCCGGGCTGAGGGAGACGCAGTTGGAAGGAGGGCAGCCGCAGGCCCCGGCGCTGCGCACGCATGAGCGGTGATCTGTGGGGTTCAGGCTGTCGGCTCCTGCCGGTCCACGGGCTTGGCAGGCGGCGCGCCCTGCCCCTTCTGTGCTGGCGGAAAGGTAGGCGCCAACACCGCTCCCCAGCTCAGATGCATTTCAGATGGCGAGGGGAAGGTACGGAGCTGGACTGCGCCACAGCGAGTGAGCCACCATGGCTTTCATCTAAATTTTAAATGCAATATCAATTCGCCAAATGTGAAGGAACTTGCTTATTAAAGTAAGAGCAAGTTCAGAATCCCTTTTAAGCCATTTGATACTGCGTGTTTTCAACCAGGAGTGGGTAATAGCATAAAACAAAGGGTTTCCAAAGTGCCTTCCTTCTCACTCACCCAACTCATACATTTACCTTCATTTTCCCAGCAGTTCTGGGCTTCTGCAACGTCTGCTTTTTGCTTCTGCTGTGCGCTGCATGGAGGGGAATATGGTAAGGTACACATGGATACTGCAGAGCAGCACATTTTTTAGTCACAGTTAAGGGGGTGGGAGCTGTTCATTTAAACTTCTCAAATTTGGATTGCACAAAGAAAAAAAAATCCTCCAGAACCTTAATCGAAAACCATATTCGCCTTCATCTCACGGTTCAAGTGACAGGAGAGTCAGCTGAACTTTTCTCCCCCACGAGATTTCAATTTACAATAAAAAGGTGATGATTTTAACGGTGTTTTAATGGCTTTCCTTATCAGACCAACTCTGAATATAAATAAAAATGGTCACCAATCTATGCTTTCCTTTTATAAAAATTATTCAAAGACACTTGCACTATGGTAGTCTGCGAAGTCATTTGAAGGGCATCACTACACATCTATAATTCCTAAATCTAACATAATAAAGAGAACTACAATAAATTTTATAGGTAACTCCACTGCTTAATGTGGAAATCAATAGCTAAATATTAGCTCTGTATTAATTAAACATACAGGAGATGATTTATTTACTGTGATTGAAAATCTAGAAAGTTTTTAACTGGCTGTGGAACAGAAGCAGAGCATTTTTCTTCCTTATTGAAAACCTGCATAGCTCTAGCTGCTTAGATTGCTAAGAAAAGTGCAGAGAGCTTTTTCTTGAGACTTCTTCAAAGACCGCGTCCTGCAAGAGGGTGTTTTGAGGATGAGCCGCATCATTTTGTACTAAGGATACGGGTGAGGCATGGCTTGCTGGTGGGGCGTATACATTCACAATTAGAAGAACTGATCTAGTTGATGCAATCACATAAGCGTTGGGGCTTTATAGGCTCAAAGTTTATGTTTACGGCATTTTTTCAGTCGTCTCATTTGGTCTAATAAAAGATTTTATCTATTTGTACAGCCAGCTACACATAGATTGCAACTGGCTGCACAGTAAGATGTATTTTTACATTTTTGACATTCTTCTCAAACAACTCTCTCTGCATTTTCCAAAGGTGGCAAATCCTTTAGCTGCCTCTTACAAAAGACAGCCTCAGGAAGAACCTAAGATTCCTCAGTGAATCAATCTAAAATGTAATCATGCTATCTAAGAAGTACCTGGTTGCGTTTCATCTCCCCTTTGCACGCTCTGACCTGGGTAAAAGGGCCCAGGGGCGCGTAACCAACCTGCAGGCTGGAGCCCCCGTGTGCGAGGATGTGCCAGCTCTGGGGAGGGCAGTCCGAGAGATGGCTGGTATCGGGCCGGTTCTTGTGCTCACAAGACTGCATGGCTTCAGTTTTGAATACGTGCAATTATTTCAACAGAGAATGAAAGACAAGGTTCTCCACGAAAGGGAAACCTCTGTTTGCTGCTAGAGAATTCCTTTGGTTTTGGTACCGAAGTCATGCAGATTTCAGTTACTAGATAATAAGCTTTAAATTAATTTAAGTTTTAAAAGAGAAGCAACTGAAACTTTATATAAAATTGGCCTATGCTGGAAAGAAGTTCCTAGTGAAGTACCAGAAAGGTTCACTAGTCTCTCGACTGCCAAAAGAGACCTGGAGGAAAGGGCAAGAAAAGAGATGCCCAAAATCACAGACTATAATAAAGGCAGAAGAATAACTAATGAACTCTGCATTCAGACATGGAAAGGCTTAGGTCATTTAAGCGCCTCAGCTAAAATATAACAAATACCAGAAATCAATGCAGGTAAGTGGAGACTACTGAATATTGAGCAAAGAACAGAAAGAACCCACATCTGCTTAGGTAAGTAAGTGCAGTGAGATATCAGCAACGAAGAGATTAGTGTGGCACGGCGAAAATATCCACCAGCTACCGACACAAAGAGCATCTCTGCAGTGACGCAAACAAACAAACAAAGTGCTGTTTTGAGCTGCTAGGCTAAATCAAAAGACAAATGTACTACCGCTTTGTACAGCATGGCTCTGTCTTAGAGCTCTTTGGCCATATGAACCCTACTTTAAGGCGCTGGCTAAAAGACAGCTCAAAACAGGAGGGCAACGGAAATTCTACAAGCATGATTTATTAAAACAATATGAAAACCTTATCAAATAAAGAAATACGCACACTGTCTTCCTTCTCATCTAAAAGCACATGCATTTACTTTCTGTACCGTACAGCGTCTTTCACTTTAATTCTATTTTTCTTGCCTTTTGCTTCACCAACTGCTGATCTGTTTGCCAGCTTTGCTGCACAATAGGCTGTATGCAAATGTGCTAATTTCAAAGGGTTTAAAAAAAACAAATCCGCATTTACTGTAACATGCTTCTTTGCTGAAAGTGATCTGAATCTAGCATCCTTTTCCCCAAGACCATCACAGAAATACTTTTATGTTATGGCAGTAACTGTCTATGTATGTATTTCAGCAATATTCCTCTAAGAAACTGCAGAAGACACATTGTTCTCTGGAGGAGAATGTAAAGCTCTTAAAGATCCTATATCCTAATTAAGTGGATTGCCAGGATAATGCCAGAGAGGAGACAGAGAACATTTGTTTCCCGTTTAAGCAAGGCACTTCATGAAAAAGAATATTTTTCATTGCAAATGCCACGAGCAGGGAAGCTGGCTCCATCACTAGAAACTCTGTTTTAAACCTGACCAAGTGCAGGATGAGGGTCGTTGGCACAGGGAAGCAAGCTGGGCTCCTTAAAACAACATGGATCACTCAGCGAATGCTATTACCAATGTTATTGCCATCCAGATATAAATATGTACATGGACTATCATTTTCTTGTAACAAACGGTAAAAGATATCCTGGTGACAGTGAGGCAGTCATGGAGAAAGGATTACTTTATCACCTACCTATGACTGTGTTTCCCAAGCAACATTCGCACCAATCACAAGCCCTGTGTGATCATTAGTTCTTGCACATGGCAGCAATGAAATTGTCCCTTAAAGTAAATCATTCAAGGATTTTTATAATCTGAAATAAAATTTTCTAATATTTTTTTCCTAAGTTTTCCAGGTTTAAGGTTTTAATCTTTTATTATTTATTGTACGGCAGTTGTGAAGGGCATGATGAGAAGCCCTGCGTAAATAGTTGTCGTTGGAGGATCAGCGCGCGACAATGCTGCATTCAAGGAATTAATGATTTCTTTTCTTTCTCGTGTCACCTCAATGTTCTTTCTGAGGGTGTTCAGACTGAACAAAACACAATAAGAATAAAACAAAACAAACTAAAGCTGCACTTTGGCTTATGCGCATTTTCCTACCTCCCGGCTAAAGTTGTTGATAAATATTCTCTAGAAATTGTACTGAAGAGAGAGAGTGGCATATACATTTTCTTTTCTTCCTTCACACTTAGAGAATCAAATTCAAAAGAACACATTTTTCTACTGTTTTATATGACTGAGGCACAGACAGTTCCTCTATTTTTATACTATGATGAACCACTCCCTTTAACTACTATACACAGAATTTAACCTTTGCCATCTTTACCTCCAGTAATTTTTTTTAATCCCACCAGAGCCTGAATTACGTGCTAATCACAGCAAAATACTGGACATTCTCTTAACTGTGGGCTTAAAAATAACCCTCTTTCAACAGAAAAAGACATAAAATATCTCATTAGGCCAATAGCACTACCAGGCACAATCCATCCTAGAGTATAAAAAAATTTATGCTACATGTCATTTCTTTCTACCTAAATTCTACGACACCTGGAACTCAGAGACCGAATATTTGGTGCGAGTCCATTGCTGAATTGAAAGTAAAACAGCTCCAGCCGCATGCTTATGGGGCTTCATCCTGCTCAACTGAACGACAAGACTTGAATAGCAGTAAGGTCAAAGCTGCATACAGAGGTTTTCCCCTAAGCTACCGAAGCACTTGACTGACTGTTGCATTAAGGGCATGAGTAGAAGTTGTCGAAATCAGGCCCTGCGTCTCTGTGTATCATGTTTTCATTCTTTACATACTGCTTGTCTAATATTTCATACGAAATACATAAAACCAATAAGGTACGTGTCCTGGATGAATTTCAGCACAGCTTCCGCAGGCCTTTACTCAGGTGCATAATCTGCGTCTGTCTAGATAGCTGGAGAGCAGAATTGACTTGGGTGAGCGCAGAGCCCTAGGACTGGGCACTGGGGACAGCACTCCATATCCCAGGATGTTGCCAGGCATCATCCTTTGACCGCAGTCCGCTTTCTAACGCTACCGTGATTTGTTAGTCAGTCATCACTGTTCGTTTTCAACTGCAGGATGAGAAATGCTGGTAAGGAAAGAAAGTGGGAGCAGAGCGTCAGCTCTCTGCAAAGAGAACCTAAGGAAAGGAGGCCATAGGAACCACGTGATCATTCAGAGGGTAAGTGTTTAGAGACCATGGGAGACTGCAGACAAGCCCAGCCCCACAGATGCCGCTTACTTCAAATCGCTCAGCACTAGGGAAGACAGAGGCTCTTGTTTATTAGCCCCACTTGTACTTGATTTAAAAGAGCAACTATGAAATATCTGGGGGCCCAACCAAGTAGGGAAAAAAAAAGTCGCAAGAATAGCCTGCTTCTTAGGAGCAGCTCCAGTGAACAAGTGCCAGCAGGCTCTGGTCCACAGTGACTTTTAAATCCTTCAAAACAAACTCCCGTGTTCAAAAGAAAGCAGCTGAGGCTCTGCCTCGCGCTTCAGACAATTATATGCCCTTCACATCTTTTTTATCTGCTTGACTGTATGCCCTACATCAGGACCAAGTCCATACAGTACTAAGGACATATAATTCATCCCAAATGATCAAGGATAATTATATGCTTAAAGAGCAATATGCAAAGGTTCTCCTACAGATAATTAAGGAGAAAACTCACAGTTCACCCATGTGGGAAGTTAGCCAGGAAGTGCAGACATACTTTGGGAATTCATCCATTATTTATAATCTGCAGTGTCTTGTCAAAAACCCTAAATGAAAAGTTAAAGCTTTAACACATTCGCTAGCATACTGCTGGGCCATCACCTCCCATTAGTTTTTAAGTAACACTCCCATTGGGCCAGATTCATCAGAAGGTTTCCCGGCACCTGCTTAAACTCTCGGGACCTCAGTGAAGATTCGGCTCAAGGAAGCTCAAAATCGGTCACTGTCACTGCCCTCGCCCTGGGATTCAGCCAGATGTGCGCGAATGCAGCTGTCGCTTTCAGACTGACCGCCTGGAGCCTGGAGGTCGGCCACGAAGGAGCGCACCCCTTGCATCCAGCCAGGACTTTCCCACCGAGTATCGCAAGGTGCTCACAAAATGCTCCAGGTCTCGCCCTCGCACTGAGTTTACCGCTGATGGGTGTGGAAGATGCTAAACATGGGACTAGCTGACTGCAATGTGGCTGCCTGCAGGCCAGAAGTAAGCCACAGTCTTCCTCAGCTGTCTGAATCAGGAACTTTCCGACCTACCTACTAATGATGAGAAAATAATACTGCACACTGTTAGTATTGTAACTCTGCCACTTGTTTCACGTTGGAAACAACTTCCCATTTGATTCTCCTTCTTCATTAAAAAATAAAATAACGCTAGGTTTCCATTTCCACTGTGGACTGTTCCTACAGTATTTCAATTAAAACAGCTCATTTTCAGGCCCATTTTTTTTCCTGGACACCCCTATACTTTCATTCTCAGCTGAGGTGCAAAACTCAATTAGTTATTAATTGAGGCACGTTAAAATTCATTAACTGTGCGTGTGAAGCTTAAGCTATAATTAACTGTCTTCCCAGGCTTTTGTTCTTTAATCTCCAGGTAGAAGGTCCCACCGTTAATATGAAAGATAACGCATAACCCTACAGTCTCCCTTGTGGGTAGATAGCTTAGTTCTGGTGGTGGCAGTGCGACATTAACCCCACTGGAGACTTCATGTGCTAACGCTGTCCTGTCAGCTATTGAATACTGTGTGCCATGTGTGAATTGGAGCATATTTGGAAAGAATGAGAGCAGGAGAAAAAAAAAAAAAAGATGAAAATATTTTCCAAAAGGTCATTTTCAACAAGTTCAGTGTCCTGCTACAGGACGTGTATACCAGTCTCATTACTACGTGCATATCTTCCCTTCCAGCTTTGCCTCTGCAAGAATTTTCATTTTAAAGAGCTACTAAAAAGTAGCTCAAGGCAAATTCTTGTTTCACATATGGAACAGCAGGAAGCCAACCTTTATTTTAAAGCAAAATGAACGCGGAAATTAACTTACATGTCAAGTTCCAAGGCTTAACTTTGCAGTGATCGCTCTGGAATTTGCATATATTTCTGTTACGTCTCTGTTCGCTATCGGGATGCCCAGGCTTCTGAAGAAGGCAGCTTAAAACTAACCTACATATAAACGGGCTCTTCCCCAGTGCAGCTGCCTGTGGGGTGGAAATTTCAGAACAGTTCAGTGGAAGTGGCTCCCTGCATCTAATCCGAACTGTCTTAAGCAGAACGGAAAATCTTGCCTTTAAACCTGCAGGTGGCTGAATACTGTATCAATAAGCAACAGGAGAGAAGAAGTGGAGGAAAAGGAGCAACTGCAAAGGAGGAGAAAAGGGGATGTCTTTCGCTTGATGTTTGTTGAGATCAGGATATCACGGTGCTACGACAAGGTAAAAATAACATAAAGGGGAAGCGGAAAGAAGCAGAGGCAGAAAACAAAGTGCTTTTTGAGGTTATTTTCTCAAGATCAGTTGTCGCTTATTTATTCCATGCACTATTTATGGGGTAATAACTGAGACGTTTGCGAATTGGAAGGACCGTTTACATCAGGCATAACAGCCCGGTAGAGAGAGAGGCTATACGCAGGCAGACATGGAAGGCTCTGCCTTCAGTTCCAGGCCCGTAGCATTTCTCCTGATTTGGAAGGGGAGCTGTACATTTCTTTTTTAAATGTTAGAAGCTGTAGTTTAGGAGGTCAGTGCGTGGCACAGCCTGGGGGTCTACCCCGTCATCCCCAACGTGTGCAGTACCTTGTGTGGCAGAGCGGGGGGACGGGTTTGAGACACGTGAAGGCTCCCTCAGTCCTTACTCTGTTGTACTCCTGTCCAAAAAGCCCCGTAGGTCAGAGGTTCCAGCGTTTCTCCGGAGGACGAGGAAGAGGGAGAGCCTTACCCCTGGGCTCCAGCTCCCATTCCTTCCTAAAGGCTTGTTCTGCCCAGTGACGTTAACAGAAGATTTGCCTCCCCAAAAACAGAGGTTGCCATGAAGCCATGGGCAGCCAGGGATGGGCAGGCCAGGCTGGGGAGCTGACAGAGCCAGGCCTCCGTTTCCATTCCTCCCCCCCTCCCCCTCATTTCTGCAATGTGCCAGCCTACACATTGGAGCTGGCACAGAGGGAAAGCAGTCTGTGCCAGAAAACAAGTCTGGTGCAGATTATTTCCCTGCTGGAGCAACGAGGAAGCCATGGAGACTTTGGGAGTCGCAATATGGTTCCTAACCCTGCTCCTGCTGCAAGGCGGTCAGGCACGGCTTCTTAGCGGGCTGGACTGTAAGGGCAGCGTCCGGCCCCGGGGCTGGCAACGGCGAGAGCAGCATCGGTGCTGCGCTTCGGTGGCGGCTCGTTTCCTACGGCTCTAAGGAAGCACTAAGGGCTGAATGCTACATCCAGGGCACATTAGAGTCAGACACTGTCCTAGCACCCTCTAACTTCTGCCCCAACACCAGAGCGACAGATGGGGAGACTCTATGGCAGAGAGAAAGAGAAAAAAAAATTAAAAAAAAAACCCCAGGCTTTATATAGGATGAAAGAATAAATTTTCCTCTTGGCACAGTGACAGAGATAGCATAAGACTTGGATGGCGTTTGCTCGCCCTTCACCTAGGGCTCATCAAGTGCATCCCAGGTATCAATCTGGAGAGGTTTGGGTCCTCTCCAGATGGGAAGGACCATTTTCTGTAGCACAGCTGGAAGAAGAAATAGCGAAGGAGAATGGAGTGGAAATCTGAGAGTGCAGCCAAGACACCGTTTGATTTTCTGCACTGCCCTATGCGTGCGTGTCCTACATTTTGTCATATTATTCCCCTCCAGAGTAACACGTGGACACTGTGTGTGTATCTACACAGACGTGCTTTTGAACAGGGGACCTGCACACCTCTGCCTTGATATGGGGTCAACCACTGCAAAGCTGCATTCAGGGTCTTGCATCTATAGGTACATTATTAACCCATGCAATCAGCTCAGTCACACATACAAGCTGCTTACGAATATGCGTCTTCCTTCCTTTCTCTCTGCGGGGCTGACAAGTCTGTGACGCGTGGATCCAGGGAAATGACATTTTGCCCACCGGCTGACTCCAGAGGGCTAAAGCTCAAGCAACTGCTTCTAGCCTCAGAGCCCTCAGTCCCTGGAAGCAACCCGTCCGAATGCGCTGCTTGGACAGTGCCTTAAGCTGCTGGGCAGGCACAGCCAGCATTTTGTGTCCATTACTCATCTCCCCAACTGACTTAGCAGCAGTGCTGATGTATTCATTTCTCTGTGTTGAGGAGTCAGGGAAGCAAACAAGGCTTTTGTGAAAGCCCAGAAGAAAAAAAAAAAGGCAATGACCTTGCAACAATTTTTCACGTGCCTCTGTATCAATCATACATGTCCTGCCCTCATAAGCTAGAAAAGCAGCGCTAATACTAATATTGATGATGCTGTCAAGCCTTTACAATAGGCGTGTGACAGCACCATGTTAGCCCGTGATACAGATAGTCCAGGCAATCAATAGCTTGAAAAGTCTCATATGGAAACAGCCACACAGTCCAAGTATAGAAGATGGGGTGTAAAGTGTTTTCGTTCTTCTTTCTAATCCTTGCAAGGATTCATGCTTGAGGGAGTTAACCACCTCAAAACTGCTAGAAATAGGCTTATTTTAATGAGAGCAGACCAAAGCAGCATAGCCCTGTTCCTACCAACGAGCACGGGGAATTGAGAATTAGCAGCGCTCTGCTGCGAAAAGCAGCTGAACGTAAAGAAAAGGACAATAACAATCATACTACGTTTCCAACTTAAAGGCCTGGGAACACTGTCAAATTTGCTTGCGATTTGCGGGTTTTCCTCATATGAGTCTGTGAACTAACAGCTCACCTTAGCAAGAAGCCTGTCTCTGCTCTAAATGCAGGTGGCTTCATTACCCTATCAAAATATTAATAGCGGTGTTATAAGATCAACATTTGTTTTGCCAAGAGCAATGAATAATACAAACAGTACCGCCTAAAATCATGATTATTTTATTTAGATCAGAAGCTGAGAGCCACCCTCTGATCCTGTGCCAAAACTGAATGAAAATGAAGTGCATTTCAAGCTGGTGAAAGGTAATGGATACAAAGGCACAGAGAATGACCTGCTCCGTTTATCAACAGAATACAGAAAGTCAACAGCAGCACCGCTTCCCCCCAAACTACATCTACCAAATATGCCGGGTTTTTCTTTCATTTCACCTTTGGAGCATGTGTACTGCAGAAGCTGAAGAGTGCTTGCTTCAAGCAGAAACAAGTTTTTTTGGTTTGCTTCTTTCCAAAAGCAGTGACCCAAAAACTCTATCATTAGTAACAATAATTAAAAGGTGCCATAAGAGGGAGCGTATGGATGATTGCCACTAAAAGGAACATTCTCATTAATTTATTACAGATTTTTAACTTGGCTTCATTAGGACATGTCTGTTGAAGGCCATTTAGGACTCTGGGGATATTCCTGTACTTTAGATCCCCTCCATGTTGTCGGGAAGAAGGAAGGCAAGAAAGATTTGTTGGCTAGTGTACAGTTTTGCATGTGTAGCCAGGGAATTTATCATTTTGTCAGTCTTCTAGCCAAGAAAAAGCGGCCTCTTGAAATCAAGGATGCGATTGACTGGGTAGCCATTTAAACGTGAGCATCAAACACTGGTCTCTCTAGTATGACAGAATTTTAAACTATCTTTTCTTCCCTCTGTAATCCTGCCAACCTGTGAATGACCACAGAAAGTTCTCGAGAATCTGGAGTGGGAAGATTTCTCAGCGAGGTGCTGTACATGCTGTCATGGCATGTTTGCCATTAGCCTGCTTTCTTTGTACCCCAATTGTGTGTCACCTGGAGGAAGCCATTCTTTCATTGGCTTTCTCAAATTCTTCTATACTCATCTTTCTGCTCTGCACACACGATTTTCGGAAGAGTCGCTCCATAGCACAAGCGGTCCTTCTGACGTTCCCACTCTCACAAACATACCAGCCTGCACCGCACACAGATTAGGTTATTGCAGTGCCGCTGTCCAAATGCTCCGTCATTCCTTGTCTGATGATTTCTTCTTCCCCATCCTGCAGGAGGCTGCCTTAGCATTTCTGCCAGTGGAAAACATACAGGGTGGTGTTGCAGCTGCCCCCCTCTAATGGATAAACCATTGGGGGATAATTTTGTTTAGAATACTGTAAATTCTGTGCCAAGCTGAATTCAGCAGTAGAGTTTAACAGAGTAATTTAGAGAGATCTAATCAGATCTCTTAGGCTCAGCCCAAATGGAGAACTTGCACTGTTTACAGTAGGACTCATAAAAGGCATCACAAAGGTGCTTGCTAGAAAAAACTGCTTCTCCTTCCTTGGGAGCACTGATGAGAACTCCTGAAGGTCTAACCCAAGCTTTAAGAGTTGATGATGAACTTGGTGATGGTTGCTGGGCTGGCAATTTTGGAGTCCGAAGTGAGCAGGTATAACCCAGTGAAATTGCTATAATGCCTAAGAGCGTATCCTGTCCTCAAACTTGAAGAAAGAAGCAAATGGCTCGATTCCTTTAGTTTATCCTTTCAGTTCTTTTTATAGTTCCTTCCTCCTGCTTATTTCATCTACTGCTTGCATTTGGGTTTCACATTAAAACTCCAGAAACTCAGAAAATGTTTGCACTATGCCAGTCTTTGTTTCACCAACCATAAGGAACTCGACCTCATGTGAACAAGTCTAAGGAAACAAGGTGACCATCTCTGCATGGCACTTGGGCACCTGATTCCTTTAAGCTTTTTTGTAGAAACCTGCTTCATTGAATCTTTTTGATTAAAAAAAAAAAAAAAAGCAGCCCTACAAACAATAAATAACAATGAGCACTTGGGAGAAGTTCCCTTGTTAGACAATACCCATAAAGCAGAGTTAACTAATAATTAACAAACTTAGCAGATACTAAGTATGCAGCAGCCCTCTCTAATGGAGCAGAAGACAGGGAAATATTAAAGAAGTGCTAACAGCTGGCTTGTTAATACTCTGAGAGCCAATTTCTTACATAAGACACAAATGGGAAGGCAGAAATGTAATTAAAGTCTATTTTAAGGTAAATGGGAGAAAAATACCTCATGAATCGCATCGGTTATTATATGGGTATTTTGTAACTATTGGTCTACCAAATGTCCCCGGTTGCCTCCTGCCCTTGCCCAGGGTAGGTCTGACAGCACACCGAGAAAGAAAATGTCCTGGCCTGCTTCTCAGGTACTACAAGGAGCTTTCAGCACAGGGAGCTTGTTAAAATAAGAGGAAAACCGCTCTCAGAAAAGACGTAGACACAGGGAAGCTTTTCAGCAGATGCAGGCTGTGGACCGGCCCTACTAAGCAGATAGGAAAATACTAGCACTCCTCGGCCATTTTTTCAAAGGCCATTAACTAAACGAAGATAAGCTGCTTGATTTTTCACAGCTACAGAGCAGCTGCAGCAGTGGCTGTGGGCTCTTGGGAATGTGAAGCAGCAGGCTTTTAAAAGCTGAAGTCCTATAAAAGCAAGACTTAAGTCACCAAGCCAGAGGCATCCTGGGTGAGTTCCAGCCTCTGGGAGTCATGGGGGGGAACAGTGTTTCCGAAAAAAATATGCTAATTCTGTTTATCAGATTAGAAAAGATACTTTCATATCAGCATAGCTTTAAACGAAGTTGTTCCTACTTTTAAGGTACTTTTAGGAAAGCTTTGAGGCATGCACCTCTAGGGAAAATGGTTATAATTTTCTTTTTTTTTCAGCAAAAACATACAATCTATGAATTACATCTGCTTTCATTTTTGTGAGCAGCCAGCTTTGTTCCTACGTGCACTTCTCTTCTAATTGCCATCAGAAAGAAAAAGCGCAGGTCTTTCATCAGATACCATCCGGAGTGAGTTAGCCAGGTTAAATCCACCCTGAATGGTAAAAGCAAATTAATCTAGGCTGATAAGGCATGAGCCTTTAGGTGCCAGGAATCTGCTAAAGCCCCTATCTGCAGAGATTTACTCCTGCACTTCATTCCAAGAACGCAGAACTCCCTCCAGCCCAGTGCAACTTCACTTCATACGTGCACATATTGATTTTCTCAACTACAATGTAAACAAAGAAATTTCTACCTGCTGCTAACATTTTGTAGATAGCATGCAACTAAGAAGCTTACACAGCAGGAATTCTTTAAGACATCTAATATCTGCATATCACAGAATCACAGAATCACAGAATCGTTTAGGTTGGAAGGGACCTCTGGAGATCATCTTGTCCAACCTCCCTGCTCAAGCAGGGTCACCTAGAGCATATTGCCCAGGATCACATCCAGACGGGTTTTGAATATCTCCAGCAAAGGAGACTCCACCACCCCTCTGGGCAACCTGTTCCAATGCTCTGTCACCCTCACAGTGAAGAAGTTTTTTCTCAGGTTCAGATGGAACTTCCTGTGGTTCAGTTTCTGCCCATTGCCTCTTGTCCTGTTGCTGGGCACCACGGAGAAGAGGCTGGCCTCATCCTCTTGACACTCCCCCTTCAGATACTTGTACACGTATGTATTTGACCAATGTGAAACCAAAAGTACCAAGAGTCTTTCAAGGGAGGGCAAAGCATGAACGTTTTAAATAGTGAAATAAATCCAACAGAAAGAGGAACCACGAGTTCTAGATGATTGTCATGTCTAGAATATTACACTTCAGCGAGGAAAAAAAAGCCATTTCACTTCAACTTTTATAGTGTGATTCTTTACATAAATAAAGGTGTCCCCCCCCCCCCCCCCCCCCACCATTATGAGATTAACAATGTGGGGTCAGCCAGCAAGCTCAGACAAAGGCTTAGGGGAAAGTCAGACGATTGCCACCACGGTGGTTTAGCTGAGTCCATTTTATACCCCCGGGTACGGACGAGGAGCTGCCCACAGCGAGGCGTTGCTGTGTTACTGTGTCACCGAAGAGTTGCCGGACGTGCGCTCCGAGAGGCTACGCTACAGTTCTGGGAGGCAGCTTCCATCCGTTCTCAGAGCCAGTGCTGTTGGCAAAGAAACGCAGCCCAGGACGTTTGGTTTAAAGCACAAGCTAAGTGAAGCAGAGGGAGAAAGCAGCGTCCTGATACTTCTAGTTTCACATAAAGAAAAGAGAGAACACATCTCTCCTGAGAGGCGTCTCTCCCCCTTGCTAAGGAAAAGACTTGAAGCAAGAGAAGAATAACGAGCAATGCCCTATTTGTGCCTTTAAAAGGCCAAGTTGACTTGGCCCCCCAGTTGACCGCACTACGGTTTTCCTTCTCCCGCCTGCTCTCGTGCGCGCCCAACTAACTTGTTCACGGGAGCCCCGCCGCGGGCCTGTCGGTGCCGGTACGAGCACGATTTGCCGAGGAGGAGCAAGCGAACCTGTGGCGGCCCGACGCAGCCTGAGACAACATCTGGCTGCCGGAGGAAGCCCGCGCAGCGGGCGCAGGCGAGGCCGCCCAGGCTTGCAGCAAGCGTCTCTAACGGTCGGACACCTGTAGCGCCACAACCAGGGCGAGGGAAAAGACATTCATGTTTTATGACCAGGATCTAAAACAAATTTTATTGGAAACTTTTATGTTTGTAGGTTTGAGTAGTTTTTATAGAGAGGAGTTCTGAAAACTGCCATAAAATTTTGCCTTGGGGGTTATGATTACATTTGTATCTTTCCCAAACTTATATAAATAAAGAAGACAGTTTTTACTGTAGAAGCTTAAAAGGTTAGAGTGGTATTTGGTCTGTGATGAACCTTTTATAGATATGATGTTGTAAGAATTTATTCTTAAATATCAATAAAAAAATACAACTTTACATTTCTTGATAAAGCAATGGCGATTAGAAAAAGAGCTGTCAAAATTGTGGTTGCATCACCAGTGGGATCCTTTCTGCTAAAATAATGTTTTAATGAATTTTTGTTCACTGGAAACCACTCTAAATATTAACTAATTCGGATTGTTTCGGGGGAGAAATGCTCCTTCTAATAACTCCTTGTGGTCTCCTCCTCTCTTTGATGTGACATTCACTCTACCTATCTCGTTTCTGTCGTGAGTTAGTGCCTCCAGGAACCCCCATGAGGGACTGGGAGCCCATATAAATATACCTCTATAATTATGCTTATGCTCTCGGAACGAATAAGTAAGAAACGATACCTGTGTTTTACGTAGTATGTGTCAGGCTAAAAACATGGGAAGACTGTACCTTTGTAGTTGCTAGGATTCTTTAGTAAGAGACCGGATTACCAAAATGCCCTAAATGCCGCCGCTGCCCTAGCCACACGCACACAGACCGCTCTCTGGAGCCTCCTTCCAACCCGGACCGCGTGTTACCTTGGGCATGGCCGGAGAAATCCGCTTTACTGCCTGATTCCCAATTTCACACCGGACTGTTTGAAACAGGGCTTGCTGGCTAGGAACAGAGTGCCCTAAGCTACGCTATCGCAAAGATGCTGTATGCTTGTCTCTTGCCAGCTCTTGGTCAAGTGTTTCCTGTCACCCACCTCTCTCTCAGCAAGGGCAGCAGAAAGGTACAGGCACCCTGTAGCAACCAAGCGCTGAGACCCTACACTGCTCTGGGAGCTTTCTCAGTAAAACATCCAGATCTGGTGAGTCGACACGCTGCCAGGCTCCCTGAGAGAGGCAGCGCTTCTGTGTACCATGTGAAGCGTGCACCTCTTGGCTCGGAAGCTGCCGGGAAGCTTCTCCGTTAGAGAAAATCCCAGTTCCTCGAGGTGCAATGGTTCTTGCCATCAGATGGGCAGAAGGTGAGCTTCTGCGGCAACTGAGTCTGGGAACCGGCCTGCTGTGGTGTCTACTCTGCCCATAGCACCCGTCCTGCTTTTCCCATTGTGCAGGGCACCACTTTGGAAAGCAAAGAGGCAGTGGCGTGTTGACGTGCTGCATCTCCCGCCCTGCGTGGCTGCCTCCATGGCTGGCAGGCATGCCCTGCCAACCGCAGTGCCTTTCCTGGGCTCTCCACGTCACAGCTCTGAAACCTCAGTGACAAGTGCTGCTGTTGCTTGGGTGTGCGCAGCCCTGGTTTCCTACCGATGCTTTTTAATGGCCTGTGATCAGGCTGTACGTCTGCACTTTGCCTAGTGTTAAGTTTATGGTATCATCCCAGTGCCAAAGGACCTAGCTTCTAAACATGCCCTCTGCCTTTTTCTGGGGACCTGCCAGGGCTCCCTAGCAGATGCTATGGGCCCCTGGCTTTGCACTAAGTACTGCTCCTAGCCTCCTCCTGAGCAATTCCTCTGGTAACCATACTTGGTACAGAAGATTGCAGCAATTTGGGAGTGGTGTTTCTCATAAGGCTTCCTTTGCTTTTTCACGTGCCTCCTCTCAGATGTCTAAGTGCTCCCAGTCCGTATTCAGCTGGAAACAGAGAGCTTCCCTCCCTGCCCATCAACATTCAGATGAAACGTATCTCCCAAAAGGTACGGCAGGCAAATCCCAGAGTGGCTCAGCTCCCTGCAGGGATGCTCGAGAGGCTGCAAAACAGCAGCGACTAACTTGAAGTCAGTGGAGCTGTGTTAGACCATTTTGTAAGCCTTTCAAAAACTCCATCCACCTGTCTGCCCACAAACGCGGAGCACTCGGAGAAAAGTGTGGCAGATGTTGGAATCTCCGCTTTCTGCTACTAGACAATTCACGCACTACAAAACCAACAAGAAGTCCTACCACTAGTAACGGTAACAGTTGAAAGCTATGTACCGTGACAGAACAGTCTCTCCTGACAGAAATACAGCTTTTCACATGCAGTATTGTTTTTCACATGCATAATTGTTTTCTACTGTATCTGTAAAAGTTTCTAAGCGCTGTAAAACTGTTCAAAGGCAAGCAAATAGGAAGAGGAAGAGAGAAGGAGTGGGGTTTTAGCTCTGTAGTTAACATAAACAACAGCACACTGTCAAACCATGTATGCTAAGGGAGGCAAACCTCTGCTAAAAGGCAGGTGTCAGACAGCAACATATGTGAGGCCTGGTTAAAGCATCACCACAGTATTGACTGGGTTTATAGTACAATCTATATAATGGCAGCTTGTCTTGGAGCAAACATAGGCTGGGCAGTAACGGATATCTAATCCTCATACAGGCATATTAAACTGCAGTATTGCTCTACTCCACCTTCGAGAGGGAACACATTAAACATGGCGAACAGTAAGAAAAAGTCAGTAAGGAGTCCAGCCTACAGAAGCGGATGAGGAGAAAGAACAAGAACCAAAACCCCAAAATAATACACTAAAATGTAAAGACAAAGCACCTTTATCCTTACGCTTTTGTGAGCATCTTACCGCATAACTTTAGTGATCTGCCTCAATGGGTATACACATGTTTCTCTATATACCTCCCTAGCAGTTCTGTTTTAAACTACTGTACTCTCCCCTCCACCCCCCCCCCCAAAAAAAAAAAAAAGAGCAGAGCCTACTGAGGGTTCCTCCTGTTGTCAGCTCAGGATTTTCTTCTCAACACAACAGTTGATACTTAAGTTCCATTTTGTAGCCCCAAGCATGGGAAAAAGCAGAAAATGAGTTTACAAAAGCAAAGAGCAAGAAGGAGAACCACCAGATGATTTCTTCCTCACCTGCTATTATGGCACCAATCGCTTTGTTGCTGGAGGACCTGGATACATGCATGCCTTGCGGGGCATCCTACAGCAGGAGCGCGGACCGCGGTAAATGACTTTTGTTCTCCGTACAAAGTGGCGTCGTACGTTCAGGCTCTTTGTCCTTAAAGGCTGCTCTAAACTCCGAACATGGTGGTTTCTGAGCACGGGACCTTTCCCGTGTCCCCCTGCTCCCTCTGAAAAGTTGCTGGGCTCTGTGCTTCTCTTGATTCATGCCACATGTTTTCCTGCGCTTCTCCTCCCTTCCTCTCCTCCCCTGTGCCTGCACACACCTGCACCTGCACCAGAGCCAACTACCCCCCAAAGTTCAGGAGCGACAGCAACACAAGAGCAAACACTTCCAGAAGCACTTTGTACCAGATAAAATGAGCACTGTGACGCATCTCAGGGGAGGGAGGTAAATCACAGCGGCAGAGGTAAATCACAGCGGGAGGGTTAATACACTTATTTTGCAAACACGGAACAGATTGTTTGTAAAGCAAACACTTGAACACCGGAAACTAGGACGAGTGAACCACTTTCTTTCCTCAAACAGAACAATGATAGGATTTGAAATTTCAATAAAAAGGATGCTAATCTTGTTTATTGCAAATAGGATGATTAATTAGAGAGGAAATCTCCTTCAAAGCATTCAGTGTAAGCAGTTCTCTCAAGTCTCTGCACAATATATGGCACAGCGGGGCAGCGTGCACTGCATTAGCACAGATACACGCTACCAATCTGAGCACCATGTGAATATATTCCCAATAAAGCCTGCTTATTAAGCAGTGTTCAGGTCCTTATGAGGTTATGCGGTCTCGACCATGCACCTCAGTGAAACCTTTTGCCCACAGATACGTTAACAGAAAATAAATTGGAGACATTCTTTCAAAAATACACATTTTAAGACAAATATTCACAATGAATTACTCCCCTGAGTAACTGGTCATAGCAACAAGGTAAAATGAAAGTCTTAGAATTCAAATATAACATCAAGAACACATAATGAGGTGGAGCACAAAGCAGCTCTCTTTTTTTGCTCCCCTCTCCCTTCTCTTCATTTCCTCTTAAGCAAACCCTGCTTAAAACGAAATCCTGTGTTCCAGCCATGGGAAAAGGTGGAGATCACAGAATTCCATTGGGAAACAAAATGTTTACATCTACTGGAGACAATTTATTCTGGTTTGACTTCATTTTTAATAATTATCCTTTCACCTGACACAACGTTCCTTGATAAGTAAGATGTGAGTATTTCTTACCTCGCAGCCTGCCTCTCCTACTTTGCACCTCGACTGCACCTCTGGCTGGCAGGTTAAGGGCCATGCTACATCACTGCTGATACAGCTGGACTGCAGTATCCATTGCAGAGCAGACAGCCGGTACACAAGGCACTGTAGTATCCCTGCAAAATAAGTGTGAAAGGTTGAACCTAAAATGTTCTAACATTTCCTGATCAAGAATTTTCCACCGTGTGAGAGATGTATCTGTATTTTAACTTTTTATCTTGATGTGAGACAAAAATACATTTTGAGCCCTTGAGGGTGGCATGAAAACTAAAATTCCTTTCATGCTTTCAGTAATATTCCTTCTTTTCCCGCCACCACCTCTCCATCCTTTATGCCTTGTCTTCTCAAAATGTAAGCCCTAGAAAACCGAGCCGATCTATTGCTGTGTTTTTGCAGAGTACCTATTCTTAGCAGGCCTCCAGGCACTACGGTAATACAACCAATAAATAACAGGAAATACTACATCTGGTACCTGGCATTCAGGCTATTAATTAAGGTCTATATTCTACAAAACACTTCAATATATGCCCACGCCCCACAGATATCTAAATTAAACATTTGCTAAAATGCCTTATCTAATAACAAAGATTCCCTGAAAGATTAGTTTTAGTTGCATCCTTAGGCGGCTTAACAGAGAAAGAGAATGGACAGGTATCCTTCAAATAGTACTGCGCAGCTACTTGGAAACTCAGTTACTTCACAGCAATTCAAAATTAGGACAAGAGAACTTCTCATAGCAAATTTGTTATCATTTTTTCCTCTTTCCCTCAGGAGGAACCCAGGTATTAAAGCTAGGCTGCCCATATCTAGTTAGAATACTTTTGCCCAGGAAAAGCAAGAGGCTATAAAGGCCTATTATGGCTTTCTTCTTAAAGCAATTTATTTCCTCTCCTTGAGATGTCAGGAATTACTTCAAACAAGACATTCCTCTTGTTTCTAAATCTTATGTTGATCCAGTCAGGAAACGGCAGTAGTAGCATGGGAATTTGGGAATTTAGGTTGACAATCACCACACACATAGCAGATGATGAAAAGCAAATGCTGGCATCTAAAAGCTCATGAGAATTAATCTGGCTTAAAATTATTCACATGAAGTATTACCTGAGGAATTAGAGATAGTATATTTTTGTTAAAAACCTTATCTGTTTTCAGCCTTCCTAGCTGAAGGAAAACATGTTAAAATCATCACGTAATTTATTTGTTATGAATTGTCTGTTCAGGTCTTCGTACAGGTAAAAACTCCTAATTGTTTGAACCAAAGGCTTAAAAATATGCCAGGGACAACCGGCAATGATGTCAAGTTTCAACCCAGGCAAAAGAAAGATTAAAAAGAAACTCAATCCTAGTAATTCAAGGTTCCTTAGAGTCCTTTTCTTTCTTTCTTTTTTTTTTTTAAAACAAGAACTGGTGTAACTTTGATCAAATGAAATCCAGTTTTAACGACATGTTGTGGGGACCTTTTTGACAAACAAGTGTTTGTCAAAACTGGAGCTGCATTTGCAGCTCACTATTTCCTGAGCACCTCTAAGTAGGGGCAGCAATGTGGAAAAGGTAGGGATGGAGAGTGCTGAACTGAAAACCTGAGCCTTCGGATCTGAAAACACTCGTTTCAAAAGAAAGGAAGAACTAAAGTGTCGCTTAGCCGCACAAAATGAGCGCTATCATTTTCTTTCCACAACAAAACCAGATCAAATCGCAGAAGGCGACAGAAAGCATGAGGGCTCTCCTCCCAATGGATTCAAACTATTCAAAGAATACAGCAAAAAAAGCCTCACAGCTCCATTTGCTGTCCCCCTCAGCTCCCGTCTCTTCTCTCTGCAGAAGCAATGAGGCAGTGGAACGAGTCACGACACCTTATCTTAGAGGCCTTCTGCCTGGGCGCAACGTTAAGCGGGGCAGCCCCACTGCTGAAGCCTTAATGGATGGTGAGGCACGAGAAGGTGGGCTGTGGTCTCTGGGGCTGGAAACTGCGACCTTGAGCTGTGGCATTTTGCCAAGCACACTTCTGTGGCAGGAGAAGGAGTATCAGCTTGCCCCATGTCTGAGGACTTCTCTTTAAGTATTACAGCCTGCAAACATGCATGACTGGTGGAAACGCTCCCTTGCCCTTGTCTCCTACCTCCCTAAGACAAAGACTCAAAACTTGACTGAAGGCTATTCCTGTAAACTCTTGTAGATACCCTTAACAGCATATTTTACATATATTGACTGGGCTCAAAGGACCGTAGCAGCTAAATATTGCCCAAGGGTAAAAAGAGTTTCAGAGACAGTGGAATATTGCCAGAAGCGGGAGGCTGAAGGCAATATGCACAATCAAAGGAGCTATTGTTACCTAAGGCGATTTTACTGCTGCCCTCTCCAGGGACACTCAGTGTTTGTTTACCGTCCTTAAAGTGTTTCCCTGGATGCTGAAGACTTTCTTCGCGCAAGGTCTTTGTACATAAACAACACCCATCTGCACAGAAACTTTTAAACATGGAAGCCTTTACAGATGGCGCAGCGACGAGCTTGAGTTGCTACCCTGAGATTTGCCACTAAAACTTGAATCCGCACAGACCAACCGTACAGTGAATCTGCAGTCATTTATTAGAGATCGAGCCACATGATCTGACACGCGCCAGCAAACATGAAAGGACGCAGCGGAGTATGCAGGGCTTGCATTTAGGGTCTTGATCAAATTGGTAATCGGAAACAGCACCATATAGCAGCACTGCTACCTTTGCACCGCTTTCCTCTGCCGTGGATAGTGGAAAGGTTGCAGTCCTACGGCTCAAAATAAGAGAGAAAGGCAGTTTGTTGAGAGGAAGGAGAGGGAGAGGCACTGTGGGTGCTGGCTCTCACGTGTCCTGGCCTGTTGGCTGGGAATACTCCTGTTGGGCTCCAGTGGTGATCAGGGCTTTCTAAGGACAGACACGCTGTGCTCATGGGACTTACTTCTGTGCACCTGAAAACACAACCCCACGTGCTAATACATGACTCCTGATGTGGACACCCTGAGGCTTTCTAGTGACGAAATACAGAATTACTCCATTTCTAATAGGCCAAAAGGCTTACTAGGTGGACTAACCCAATCTTTTGATTTTGATTACATAGGGCCATATACTTTTGAAGCAGTGGCTTGGTACTCCCTGTTTCTGTGAACTACTGCACTGCACAGCAGAGGAAGCTATGGAGACTTAGAAGGGCAAATCTTAACACTGGCAGGCAAAGCTTAATATCAACGGTCTATTTTCTCAGTTTACTACACGTTTTAATAAAGCCTGACTGCTAAGGCAGTCAGCAGCCTGCATAATTTAGCTGTACGTGAAACCCAACAAAAGCATTTTCCATTGTGTCCCCGCAAACGCCAAACCTGCATGCACTTTCTTAATGGGAGAAAAATGATTTTGCTTTTGTTGCAGATGCATCATGGGGACTGCATCGTTCAGCTAGCAAAAGGGGTGTTTTAGTTAACCTTTAGGTTTTCCTCATTAAACTGAGTAGCTGTCACTTTTTTTTTTTTTTTTTAATTCATGCCTTTGAATTCATTGCGTGATGACAGAGAGCTAAAAGCAGATCTACTCTGTGGCATATAAAGCACAGTCCAAGAAGAGTCAATTCTTTTACAGGCTTGCTTTTTTTTTTTTTTTTGTTAGGTCACCTCTGATTAGTGTTGTCACTTAAAAACATCCAAAATAATCAGGATAATGACTTAAAGTCACACTCCCACTTTATCCCAGAGAACCTCACAAGTGATGCACGAGGCATCAGCTGGCAGAGCTGCCTTGGGAAGCAGCTGACCCACAGCACTGGCTCACTGCAATCGGCAGTGGAAATCGGGCAGCGACAGCAGTGGGGGGAGGGAAGGAAGACCCGTTTCTCCCACTGATCATGAGTGGGGGCAGATGAGGCAAAGCGAATGGCATTACCCTACTGGGGAGGTGCCCAGAAAAGAGAGAAACTGGAACTGCCAAAGAAACCAAACAACAACCAAGACAAAGCCTGCAGAATGCCTTCACCCACTGTCAAGTTACTTCTTTTTTAAAAAAAGAAAAAGCTTGCCTTTTGATCCAGGCTTGCTTAAAATATTTGTCATGTGCTGTGCAACATCCCGAGCCCAGACCTCAGAGAAGCCAGCCAGCAGGCTGAGAGGAGACATGCACGTTTTCAGATCTACCTCTGCAGAACATAAATCCCAAAACGAACTGCTGAGTTCACAAACTCAGCACCAGCTAACCACGCTGGCCATTTCCACAGCAGTTTCAGAAGACCAAAACAGAGACACACGGTCTCAGGACACCAGCAGAAGCGTTTGGATGAATCAGCCTCGTTTCCCTCTAGTCCAGCAGAAGCGTCCGTGCCCCGAGAGGGAAGGAAACGCAGTGGAACGAGGATGTTCAGGGCCCCCCCCCCCAACTCCTCTGCTGCTTACCACTGTCCCTGTCTCATTTCAGAGGGATTTTTACTCCTTGTAACCACACACAAGAGGCGCAGGCTGGGGCTGTGTAATAGGGCTAAGGGGGCCGAACTGTGTGGCAGCGATTACTTCATGCACAGCCATCGTAGACAAATTGTTAGCGTTGCGCAGGAATTCTTGGAAGGCCTCTACAGCACGGCTAGCGACTGCAGCCAGCCTCCGCCAGGTCTGACTCTTGGACTCTTCTGGTCTCTCATTTTCTCACACGGGGTGTGCAGACAAGATGATGAAAGCCTCAGGGAGGAATTTTTTGCCAGCGTGTATCTTTCTATTATTGTCACAGGTTGGCATCTCCAAAGAGCAAGGAGAGGGTGCCAAGTTTATTACTACCCAAGTTTTATAATTTACAACCTGCACAACTGAAAGCTGAAAACATAGCAATTTTGCAGGGTAATTCTGGGAAGTAACCATCCTACAGCACCAATTATTAAAACCACTCACACACATTAAAGCTATAAAGATTAAAAATATAGCACACTTGCCATTAAATATGAATGAAATCATGTAATATGTATTATGTACCAATGCGATGGCCAGCCGCATGTGCTTCAGCACAACCCTATGGCAGAACTGCAAACCCTAAGTCCCAAATCAGCACGCATTTTGTCAAAGCCGACGAACAAGTTTGTCATGCAAAATAAACACAGATGTTCCAAGCACTGACTGTAGCTTTCAGGCAATGGCTAGGACCAGAAAGTGCTTTAGGAAAATATGCCTCTCAGTAAAAGTCTACCGTCTCTGCACACACTGTACTTCAGCATCAGCTGAGGCAGGATGAGTCATTTAAAGGGCATATCCTGTTGTTGTTTTTAATTTGGTTTGCTGTTCATTGTATTTTTCCTCAATACCCTGTCTTGAAACGTATTCAAATGGCTCCCCATCCTGATGTGCCTGGCATGCTTTAGTGACACAGACACTCTTTTCCATGTTGCTTGCTAAATCTGCTTCATGTTTTAGAAAGGCTACAGTTTATTAGCACCTCAGGCCTTGCTTTGCTTTTTTATTGTAATTGTTTTCCTCTTTTCTCTCATTCAGCTCTCCTGAGAAATGAATCATTTTTCTATTGTGCTACACACAGGAACATCTTTCAGTTTTTCTATTGCAAGCAATTCCCTTGGCTTAGGTACACGTATACGCCTGTACTAACGCATGTGGACCTAAATATGCACGCACCACCCATGTACAACACTCCATGGTTTTCTCTCAACTTTCACCCCAGCTTTAATCTCTTTCTAGATAAAGGCATAGCCAGTGTTTCCAGGTAGATCTAATATTTATCTTAGCCAGGAGAAAAAAAAAAGTTAGATTCTGCCATAAATTTTCTTCTTTTGGTAATACATAAGCCTCTGTACTTGTAGCAAGCAATAAAATGGGCTGCCTGACTTGGTCTCTGAACATTAAATTCTTTAGCTTTAAGGAAGAAAGAGATGGTCTGGCTATAAAAAAACTCCAAGCAGAGTTTCCCTTCTTGGCCACAAGCTAGTGTGGGACTGCGATGGGCTGCTTTATTCTCTGCCTTAGTTCTGCAGAATGGGAGTGATTTCTCTAGGGCACTATGAAAACAAGCCCATGGGAAAAGGGGGGGCTTTTGGACAGCCGGTTAGCGAGGACCGTATTAGAACGACCTTCCTGCACTGAAGGATTCTTCTGATCAGTTCCCCGTAATCCCACAAAAACAAGTTTTTCAGCTAAATAACCCAGTAAACTAGTCAGATTTTTGACTTCACAGCATGACTTTAGGCCTTTTCCCTGAGAATATGGATTGTATGTGTTCAAACATGTAACACTGGCATCTCTGTACCTGTTCAAACACAGTACTAAACTGTTACACTGTACTCTGTATTAGAGGGCAGCCGCCTCTTCCAGGTAACGAATGACTCTATACATACTAATAGGAGAAAAGCTGAAGCGTAATTTGGCTGCAGTTATCATGTAAACTATTATTGCTGAAGTTCACAGGCATATTTAAATTATTCCCAAACACATAAAGTCGCTCTGCATTCCAGGGGGGCTGATGCACCAGAAGTTGAAAGTACATGCAGGAGTCCCTCCTGCAGGTCATTTCACCTCTCTGAGCTGAGAGGGTAGGCTTTTTTGCTCCAAAATTCAATGCACACCGAGTCCAGTCCAAGGACAAGGGGTTCGTTCTGTTGAAGGATGGGAGATGATACTCCTCCATAATACTTTGCCTTACTGTTTACAACCCTGCTCAGAGCAATCCTATGACAAGGAGGAGTGTGGTAGTCAGTTGCTGGCAAGTGCATCTCGGTACCTGTTTAAAAGGTCACTACACACTTTGCATAAAACAGAAGTAGACAAAATATAGTTGCTGAGAGGTGAAACTCCAACCGCTGCCCACTGCAGCAATTCCCAACGGTAAGCTTTGCAGCGTGCTTCAAAGTGCACCGGTCTCTGGCTTTTGCAAAGCAAAGAACACGTCAGGGAAAAAAGGGAAAGCCCACCCCACTGCTGGCCCCTTTCGAAAGGTCCTGCGTGCCTTTAGGGCTTTGCCTGTGGCTGTTCTGATCCCTCCTTAGCTTCCTCCATTTCCCAAGTAACATCAAATTGTACCAACCCATTACCATGGGCAGGCACTACAGCACTTAACAATGTGTGAAAGGCACTCTGGTACCTTTGCCTTGCATAAGAGCAAACTAATAAACTAGAGTTGCTTCAAAAATGGGAAACGTTCTGCAAAGAAGATCGCATACTCTTTTCTTTATCAGTACTTGTAATACTGAAAACAACATTCAGGATGTGCTATGGTTAACATCACCCCCTCCTCCCCTGCCCAAGAATTAGTAATGACATTCATGACTATATTATTGCTTTAACTTGGAATAGCATCTCCAGAAGTCTCTGAGTTTATTCACCCTAAACATCCTCAACTCATCTTAATGCTCTTCTGACCATTTCAGCCCCTTGATTTCAGTTTATACAGAGTGCTGGGAACCGGACTAGCCACAAAGTGGCACGTGTTTGCATCTTTTGACCCTGCTTTCAGCCAAATGTACACAGGATGGGATGTAACGTCTTCATTTGCCCTATCCTAACTTGGCAGAAAACGGGTGGGAACACTTGGCGTTTGAAGGAAGTCAAATTGTTTGTGTAAGTGCGGGCTCTCCTCACAGGTCTAGACTGCACAGTCCAAACTGATAAGGAAGCTACTGCGCTCTTTTCAGTCACCGAGAGGCACATGCGGATAGCTGCAGGGAAACTGGGATGTTAGCGTCCCAACGGGAGAAACGGTGTCTGATCTGACGGTAGGTACTAGTTCATCAGAATTAACTATATAAGGACATATATAGATGCAATAATCCATGAAGCTCTTTCCAAATCAAGTTATAAGACAATCTTACACTGAAAATGTTTTTCAGGGATTAGGATCTACACGTTAATTTAAAAAACCAATGCCCAAAATTCGCACAATCCTACCGAACTCCAAAGAACGCTTAAACAACTGTCCAGTCTCTGGCTGAATTCTAGCTTTTAGTCCTGACCGGGCTCCCAAACCAGTAACACGTTAGGCACACAACGAGCTCGCGCACATGCTAAGCTCAGTACCTTCATAAACATCCTAATTCTGAAAAGCCCACTGGCGTAACTACAGCTGTGAGCAGCGTTATTTTCAGTAGCGCGCTAAGGCCTGCGAAAGCCCTCACAGGGCTGCTGTGTTGGTCTCAGGCATTTTATATCAATGTAATTTAATTCAGTTCCTTGCCCTGGAAAAGCTTTTTTGGCATATTCAAGGTTATGTTGGTAAAACTGTCTGCACGGTGGAGATTTTTCTTCCTCTTGTAATTATGCCACAGATTCAACCTAGACAAGGACTGACAGACCTGCAAGAGGGAAACAAACCAGTTACTGTGATTTTACCTAACAAGTCAGAGCTAAGCAACAGAGCTTGAATTTCCAATATCAAGTGTCGCATTTGCCTAGAAAACTGTGTAAAATCAGCCATAGACAGAGGGCGGAAGAACAAACAAAGTTCATCAAGTAATTTCAAAAACACAAATAGTGCAGAAAACCTGGAATATTGGCTATGCACAGAAAAAGAGGTTAAATTTGTCAAGTAAATTACTCACAGTACGTTCTTCTCCCAGCTCTAGTTAGCAGGAGTGAGTTGGAGACAATGGATAATTCATTACCCACGCATCTCTGTCTGAACAGGGCAACAGAAGTCATTTGGTGTCTGTAGGCCTAATTAGGTGTCATTAAACGGACTGATGCTCATTTTCCTGCTGCACAACTGAAAAGGCAATTTGTTTGTGCGAAGCAGTTGCAGAGGTGGAGGAAGCTTTCAAATCTTTTTGTGCAACGTAAATGCAACTGGGGTTGCAAACCGGGAGCGGGAGCAAGTGGGGGTGCAGGTGCACAGACAACATGGGGCAGGCTTTGCCCACCTCCCAAGGTGAGTGCCAAGTGTGCAAGCGTGTACAGCTGCCGATATTCGGTTTGCTATTGAAAGCACTAGGCCCTGCACAAAACATACAGAAGCAGCTGAAATCTGGAGGGAAGGAAGCATAAAATCCCAACATCTGGAAAAACAACCCTCCTTAATGACATATTTCACACCTTCCTGTGTTTTATGCACTGCTTCTCATTACAAGGAAAGAGCATAAGCCAGAGCCCATTGAGGTCAAGGTAACAGTTCCTAGAGAGTCATTCAAGTACTTAAACAGAGGTGTTCAGCAGCTTTCCAGATAGCCGAGAGTACCTCAGGCATCCAAACAGAACTAGATGCTAAACACCTCTGTCTGGGCATCGGAATTGCTCCCAGAGTGGTTTCAGTGGGCCCTGGCTGTAGCTCCCCACTGCCTCTGTGATTAATTAAAACTCTGCTGCAAGATCAAGATAAGTGAGACGCTCACAACGCCTGTTTTACTAAACATTTGGACTACAGCCCTAGATGCGACACAACACAGCGTTTGGAAGCTGCCCCAATATGCCAGTTCTGCTCGATCCAGCCCTGTGGACAAGGCCTGTGTGCCGTTTGGGAATGTAGCCTAAAAAGCCTGTAGAGAAATATTCTAAACCTGCCCTATTTGGTTTTCTTTGTACCTTAAGCTTAACAACGCACCAGAATAACTGATACTGTTGTCTCAAGCTGGCATTTCTTTTCCTATGGCGTGAGGTAAATGTTTGAGATATAGTATAAGGATATGTATCAGGCAGAGTCAGCCTTGAACCTGGGGGAAGGAATGTGGCGTGAGAGATGCGTAGACAAATCGCTAGAAGCATAGATATATAAAGTTTGCACAGTCACAGCAAAGTGAACTGTCATATCATACCCATGCATATATTTAGTGATCATACTGAACCTAACCGGATGTATTTTAGGAGAACTTCCTTTTCTGTGGCAGAGTTTAAGTGCCCACACAGGAAATTACAGATTATACCCACACTCTTATTCCATTAACATAGCAGCTTCCAGACTTCTCCAGCATACGAACAGCCAGCCCAGCGCAATAGCAACTACAGCGAAACAGTCCACGAAGTAGCACCTACCACTACTCCACAGCCATGTTCCCCTTATGTGTTCCATACTGAACACGGTCAGTTGCACAAAATATTCTGGAAGAATGACCTCGAATCATTAGTGCCGAAATACGGAAAATTGTGCAACACCCCTATGGGATATACTTCAGAAAACAGTTGTTAGGAAAGAGACTTCTTGTAACCACATATAACCGATGGGACCAAATTATGCTTGCTGAAACGACATTATAGATGTCAATAACAACAGTAAATCGTTTTCTGAGGTTGGCTTTGAAGTTTGCTTCTTTCAAAAACAGGTTTGTGATGACAGCATGTCTAGTTTAGAAGGCAGCCACAGTCTGCCAAACTCAAGGCAGATATAGGTTCAAAAATCTGCAGTTTTATCTACCTTACCCCAGAATTTGTAAATCCCAAACCTAGAGAAGAACCTCAGCCTTGCATGGTAATGCATTTGTAGAAGCCAGCCCCGATGCACTGTGTATTAACATGCTGGACCCTGCTGCCAATCCACTAAAATTGACAAAATTTAGGTCCCCTTAACATTTCCCTCTCTGTTTAAAAGATCAGAGTTGCACTCATCGGGCAAGAGCAGGAGCTATGCGAAATCATACTGATCAAGAATTTGGCTGGCCTCATCATCTAAGCAAGGAAATTCAGCCAGGTAATGGACATGAAGAGGAACCTAACCCACCACAAACTCTTTGCAGTGAACCCAGGGAGCTCACAAAATGGCAAAATCTGGAAATCCCCACCTCTTCACCCATGTCCCATGAGCTTGAAAGGTGCTTCTGGCTAGGACTCCAAAAGAACTTAAAGGTGTTCGGTACCAACAGCCCACTGACACTGGATAAGGCCTATGTACTTGCCTCCTACGGGGATGCTTTTAATAACCTACTTCAGGCAAAGAGGATTTTACTTGGGACCACCCGCAAGCTTACTCCTGAAATAAGAGTGTGGGAGAATGTGACAGAGATGAACAAAGCCACTGAGGACTTGGGGGAGGAGCATAAGGGATGATTACTTGCTATTTCTCCAACTAAAGGAACTCAGCAGTATTAACTGGAACAATTGGACAGAAGGCTCAAAACATCCAGAAAGACAACCTTTACACAGGAAGTTGTGGAGGCCAAAAGGTAAAGAGATCTGAAATGCAAGTTGGCACATCCTGAGAAGTAACGTATACTGCTTAAACAGACAAGGATATGATTGCCAGCCCAGGGACACTGCAGAAGTCAAGGAAAGGTTAATCTTGGATGCAAAAGAATTCAGGAGGGGAGGCCGTTACATAGCGAGCAAGGTGCTACCACCAAATCAGGAGTCCCACTAAGTCCATGAAGCTCCCATTCAACCAAGTGAGGACAGTCTTTTGTGAGATCCCTACCAAGTAAATAATGATCTCCACACTTGGGTATATTTTCATTCAGCAATAAAGAAAAAAAAATTCATACACTTTCTTTAAAAAATGGGCTTGTGTTTCCGTTTATTTTTTCACCAAGGCACTATTTCAAACATGACCTTGATAAAAATAATAGCAAGCAGCCCTTCATATATAAGGCAGGGCAAAATTTGAGGGGGTGGAAAGAGGAGGGAAGGAATTCGGTTTGTGCGCATACAACGCAGTCAATGTCAACCTTCTTTCTGAAACCTTCCCTCTTTTTAATTTACCTCTTTACTGAGCTATATAAAGCTATATCCCTTCCTATCTCTCTCTTGTCAGACAGGACTGTATGGAGTATTTTATAGCAAGCCTCATTAGGAAAGGCAGATGCACTTCTACTGGTCTGTGACGCTTCCTCACAACCTAAAATTTTTTCATGAACCAAAACTGGGCCAAATTATGGTAATATTAATATAGGAAAAGCGCGAAGAGCGGCTGCAGATTACATTTGTGATCAAAAGGCATGAATTCCTGTCAACCTTCTGGTTGATTGGGCTGTATCGTATTTGTGCTGTTGGTGGTGGTGATTACTCCTTAAACATGTAGGGTTCAGTCAAGGCTCTGCTACATGCAGTAAACATTTATTTACAAAAAAGATGGCTCTTGCCATGAAGAACTTTTGTTCTAATGTTAGACACCACTAGTGTGGTGCACAAACATATTTTGTGATTGCTCCTCACACTGATGCTGTTTTGGAAATAAACAATATAAAAAATGTTAAACACCTTGATTTATCTGTTTTCTGCAAACATATTTGCATAATCCCATCCTTATTTTTTCCTATACATTGCTGCCTCACTCAAGACTGCAGGACTGAACTGCTCGCTACTGTTCAATATGCTGTTTCAGCGTTTGTGTTCGCTGACTTCGTTCTTCCTTTATTTACTGAACCCGTATGTAAATGCCTCTCAGGATTTGGGACTTTGAGCTTTCCAAGATGCTCTTTACTGTCATGCTTCCCAAACAAAAATGCACTTGTTACCTATTTACCCCACTGCAATGGTATGGGGTAACATTAGACCTGTTTCTCTAGAGAGGGGGATTTGAGGCTAACAGAAATTATAGTGTAAAGGTCCATTAGTTTTAAGAAACCAATTCTGGATGCCAAAAGTTCTGAATTTTTTTAAAGCACATCCTAGATTTGAAGCACAACTCTGCTTGAATGCAGATAATCAGCATTCCTGCAGAGCACGTCCAGGCAACAACCCAGGATGTGCTGACAACTGCCTGACGAGAGGTGGTCAGACAGCCTCTCCTAGGACCCCATGCCACAAGCAGGAACTGAAACTAGTCCTTCAAGACACTTTCTTTTCCTCGCAACAGCCCCCTGACACTGGGTACCATCCACCTTCTGCAACCATGGGTCCTCCTAAAAGATTCCTTAATACTGCTGCCCTGAGTGATCCCTGGCAAGGGCTCATCCTGTGCCGCAGGTGAAGGGACCTATAGAAAAATATTTTGTAGGCATGATGTACAAGAGGACCAAATTCAATCAGTTTGGGTAGGCTTTTCAAAGATGTTACTAGCTTTCACGGTTAACAGAGAACAGCTGGAAAACCCAGGAGAAGTAAATACTCTTCCTGCTTGGGTCATGTGACTCTTTTAAGCCAAGCTCTCGAGGTCGGGGGGAGGGGGGGGGTTAGGGCCAGCTCACCATTCAAGGCTGCAGGGACTTGTAACGCTGACATGCAGTCCTGTGACTGAGGCACACACGTGGGCAGCTGCCACATCCTCTCCTCTGACCTAAGTAAGGCTGTGCAACGGAAATCCTGCACTGAAAGCATGTATTGGCCATGCTGGGCACTCGCTTGCCCAGTCAGTCAGGCTCACCTGGCCAGATTCTCAGCTAGGGTGTTCCTCAGTTAACAAACTGGGCTCTGCAGAGCTGTTTTACACCAGCTAATAAGGTGGCTTCTTGGTCTTTGTTTTTAATTGCCAGCTAAACATAATCCTACAGATGTGTACTTTGGACTTGCTTCTGCGAACCCCTTTAGCTTTGAAATGACCAAGGAAAGGAGAAAATGGAAGAGCCACTTTACATTTTCTGACAGTGTTTGTATACTAACAACTCATCCATGGTACAAGGTGAGGGAAAGTGGGAGGCCCTCACCTTGCCTTTGCACTGTTTCTTGGAAAAGCTGGCCACAAAATCCAAGCAACTGTTACTGATTTCAGGAGGCAGAAGACAGCTTCCATTTTCTCCTAGCAGAGAAAACGGCAGCCAACGGCTTGGTTTTCAGCCAGAACCATACATATGGATAAAATGGGGTCACCTCCCATTCTCAGGAATTCAACATTCATGCACAGCTGTTTTAGCTGGACTGATACCAGCGCATGATGTACCAGCAAGGGTGGTACTGGATCTTTTCAGCTAAGGAAGAAACAAAAAGGCAAAAGGGAATAAATGGGATCAGAATAATATTTCTGGTCTCTCGCAGCATTGTGAAGCACAGAAATCTGGAACCCACAGTGTTAACATGTATAAGCTGCTTCGACAAGGGAATATATACTGTTAAATCTTGGGAGTTATTTAAAATGCCAGTGAGTATAATAGCAGTGCTCTGAAATAACCATTTCATCTGCCTACATTACTCTAAAATTAATGAATAATGAAGCGATGCCCTTCACATTCTCTTCCCTTTCCATTCCAAGATATATTGATCAGATGACATTTATTTAAGTTTGGGATAATGTATTAATTTCAAGATAATTATTCAATATACTTTTGTCACTGTTGATATGCTTCAATGTCATACAGGGGCCAGGGGATGAATAAACTGTTATCTGACATTGCTGGACAGGGTGCTAGAAATAAATGCAATTTTTCTCCTTGAGAATCACTGTCTTAGTATTTCTTTTTCTTTTCTTCCCCTTTGGTGGGGAGGGAGCACTGAGGAGGGGGTTCTGAGGGAGTGGAGCCAGGCGAGACAGATAACGGGGAAAAAAAAGAAAAAGAGATAGTACTGTGGGATGAACTGCTCTTTCGTTGTCACTGGGGTCAGCCTGATGCTTAGCAGAGCTGACAGAGCCCATCCTTAGTGGATGCCACTGCAATATTAACACTCATTTGGAGCAGATGTGGCTAAAAGCATGAAACATTGAACAAACAGCTGCCACAGATCCAGTGCCATTGCATGAGCACTTATGTTCTATTAATGCACTGCGTTCCCGAGGCCGGGAGGGCAGCCTTTATTCCCCTCTGCTCTTCAGCAGATGGGTCAAGTGCGGCACTGTGGAGAGACAGTGCTGCTTTGCAGCACGCCAGCCCGCACCACTCCGAATGCTCAACGCCCACCCGGCCACTTCCGCGCTGCAACCGCTCTAGCCGCTCATTTTACATAGCAACATCATCTTGCTCCAGATTTATTCATACAGAGGAATGGTAACTTTTTTTTTTTTTTTTAATCTTGAGTCTTTATGTGATCCCCCACATATCACCACTGGAGACAGACAGCAAAATGGGACAGTAAAGATTCAGAACCCCCAGCTCAGCTTTTGGAGATCTTGTGTGTAAATCTGGAATAAATCTGTTGACCCACATGGACTTATTTCAGATTTTAAAAGGTGTGACTGAGAACTGAAATCTTCAGCTCTCGTGTGCAGAGGAGAAGACTAGCAACAGGAAAACCTGCCTGCACAAGTACCTGGTGAGAGAAGAAACATGCAGCAAGCAAGGCATAAGTAAGACGGTGCACTCTCTTATTTTAAACTTAGATTTTAGCTAAATGCTAAAAATTCACACAGAGAGACGGCGAGGACATCTCTGGATTGCAAGCAGAAGTAGACCATTCGTGGAGCTCTCAGTCAATGCATATTCTTTGAAACCTACAACGTGTGTGCATAAGAGTATATTTGCAAGCTGTGAGAAAGAAACGTTCCGTAACAATTCATTTCCTTGAGAGAAAAAAGTCCCAGACAACCAGTGAAATGAGCGTTTCAAAGTCCCTGGGCAAGCAAGCAAGATACCACTTGGTTAAATGTGCGCGCGTGCGTGCGCACACACACACAAAGTGAACTTTGCATGACAACAACACACTGAATTCTCAACTCCACTAGTACAGAAATGAACCTTTTTACAAATGACTTTCAACAGCCACTCGAGCTCTTTTTAACAGAGCCCTTTCCTACCTCCCTCAGGGTTGCGGCGACACGCAGTAGCTGGTTCTCAGGCAGAACAGAATTATATTTGCCCTCCAACTCCCAAGCAGCTGGGAATAGGTTAGAGCACGTTTTCTACAGCATTCCTCGTGGCACTGGAGCTCCTCGGGACTGCAGTTTTCACCTCTCCCGTGCTAAGATGCCGTGCTGTGTGCTGCCAAGCTACCAAAGCCAATGGCTGGGCACGGAAGGTGAAAGAATCTTACCGCCAAGGGGAAGGGATGCTGCATGCCCTGGGGACAAGGTCATTTACGCGAGGCCAAAGTACAAGGCTTGCGAAGGTAACGTAGGACCACAGGGTCCATTTTGCAGCGTTTAAGATGGCTCAGCTAGACCAAAGAATCAGCATGGCTGGTTTCAAAGGAAAACTGCCACAGCACCGCTCTCAATTAGAAGGTCCGGTTATTCTGGAAAACTCACCCTATAACTAATCAGACTAATGGGAGCTTTAAGTGGGCCTTTTGCTACAAAATAAACCAGTGGCTCTCCTTTGGGCATAATAATAAAAGGAGGAGAGGAGTCTGCTGGCAATGGCAGCCTTTCTGGCCGCTGGCTGCCGTTCCCTCCCCCCCGGCTCACCACGTGGCAGCCCCGTGGCTCCCTGCTGCACAACCACCACTCAGCTGCAGGCCAGGAGACGCGGAGCTTGTTGCATCCCCAAGTGCCTGGGCACAGCTGGGGTCTCTGGGAGGCGCACGCACATCCAGCGGCCAACACAGGCAGACACATGGGCCTCTACAAGCATTACACATCGCAGCGTTAGCTGCCAACCAAGGGGACTCCAAGAGCTGTTTCCTAAGTGCCATGGCAATGACACAGCCGGTCCGAGTTGCCCCGGGTTTTTTGCTCTTAAATACTTTTGATGCATCAAATTTACAACTGTTTAAGTACCCACCCAATGCGCCACCTCTTAAAAAGAAATGCTGGAGCGATGGGAGCACAAGATACTGCAAAGCTTAGCTGAAGACCACATCAGTGACTGGAGTCACTGACTGAGCAGACTTCAGTTGAACTATGGCGGGGAGTTATTGCTCCTAGCAAAAACAATTTCAGGTAATAAAAAGAAGCTGGGCCTGATGAGGTAAATGCCACTAACTTACCATTAATTACCATAAAACACCATTAACCAGGGCCCTGTTTGAAGAAGGGAAAGAAAAATCTAATTTTTTTTTAAAGAACTAACTCCTGAGTAGGGGGAAAAGTAAAAAGATTAAAAAGAGCCAGAGGTGCGGGTAATCCTGTAATTTAAGTAGTATTTCAAGTAGAATATGGTATCAAGAGGGCAGAAAACAAAATGATGCTCATAGCCAAATACTAATCACTGTCACCTCTTTGTTCCTGTATCTTCCACCTTTCTCATAGTCACCACTCAGACAATATCTCTGCCTTTACTGTACAGTGGGATTGGCTTTCAATACAAGTGGGAAGGGCATCTCCAGTATCTGTAGATTTCTAGCAGTTTAACTGAGACACATTTGTTATCATTATTATTTTGCAAGTAACTCAGATGCTGTATTTCCACATCCAGAATCAAGCATTTGCTATTCCGGTTTTCCAAAGCAAAAGCAGCCAGTGTGACTTGTGTGACTACAAGTTGCAAAGGAGGACACGTGACAAAGGAGGGGAGATTTCTGACATAACGCGTTGCAATGCAATGCAAATTCTCCCTTAGGTGCAATAAATTCTGTTTGGCTTTGCAGTCTGTGGTATTTGCCAACTGACAGGGTCTCCCATTTTCCTCTCAGTCATCTGAGTTCACTGAGGATACCGTGAGTCGTGCCAGAACTCTCTTGTTATTTTTGTTACCTTCCCATGCCTTCATTTGCAAAAGCCAGACTGGTAACAAAACAACAACGAAGAAAAGGATCAACAGTACAGGGAAAAGGCTTCTATCGCTTAAAGAAACGAAACATCACAGAAGGAAAAACAACACCTTGGCTCAGCAGGTTGCACTGACGCAATAAAACAGCAACTCTTCACTCCCTCAGCATCAGCGACAGGATACAACAGCAGCATAATGAAGTGTCATTACCATCATTAATGACATTACGGACTGTCCTCCATCAATTTACCTGACGGTCAGGTCTGCCCTCTGTTCACCTCCTTCCACCTTTCAAGCGTGTTCCTAATCCCGAGGCCTCGAGTAGCACAGCCTTATAAATCAAACTGTCAGCAGTTCCTCTTCCAAATGAGCAAAATCATATACTTTACTTGCTTCTTCCTGCATCTGTCATCTTTCTGCCTGGTAAATCAGAAACTGATATACATTTGTTATCTCCCTAGCAGAATGGGGAAAAGAGTCAGCATCAGCAACTCCCCAAAGGTTCCAAAATTCACATTAGTGGCGATTCTTGTCCTTTCTACTGCCTTTGAATCAATTAGCATAATTTGGAAAGCTGTACTCTCCCTGTCCGCTATGTGTTTCTTAATACTTTCATATTCCAAGCTGGTTAATAACAACTGGGCAAGGAAGGCGCCAAAAAGTTTTTCAAGGTATCTCTTCTGTGTCCTCACAGTGTATAGTATCACCTGAACCCCCTCTAACATACCACAAAAAAAGTATCTCTAAGAGATACTGCTGAATCACATGGCAGCACATAACCCAAGATTAATTTGGAATTAAATGTCAGGCACATAACATGAATAAGCCACAACTGATTCCCAGGATGCACATTAGCCTATATTCCTTTGAAGAGATGCTCTGAAAATATCTCGGGAGGTATGTGCAAAATGCCTAAGTGACTTAGCAAGTCAATGAGACTTGTATTTTTAATTCGCAAGGAGCTTTTGCAAATGTCACTATATATAGGGCTAATTTGAAAATATATTGCACAGACAGAAAAATATACGTATGCACTCTACATCTATGATTCACAGAGCACCCGGAGGAAGAGGCCAGGAAACTGGTATCTAGTCTATGCCACATTTCCATAGGAAATGGATGCGACGTCGGCAGAGGTTCCTGCATTTGTTTCTCGTTTCAAGGACCCATATGGACACTATGACAAAGTCGGCAGCCCAAACCAGCTGCTGTGCCAAGATCTGCACCTGATACTGCTCTTTTTCTAATTGTCCCTAAGTGAATTCTGTTACAGCGTGAGATACTAAATTTAACACACACATTGTTAAGTTGCCAGGCCCTGTTGAATCGCAAGATCCTGGGTCAGGGCTTAAATTGACAGGTAACACAGGGGAACATAGCACTTCCTCTCTTTCCTCTCCCCGTTTTGTCTTTCTCCTGAAATAACATATTCAGCTGTTTGTCCGTCCATCCATGTAGGCAATACAGAGCCAGACACTGATCTCGAGTCCTCCACCTTGGGCAAAGATTCTCCCGGCAGCAGCTTGCAGGTGAACCGCACTGCGGTGCGGCGGCAGCAGAGCGGGCATGCAGACAGCCAGCAGGGAAGGCTGCTCCAAGCACCCGGCAGAGCCCACTAGTCCTGCAAGAGCCAGGGTCTTCCCAGGAGGGCTTCCAAGAGACAGGCCTAGATAACAGCACGAGACGGCTGGCCTCTACTTGGAGAGTCCTCAGGCACTCGTTTTGTACCTCTGTTTTTTCAGCTAGCAAAAACATGGAAGTGCTTTGAGATCTAGTGATGCAAAATGCAACAAGAGTCAGTAAGACTATAAGGACGAAGACCGGGAAGGACTTCAGAACTGTGTACTCACCAGAGAGAGACTCTGGAGCAATGCAAACTATTTTAGTGACAGCTATCTGTATCTTGGCATCAAGTTCTAAACTAGCGTCCTCCTTCCTTCCTTTCCAATCCCTCAGGGAACCTGTGCAAACTTTTTTGCAGTCGGCTTCAGGTTAAATAGGCCAATTCTTACACATGCTTCTTTTCAGTGCTTTATTACACAATAGAATTAAGAAAAACAAAACAACAAAAACACCACCAAAGCCTGCAGAAAAGAGCATGGCTTTCATATTCATTTCTTTCAAGAAGTTTGTCTTTATCCTTTGAATAAAGGGGAAAAAATCTGTATGATAAGCAAGGTTATTCTGATTGCATCTGACAGCTTTAAAGTGCACCCCGTTCTCCTCAAGAGACTTTGATCCTCTCGCTAACAGGACTCGTAGCTGCAGAAAATTACCTTGTCATCTGCAACACAGTGTTACAGGCTGGTATTGACAGTGCAAAGTGTCAGTAACTGATGCACAGACCAGCAGGGCTAAATAATTAATAAGAAGAACGCAAACTGGCTCCCACGTTCTTCTCTCACCAAGTAGGTGCAGCCTGTGCAGACTGCTGTCTAGGATCCCATGAAGGCAATTTCCTCGTCTTGCTCTGTCTGAGCCATCTCAACACTTATGAAAAGACTTAGCAGACAAAAACAAAGGCCAGAAGAAAGGGCACTGATCCAAAAAGGGTATATGGAAGTTCTGCAAAAATTTACCAGTTACTGTATTGACTGCAGGGGCCCAGAAGTTGTTTCTGTACTTCCACTGGTGCAAAGGCTAAATCAAAGAGAACTCCCCAAGCAAAAGGTCAACGACTAACCCTCCGAGCTGTACAACAGTATATCACTTACTCCACCTTGTAATCACACATGGAAGCACAGGGGAAAAAAAGACAGAAAATCTATCCTAGCAGAAATAACACCTCTTGCTACTGGGTATGAAAAGTGCATTTCTAAAAGCTCTTTCAAGGACTGCGATGAACTAAGGCAGGCACTGAAGAGCTGAACTGTCTTAAGGGTAAAAAATACAAGGCGAAGCAGATAGGAGAGGGAGAAAACGATCATGTTTCTATGTTCTGCCACTTCCAGATTTACAAGGCACTCCCCGTTTTACATCAAACTCCCTTTGGAGAGACTCTGGATCAGACTTCATCCATTGCAAAGCTCTACTGTGGCAGAGGAACTGCTGGATGCATCTCTCTCACCTGCAGCAAACCTAGCTGCTTCCCAGGGTGTCCCCCTGCTTCTTCCCTCCTTGCCTCCGGTTTTATCCAGAGCCCATCTGACTTTGAACACAGTTACAGGATGGAAACTGGATGTAGACAAAAGTGAAAAGGTGAGACGATTAGCCGCTAGTTTTCCTAGTTAATTACATGACATTCAGCACAACATCCAGCTTTGCCAGTTAAACGACAACTTGGTTCACAGGGATCCCTTGGCGTCAGTTCAAACATCATATATCTCAGTCTGAAGGAAGTCCTTATTCCTAAGGTATGCATCTGAGTGACCACCTCGCCCCTCCAATGTACTGTCCCACCTGCATTCAATGAGCTGATGCAAGAAAGCAAGCAAGAAGAGGTGGCATGTAAACATGTTCTTCACAAGAGTCCCAAGTCTTTGGAACAAACTACCCAATGATTTCTACATCAGACTTCAGCTTTTGGATGATAATGACGGTGATTCAAAAAACTTCAAATAGCCATGGAGAATCTAAACACTGCAAAACCCATTGTCCAAAACCCAAAACGCTGGCCCAGATTAAAACAATTCTGGCCAAAAGAGGAAATGTTTTCATTTGAAAATGTTATGAGAGGGTCTCTTAGGAATTACAGGTTGACTGCCTCCTGTTTCTCTGTCCACTCTAAGCAGATTTGAATAAGCAGCCCAGTTAGCCTAGTCAGCTGAAGTTCACCTGAAATACCATGCTCAAGAAATTGCACTGTAAAACTTATGAGACCTTGCTGTCTTTTGATTTCATATTTGTATTACAGAGCATACAGTCTATGCTCACCTCTGTAGCTTGATGCTGACGAACTCGTGGCCCCACTTTGCTCGTTCTGCCTTTGTCAAAACTTTATTCTATTGTATCCTTAGGAAAAAAAAAACCTGCACACACTGAACACATTTCAGATCAAACAAAAATATCAAAGCCAAAGCAATTTGCATCTATCAACTGCAATCAAGATCACTGGCAACGCTGCTGGGGCATTCTGGGCTTCACCTGCCCTCTGAGTTCAAAGGCTACAGCAATAACCATTAGTATATTTCCCACAGACAGGGCAAGCAAATGAGTGAATATTTAAACAGTGCCAAAATATCACAGCCCTCCTCCTCTGCCTCAGAATTGGATTTGTCAGTTCTTAAACTGTGTGCGTTTTCAAGCAGTGCAGCTTACTGTCTGAAAAGCCATCACATAACCACTATTTCTATAGCAAATTGCCTCATAAATGTTAAGTTAAAGGATAACGTTATATGTCCCATTGCAATTAGGCAGCACCTCCTGATAGACAGAAATAATGTGTTCCGCATATGGTTCATTATTTACTGGGGAGGAAGATGGAAAGACTCATGTTTTCATAAGCGATTGGTCAAAAAGAAAATCCAGGGACCAACTTCAGAATGCTTTTACTCGTTCTGTTCCAAAGAAAGCCCTTCACCTATACCATCATGCTTCTGAATGAAAACAGAACAAGTAAGAGTATAACTATATTTTAATTAATCTGGTGAGTACAGATATGTAGTGTGTTTTCTCAGATAAAAAGAAAAAGCAGAATGACAAGTAGTAAATAAATTTGTAATGGGAGCCACTAACGTGTCACGTGATGGGGTCACCTTTGAAGTGCTGGGATGTGATGGGAGTGAGGGTCAGGTGCAAGGTTTACCTGTGATTTATCATTCAGATGGCTTTGTGCTGCATGATTCTCTAGCAGATAACGACTGCGGGTTAATAAGCAAGACAAAGCTGGAATCTAAGCAGCCTGGAAGTTTGCTTCCTTATAACAAGAGGTTTACCAGAAGTCATTTCTTTATGAAATAATATGAAAGTAGAAAGCCATGCTGGAAAATTTTACCAGGCCTTCATTTAGTAAACAGGCCATACTGTGGTACCTAAGGTTGAAGGTAACACAGTAATGACAGGGTAAAACATCATCCTTCTAACTTGGAAAAAATTAAATAGCTAGAACACACTCAACTAGTCAAAAAGATACGAGGGAAAGAGCAAGCAGGCTGGCACTTTCAATTCCACAGTCCACCGGCTGTGATGCATGTTTGAAATTCAGCTAATTTGGGGGTGCAGGGTCAATGAAACAAGAAATCATGCCAGTTTCATCCACTCACTGAAAGACACTAACTGGAAGACTAAAAAAAAATTTAAGTCCTACGGAGAGACTGAAAAGAGCTGAAAATGCGTTACATATTCCCCCTCCTACTTGCGTACGCACAGGAAGGTATTTCTGAGCTGCACGCTGACAGCTGTGGGCACCCCACAAAGCAGCACCAAATACTGCCGACCTGGTGGGCTTTCAGAGACGAGCTCAGAGATGGATGAGAGGGAGTGGCAGGAAGAGGATGAGGCCAGCCTCTTCTCCGTGGTGCCCAGCGACAGGACAAGAGGCAACGGGCACAAACTGAACCACAGGCAGTTCCATCTGAACCTGAGAAAAAACTTCTTCACTGTGAGGGTGACAGAGTACTGCAGCAGGTTGCCCAGAGAGGTGGTGGAGTCTCCTTCCCTGGAGATATTCAAAACCTGTCTGGATGTGATCCTGGGCAATATGCTCTAGGTGACCCTGCTTGAACAGGGAGGTTGGCCTAGAGGATCTCCAGAGGTCCCATCCAACCTAAACGATTCTGTGATTCTGTGATTCTGTGAAGTTCACGTCAGAGACAAGAGCGCTGAAAGAGGAGATGATAACAGGTGAGGGCCATTTGTGAACAGAAAGATGGGGAGGGATTCATTATACCGTTATACTAGCATATAACTGAAGATTATTTCAAGGAAAATCTAGGTAGTAACAGGTAAGTTCCTGATCCACATTAGAAGCTATGTTTCTTCTTTCACAGGGCTGGGGAAGAAGACAGAAGAATGATTTACATTGGAAAGATTTCCTCCCCAGTTTACATTACTTAGTCTTTCTTTTAAACATAACATGCCTCTGAACTTTCATAAATTCCCTGCTCTGTTGTCCTGACAATGTACCAAAACATTTTACTCCAGAACGTTTTCAACAGAACAGGTTCAAAGTTTCAGGACTGCCTGCCTAAACTATCCCTGTCTCCACAAAAAAAATGTTCCCTAAAACAACTCACTGCGGTGAAAATAAGCCTTCAGTACCGGCCCTCCTTTTAATTGCAAGGACTGAGAAGTAACAGATGGCAGAGAGAACAAGAAAAGCCTCTACTGACCCAGCAGGGCCGCGCCTGTGGCTCAGGTGATCCGCCTGCACAGCACAAGCGGTGCGCATTGAGGTCACACACCCGGCTTCGTGAGTCTGGGCGGGCTTTTAAGCATGTTATTACAAGGGTTACAGAAGACATACCCACGTACAGTTTTCCCATTAGAGAAGACTTCTATCTGCACTGAAGTGTGCTTTCTCTGTCTCTCAGACAACCACTAGGATGGGATTTGGTCACAGGTTTGCTTAGCTGGCTCACTGCAAAGGCTTTTATGCCCTGCTTGTTTGGCTTAAAAAATAGCAGGTAGTGTCAGAGGTACCTGCAAGGTTAGACAAACTCCACTGACAGCAGGACTGTGTCACTCCAGACACCTGAAGAGATCTGACCATGCTGGTCTTAAACACCAGTACACCATGGGGTCTGGCCCTCTTAGCAATTTTTCTTACAACATGTACGTTTTATTCCAGCTGCTGTTTTGTGTTTGGATAGAAAACTAAGCAACCCAGAAACAGCTGAAGTAGTAGGATAAATGATACACAACAAAAAAAGAAGTGGACTGACTTCAGCTCTTCTGCCTGTCCTCATTCACAAATGGTCCCTGCATCCCCCCCACAAATGCTACCTTAAGGTAGCATTTCCAAAAGATATGAAATGACTCAAAAAATCTCAGCCTAACTGATTCCCAAGGGGACTTGGACTTCTAACCTACCCAGATTTTTGTTCTGAAAAGGTAATCACTTCTGATTTTGCCATTTCAACCATTAACAGGAATTATCTACTAAAGAGTTTCAAGACCAATTTTTGGGCAGTGACTTGAAGACTTAAGGGACTGAAGCTATACCAGCTGAGGTCAGTAGCAAATATCCTGCTGACTCCCTCCCATGATGTAGGATCATACCCTCGTTTATTATTCACCATGAAAAGGGATGGTATCTAAGCCTTGTACAGGCTGACATGAAAGCTTTTTAGTGAGGTAACCCTGATTAGAGCTGACTGAGATCCAACTTAATTTCTCAACTAGACAGTGATCTTTATTTACCTGGATACTGTACCACTAGTGTGGGTTGCAGTACGTCTGCACTGGGCTTTTCTAAGTCATCTGCTGGAGGAGTAACTGTAAAGGGAGCTCTTGGTGAGATGAATGATAGCAATGAGGAGCTCCACCAACTGCTCTTGCACTGATCATGGGGATTTCACAACCAAGCATCCTTGAACTGCATTTACTTGCAGTCTCTCTACTCAGATTGCTTAGGGGTGAAGTTTCTTCAGATTTGACCCATACTCCTACCAGCCAACTCTTTTTGGGGGTAGGCCAGAATAACTGACCACCGCGTGGATTCGTCCTGGGAATGAGGCACGCTACACAGCTCCTGCGCCTGTCCAAAATGGAATCACAGGCACAAAGCCAATCACATAGCCGACACGTCAGTGTCCCACCTGGAAAATGGAAATAACAAGTTTTTCTTTCTCCCCACACGTTTTTTGGGGATAGCGAATCCCCTCAACCAAGGAATACGTTTGACCAGTACTGACAGATGTTGGAACTCTGGCATTCAAGAGGTTACTCAGAATATCAAGCACTGCTACAAAAATAAAGAGCACAGGATGGTAAGTCAGAGGAACCAAAGAAAGTTGTTTTTCTAAACTATCTGTCCAGTTCTGCTTGAGATAATATTACAAAAAATGTAAACCTTCTTGGCGTATTAAAATGAATCATTTATTTTGCAGGGGAAGAGAGATAGGATAGGAGAGGAGGAACTGGAATGTGAGACTATTAAAATCTGACAATTTAGGGACCATTTGTTTCCTTCTCACCATTTTTATATATCAAATTATTTCCCAGTGATATAAATTTGCATTTAGTTCATGAAATAGAAGTAACCAAAACACAATTTGTTTTTCCAACTACTTAAAATGAAAGACATTAAATGATGTAAAGGGGGTTCAGGCCTGATCAAGAAACAAGCCACAGTCTCCCTATCTTGGTGGCTCAGCTAGTAAAAAAAAAAATATTCTGCTCATTATATAAAAGAGTAGGAGCCTTCCCCTTCACTTCCACTGCCTGGAAAGAGCCAAGTCCTCCAACAGCGTTGGCTTAGGTGGTAACCCATGCCGACGCTTGGGACCACCAGGACGATGGAAAACAACTGGTGCACCCCAATGGATCCAAACACCGCCTCTCCTATCCTTACCAAAACTGAAATGAAACCCTGAATCTTTTGAGGCTCCCTTATGGCTAATAAAAGGTGTGTGTGTTGGGGGGGGGGGGGAAGAGTCTGTGACAGAGAACTTCAGCAAGTAGCTCCCAGCTGAATTGCTTGCTACCTGTCCAGCTACAGCAGGAGCAGATGTCTTTTGTGAAAGCAGCTGTACGTCTGCCCCAGCACCCACTGCTAGTCAAATCCCTCTGACCAACAGCTCAGTAGTTTTATCCACCAGGCACCCAGAAGGAGACAAAAGGCCAAGAGCAGAAACCATATCAGATGGTGAAGCTCGGGCAAATGCCAGCGTGCAGGAGTTGGTGGCACATGGGATTAATGACTGTACTAGCTGAAGGTTCCTATTAGAGTGTACAGAGGAAGATAACAATGGTAAATTACCTTGCTTTTTCTAAACCAGGCAAAGCCAGCTCCTCCTAGCCACAATCAGAGGCCTGGGCACACTGGGTGTCACTGACTGGATGAAGGCAGAGGTGCTAACGACACCTCACTACACCACCAGGCTTGTCTCCGTGACTGTATGGGGACTTTCAGCTCAGCCTGCAGAACCTCTCTAACCCCCTCTCACAGCCCAGGCAGTACACAACTGAGACAGCTGCTGGGGGACACCTGAGAAAACAGCTTTGAGCAGCGTTAAGCTTTTGTGGATAGCAGCATTGTTTTCATTCGCTGACCTACTATTCCAGCCTTGCCAACCCAAATCCGTATGTGGCAAAAGGAGAGTTGGCCTAGGCCTGGCACAGTGCCACAGACCGTTTGGCTCAGGGCTGCACAAAGTCATCTGCCTCTCCAGGGGCAAATGAACACCTTGCTCAATGCCCATGGCAGGAAAAGCTGTGATGAGTCTGGTAAAGATGCACTCAGAGCAAGGTGTAACTTCTTGGGAGACGGTATTCGTTCATCAAAGTCAGGGGGCTTAAAAGCAACAATGTATGCTGCACGCGGGCTTAATCAAAGTGCCTGACAAACACCTTTGCTCCCCTTCAGTTTTGATGTGGAAGAGATCCCTCTCAGCACCCTGCGTTGGAGTAGGAGCTGTGCGACTGCCCCACTTTGTGTGCTCAAGGGCAAGGCAGACTGCCCCAGCTGGGTCTGTTCTGGGGCAGGGCTGCATCCAAAGTGAGCTCTGAGCTGTATCTTAGAGCCTCTCCCAGGCCCCCAGCCCCACGGCCCATCGTCTCCCTCCAGAACTGTTCCCACTGGGGCCAGCGGGGCAGCTCACGAGAGGGCTCCGTGGCACCACTTCTAGCATTTAAATTCGTTGTTCTACTTTATGCTGACAGAGACACTGGGCTCCTTTTGACTAGGAAAAGAAACAGGAATCTTCAATTAAAAACCAGCAATAGCTAACACAAACCAGCGGAGTCCAAGAAGTTTACATCCCTAAATGCCCTATTTGGTGTAACGAAAGACATTTCATTGGAGTTCGTTTAGAGCCAAGATGCAGGAATACCTGTAACTGCTCAAAGCGGGCAATGGAAGAGCATTTTATTAGTAAACTGAGGCTGCTGGTTTTAATTATTGGCGCATATAGATGATTCAGTAACGCTCAAAAGGACCTTCTTTAGCCTCCCCCCCACCCCTCCCAGGACAAAGAGCTGGCAATTGGGTGAAGTATTCATCAACATAAAAAGTCAGAATGCAAAACGTGAACCGCTTTGAGGGAGGTTGCAAATGGTTCCCTTGAAGGACAGAAATCCTCTTGTTGTAGTTTTATGTACTGCACCCAGACCCCAGCAAAGAAATTTCTCTTGAAGAACGTCAGTGGAAGCTCTCCAGTCTCATTTATGTAAACGAATGATGGCAGCCAAACACCCAGACTGCTCCGGTCTGTGCTAGCATCAATATATTTTTCCCTTACGCTGCCCGAATCTCCCTGTTGATACAGTAAACCATGTAAATACATGCTGAGCTAGAAAGCCCCGGCTAGAAATTCCTCGGAACTGCTGCTATCTTTTGCATTTTCAAAACCACATGAAACTGGGAAACAGATCCCCTGTAGGTTTTCCCTGCCGCTCTGAGCATCTCTGTGAAATCTAAACCAACCGCAGGGAAAAAGCTTAGCTTTACCACCAGCTCAGACCTTGTATTACCAAGGTAAAGTCCTCAGCTGGCGCCCACGGATCAAACTTTCTTGAAGTAACCAGGGCTGACCTTGCTTGGGCGGGCTGGGGACTGGCATTCAGGCAGTAATGATATGAGTGGGAGAAGGCGCAGAAGACTCCTGCAAACACGTCTCATTCTGCCTGGTGCGATGGGTAGCAGGGATGCAGTTTGCAGAAATGTTTGTCAGCGCTTGATTCAGAGGAAATTTAATGAACAAAAGGTCAAGTCACTCTAGTATGCCATCATAATCAGACACGTGCAAAGGCAGGGAAAATAATGATGGAGACACATAATTTGGTCGCACATAAAGGATTGATTCCTATTTTCTCTCTGCACCACATTCTAATCAGGCTAAACATCATTTCTGTCTGCTTCTGCTAGCCCATTTTTAAGGAAACGGTTCTCTCTTCAGGGTTATTTCTTTTTCTTTTCCCTTTTTTTTTCTTTTTCAGAGTTTTTATACTTCAAGAAAGGGACTGAGTAAAGTGTGATAAGAAGTGCTCAAGTGTTACCTGAACAAAGGTGAAGTCAAAGAAAGACAGAAAAGGACAAAGCTCTTGCCAAAATAATTTGTGCAGCTTTCGGAAATGAATTCAATGTTCCTTTGCAAGGGCATAAGCAGAACTGAGTGTGTTTTTTCGTTTCATTTTGTTTTTTAAGGACAATTCCCTTCCCTCCCGCCAAAAGCAAAAGTAAGACTGTTAAGCCTATCTCTGCCCTCATTAAGGCAAACGTAAAGACCGCCTCCAACTTCAACAGAAACAGATTTAAGACAAATGCTGAACACCACTGTAACCTTCAGATATTTTCAGGGGAAAGTGAGAGTTCTGCCGGGACAGGCAATGGGAAAAGCCCTACTATAACAGTAAGCACAAGAGGAAGAGAAAGCCGTGCATGCAAAAAGCTGTGGCAGGCCATGCAGAAACCGTTCATTTAGCCAGGTTTCTCTGTGGTTTAACTAACACAGTGCAATTGCTGACTTCATACCATGCCACTTCAACATGGGATCTCTCCTCATCTAAGTGGAACGTATCAGCCGCTGTAGATGGACAGCGCAAAAAAGCCAATACTCCCATGTCACATCTGTGTCCAGGCTCATATATTTTCCCTCAAGTAAGGTTTTCCATGTATCGCAGAGACACCTCCTGCCTTCCCTGGCTTTACCAGAATGTCGTGAATGTCTTTACAGCCTCGGGCAACGAAGAGACCTGAGTATGCCGAAGTCAGTAGAAATGACCGGTACTCCTGACGCAGTGACTGAAGCAGAAGGCGCTCCACTGGCTTTGTAGAGTGGCGCTTGTTCTTTCACACAAGCACAACTGACCAGGACTCCAGCACAATCAGGTCCCTACTCCCCACAGAGCGCTGTGATATTCCCTTCTCTGGCCTATTCCACAGTTTATAGAAGTCAATGTACGAGTGTCAGGGCAAAAACTCCTGCTGATAACTAGGACACATATGTGGTGCCTGGACAAGGCAAGCAGAGAAAAAGAAAGATTAATTGCCAGACAGAGGATAACTGTTTAAGTGCCTTTTTGCACTTAAACACACACTGTGGCGAAAATGTATGAAATTTGAAATTCAGATACAAAAAAGCCAGATGTGCCAGAGATTCACTTAATGACTGATGACACAATTCAGAGCCCCCTCAGGACTGCCTCCACACACAGACAACAATCCTTTGGGGCTACTCCACTGGCCTTGCCATTTCCTTCCTCTCCTGACATGCCCAGCCTACCTCATCTCCTCCAAAACGGCATCTGTTTTGGGGGAGAGAGCAAAGAAAAAAATGCTACCTGGGAAGTAGCCTTCTATGAGCTGGGTACCCTTCCACAGGGTCAGGAGGTCCTCATAGCAGCTACCAGTAAGCTATGCTGGAGAGAGAAGAACAAGCCTGACCTTAGATTTGACTCCTCACTCTTTGAGGTAACCCAGGGTCTGAGAAACCTGCATGGAGCAGGAGTTGTGAACGTGCATATATAAGAAGGGCTCTTCCAGGCCCCAGTCTGGTACTGCGTATCTGATGATGGTCAACAGCAGACACCCAGAGAAGAGTACGTGAACAGCATGAATACGGAGCAATATCCTCTCATGAATACGCCCCCCATGACCCGCCAAAATGCTCTAATGCTCTAATTCATAGAAATTGGGGCCCCCGCGAATCCAACTTAAAACAAAACTTAAAACACCCTAAACCAGGAGTGGCTACAAAACATGGCAGTTTGCATGGCATTAAACTTGCTTTCTTTTCATCATACCCTACCTGGCTGCCTGTAGGACTGTGAGGAGTTAGGCCCTATTATTATGCTGACCTGTACAATTAAGGTTTTATACTCTGACTTAAAAAGGAGATCTTTTCCCTTGGTGACCTGGGGCGGGGTGAGCATGGAGAAGTGCCAGGCAGGCACGTTTTTATGCGATAAATAATCAGTTGTGCGCTCAGTGTGTGATTCTTGTTAAAATCCAGGCGTTGGAACAGCTCCCGAATCGCATTGCTACCACCTCCACCAATCTCTTTTGCATCTCATTGGCATTTGAGAACGTTAATTGACTCATTATTTCAATTCATATTCTGGGAAGGAAGTTGATTAAGGAAGGCAGATGCAGAATCTCCAGACACATTTGTAGCTGCGTTGTTTGTCCCGGCAGTTTACTCGAGTTATTAAAATACTTAGGAAGTAATAGCCAGGAGAACAGGGAACGTGGCCTGTGAAAGGGGACCCCTTGCAGAACTTGTCTTGTAACCCACAACGATACACCTTGCCCTTGATTATATTTTCCCCTACCAAAGCTACCACAGAAAAGGAATTCCTTTTAAGCACTTAGGAATAAACAACAACTACATCAAGATCCTGAGAGACTTGCAGACAACTACTCCCTAGTGTTTTTCTTCAGGTTTAAGTTTTGTTGGGGAAAGCATCCTGCAGATAGCACAAAGCAGTAATTTGTTACTTAGATCTCATCCCCACCCTTTATTTAAAGCACACGCACTACTACTTACAAGGCAAAAGCTCTGTGTCAATGTAAATCAAAAATGTGCCTCCTACGTTTCTGCAGATGTTGCTAGCAGAACTGCATGAAACATTCAGTGAGGAATGAAGAACATTAATAAAGATCTACTCTGGAGTTTGTCAAGTATCTGCATATTCTCTAGGCTAGACTGTTCCAGGCTCCTACACAAAAAGGAAAACCCTGAAAAATAACCCCCCTCACCACCACCACCACCACTTGCAGGCCTCTTCTGAAGGTCTCTCAAAATCTGCTCAGCAGCCAGGTTGCTAGAAGTAGTTGTGAGCGAAGTCAGGCTGGGAGGTAATAGTGTTCTCTGCATCAGCCCTTGAGCGCTGGTCTAAACAAACAGGCAGGCTTCAGAGCTTGCTTGCATACCCTGGCAAACGGCAGAAACGCCACAGTATGCTTCCCAGCATTTTTGCTTTTTAAATCATCACAGTGTTGCCTGCCATCGGATGTGGCCTTTTCTGCCCCAGTCACAATACCCCAAACACTTAGTGGGAGCATTTTACAAACTTACTGAATGCCAAATTGCAGGCTGTGCTTAATTACACTTGGTTGGAGTAGAATAGTTGGGTTTAAAACGCAGGGGGCTGTTCTTGGTCCCACAAGCAGCTGCACCTACTCGTATTCCATGAACGAGCTGACATCATTTTGTTTCATCTTCTCACAGAAGGGAGCTGCGCTTTCAGTAAAGCTCTGACCCAGACAGAGAAAAGAAGTATCAGCCAGTTTTCACCTGATCCCAATCTAAGTCTTTCAGTAGGCGCTGGTGGAGACCACTTTAGAATTTATATTGTACTACCACAAACCACACAATCTCACACTACATTTGGTCTTAAATTGCAGGATCTGTTTATGGAAAACTTCCTCTGAAAAATACAAGAGACGTTTCATCCAAATAAAGGCAGGAGGCTGAGCTCCTTATTTCCTCTGCTGTATTGCAGTATTCCTAATCTTTTTAATAAGAGCTCCACTTTGCCACTACTAGTTTCTTTCCTTTCAGATGCATGAATACCAACTTGAACAAAGAAAATATCCCTCATGGAAGTGTATTAGGAGTGACACAGCAGACAATAATGGCTCCTTTGGAGCTGTTATGATCTGCCATGTAAATAGATAATTAAGGACTTCTTAAAATGCAGATTATGTAAATATATATTAAGAATCTTCTTAAAATGCAGACTATTGACCCACTGGAACTGAATGTCTCCTCTGGAGCAGCTCAAAAATACATATTTACATTTCGAAGGGTGGCTTATCAACCCAAAAGACTTGTAGATCCTCCACCGGTGACTTTTAAAACTGCCTATGAAGTTATCTATGTGGGGATGAGATACTTCTTTAATGTTTTCTGGATAATTGCTGTTTACCTAAAGGAAAGACTCCTCAGCAGAGAAAGCCTTTTTTTAAAATCACAAAACAATCGCTCAGCGCCCCATGCAGCAGATGCTCTTCAAATCAAAGAACTCTGGATTTGCGCACACGCACGCACGCACGCACACACTCTTTTTCCCAAGTCTAGCTAAAGGCAGCAGCACTGTGGTCTAAGATGAGCATTTTGTGCTTTAAAAGGCAGTCAGCAGATATGTCATATGATGCTAACACAGAAAATATGAAATAAAATAAAACAAAGAATAGTAACCAAAACAAAACAGCCTCCAACTCTCAACTTCATCCAACAAGAAAATTTAAATGGCAAACAAACGTAACAAGACATTATTCTCCCTGAGACTCGACATTTGTTCACAACCAATGAGTTGGGAAGAATATGCTAAATTACAGGGTGGAAGTACAAAACAAGAAGACACTGGGAAGAGTCTGCGTTTTTTTTCCCCCTCTGGTGAAGAACACAGGCCTATCAAAGTAATAGAAATGCATCGTCTTATACCAACGGAGGTTTTGGCTTATTGAATACATCACTGGATTCTTAGAAATGCATTTTCTGATATTCCAGATGGATTAGATAACTCGTACCAAGGCATCCACTCACTGAAGAAATTACTCTTCTGTGTCTTTTAAAGGGAAAAAGCTAATTCTTTCAAAAGGAAGCATTAAAAAAAAAAATCACAAGCTAGCAAATCATTCTAAAATCGAGACTCTATATGGAGCCGCTTCAGAACCTGATAGAGACACGGAATTTCCATGGAAACTTAACTGAACCTCTCAAAATGCAATACACACTTGTTAAACCAGAAGAACTTAGAATCTGCCAAGGTAGATTTTCCTCACCACAAGGGAGATTTAAACATTGAAAAAATGGACTTGTTTTTTCACTTTTCTTTATAGACCAGACCATGTATTAAATCATATTGTTGGTTAATCCTTATACACAGAAGCAGCCCAATTTATCTCATGGAGATTATTCATTTCAGTAAATGTTCACCAATAATATGAATAAGAACAGTACCAACTGGATTTAAACTGGTATCAATGTCAAAGAAAGAAAGTGTTAACAACATTCTTTCAGAAACCTAAACACCCAATGAGTGATTTTTTTTTTTAAATAATCACTCTTTAAACGAGTTTCAAGAGAATATTTAGGTATCTAACGAGAGCTGAGGGATGACAAAAACAACTGATTTTTTAAGACCACAAAAGCCAAAATGTTACGTGAAGAGAGATATACTCGATGAGATTTTCCCTGCTGCTCTAAAATTGAATAGTTCACAGAATAGTTGAGGTTGGAAGGGACCTTCTGGAGATCCTCCAACCAGGTGCAAGCTCCTTGCTCAAGGAGGGTCAGGTACAGCAGGTTGCCCGAGACTGTGACCACCTGGGTTTTGAATATCCCCAAAGACAGACACTCCAAATCCTCTAGGCAATCTGTCCCAGCGCTCTGTCACCTTTACAGTGAAGCATCTTATGTTCAAATAGATTTTTCTGTGCTTCAGTTTGGGCCTGTTCCCTCTCGTTCCAGCATGGCACTACTGACAAGAGTCTGGGCCCATCTTGTTTAATACCCTCAAACTGGATATTTATATGCACAGGTAAGATCCCCCTGCACCAAACAGTCCCAGCTCTCTCAGCCTCTCCTCGTATGAGAGATGCTCCAGTCCTTAATCATCTTTGTGGCCCTTCACTGGACTTGGTCCAGTAGCTCCATGTCTGTCTCGTACCGGGAGCTGTACAGCTCTTCTGACATCAAATAGGTAGGACTGCTTAAGAAGTATGATGAAATATGCTATGGGAAAGGGGACAGGCATCTGGGCTAAAATGGTAGGAAACAGGAAATCTGCTTGTTTCTGCTCAAAATTTCAAGGTGCTTCACTTGCAAGGTATTTCAGTGTTTATAGTTTGAGACCAACGTCATCTCATTAATCGAATGATAACACAGACTTTTCAGGAGGCTTTCATATTCACACCCACTTCAGATCTCTCTTATCTTTCTTCTATTCCCAAGAAATTATCTGATCTTACAGACTACAAGGAACTGACAACACTGAGTGTAATTAAGTCAGCAGTACCCATACAATATTATATTTACACATACAACATCACATAGCTCACTAGGAATTCAGAGATCTTGTCTCAGCCATGCTATTTACCGATAGCATCACCAGGTTTCAAATCTGAAGAGCTAAGAGGATCGTATTAGCTTCTTCTTATTCTTTTAAATAATCTTTTAGATGACTTTGGAAGGAAAAATACAGCTTCTTCGTGTTCCTCTGCTAAATAAAGCAGGGGAAGCCTCTCTAGAAAGTTCCAAATTTTATGAGATATTTCAGTGCGTTTTACAGTGAGGCAGATACAGTTTAAATCAGTTCTTCACTAAGCTAATTGGACACCATGAGACACAACTATCAGAGTCACCTGCCATTTGGGTTGTTTAAATTACCTCTGCAAACAAGTTCCTGCACCACAATACACTGCACGTTTCATAGTTTGCTTTACATTCTCTGTTGTAGCACCTGTTCCAAACATAATGTCACAGTGTGAAATTCAGAAACACCCTCGGATATCCCTACTCATATCAGAACTTGATTTACAGACCCGTGAAGTCAGGGCCATGCTGTCCCTTTGATCAGCGTCATCTGATACGGAGTTCATTGTCAACCTCTCTCTGCCAGGAGATACCACAGAGAACCCTGGAAGGAAGCAGCCATACTGGGGGCCAGCCTGAATCCATGCCAAATTAGGCTAAACAAAAGATCTTGAAAGTTGGGGAAGATAAAACATACGTCACAGATGACACAACTATAACTGGTCCTGCTGTGGGTGGCAAGTGAAGCAGAAGACCTCTTGCAGCCTCGGATCTAGGGTCCTTAATCCATACGTGGTGGAGCCCACTATCTTTCATAAAAGCCTTTTAGGGATAAGAAAGGTTGTTTGGAGGGAAACACCAGGAATTCCAAGAGTATAATTCTGCTCTTGAAAAGAAGTTGGGAATAGAAGGAGAGAGATGCAGAGAGTTTAAAAAGAAAAAAAGTTGGGGGGGTGGTTAAGATGATAGTTGGAAGGTTCAGATAAATTTCAACCGGTAGCTAAACATTTTTCCCCAACAAGTTGATAATTTCATACAGCGAATGAACATGGGAATGAGCTGCTCTTACGACAACGAGACAGGGTACTTGGGTTTGACGACTTGAAAATTTGACCTCAGTTCTTTAGAAAACGCGGTCTGTGGAAATTATTCAAATCTTCTCAGATCTGCCCATTGCTATTTCAGATGATATTAGCATACAGAATCATAGAATAGTTGGTCAGAAATATTCTGACAGAATAGTTTTCTGTCACAAAGCGACAACTTGTCAAAATCAAAACGTTTAGCACGTTTTGACAATATATCACTTTCCAAAATGACAAAGGAATTTCTGATAAAGTGAATTCACTTCATTGCAACTTTCATTTTGATCCTGCGTGTTGAAATGAGTTTTTCATTTCGACATTTTATATTTACATATTAAAACTGTCCAGGAGAACAAAGTATTTCGATTGGCTTGGGGTTTTGTTTTTTTGTTTTTGTTTTTCCAGGAAAGACAACAATAGAGGCTGTAGTTACTGTTTTGCTAGGCTTCATTTCAGACTTGAAAGGTCCCCATTTCGTCTATGGGATTTAGAATTCCAACTTCTCTCTGACTCCAAGTATTAATTGCAAGACGAATGACTCCGGAAGCCCCCATACTGTGGGTAATAACATTTTTAAAAATCAGGGCAGGTGCCTTTTTCAGATTATCTTTCTTTTTCTCCTCACAACTTTAACTGATGCCAAAACCTCCCTCTTCAACCTACCTAATCCTGCCTTACCTATCTGTACTTCTAGTGCAGGTATCACTGTTTGTACACAGAAAACCAGATCCGGAACCCAAACACGAGGAAACGTTGGCTCATTCATTTGAATTTGCACTGCTTTTGTTTCACACAACTGCCTTCTTGGGGGCAAAACTGGCCACTTCAGGGGTCTCTCCTTTGTGGCTGCTGTCTGTCTGGAACCCACAACACACGGCCCGATGCCCTACACACGTCAGCTCCTTAACAGACTTGCTATGTAATATACAAAAGGCGTCAGGCCCAAACAGCACCCAACACATGAAGCAAGCTGGGAGAAAAGTGCCTCTCCTATCACATCCTGAGCTCAGCCGGGCGTTCACAGGAGGACTCAAAGGGCCTGACAGTCAGCGTTTAGTGACATTTGGCGCTTGAGCCTTGTGCTGGTCTAACGCGGGAGGCTTGCTTCACAAGACTGGGGTATAGTCAGAATTACAGGAGAGGCAGGAACAGCATAAGTTAAACAGGAGTAGCTGCTGCACTTGAAGTGTTTTAGGGAGAATAAAAGCCATTCTAAAAGAAAAGCTGGCTTCCTGACAAACACGTTCCAGCAAATACGATTATCTTTAAGGTCTGCTGCTTTAACAGTAGTAACTAATAATAACAGACCGCCCTACATGTGATACTGGTGTCTGAAGATTGAATATTCACAGTAAAAACTCTTATTTACTTACTCTCTCTAATTACCAGTTTAATGCATAATTTGTCAACTGCTGCCATGTGTCTAGTGTTGCATGAATCGGAGGATGGACAGTTCCTTACAGTCTACCAGTGGCTTTGTCCTTTGTCATATGTATCCCCATGTAGGAAGGGGGCAGAAGACTGATTTCCCACTACGTATCTTCACGCCACTGTTTGCAATTGAGTGCAGAAGATCCATGGCTGCCAGCTTGCTATTCTCCTCAGTGCTGATGCTGATGAGCTGAGAAATTGATTCCTGGGCTTGAGGCCCACTCAGACTGGTCCGTCAGAGCAGAGCCAGCCCAGGGCCACAGAGCCATCATCCGTGGCTGACAAAGGCCAGGAGTAGAGCAGCGAGCAAGGAGGGTGCTCTGGCACTCTTAGTTCATGAGCAGAGCTAAGAAAAACAAATTGACTTCCATCCATGACGAAGAAGGATTGTGCAATTTAAAATATGACAGAGCGAAAAAAAAAAACAAACCTCCTGGAATTTGTTTCCTGTTTATTGTCCAGTTGTACAGCTGCAGCTTCTTTTCAAAAAAGGGACTTTACAAAAAGAAACCCCCCAAAACCCCAATCTTCTCCAGCTACTTTGGTCGAAATTACTTTGAACTGAAAGAAAGGCAAGGACATCTTGAAGGCAACAAAGCAAGTCCAGGATTTCCAGACTTCTCAGCCTTTAGTAGACACTGGCTGTTTCAGAGCTGGGGTACAAAATGCTTTATTATTACATATTGTTGCTGCTGCTTCTAATGATCTAGACTAATTTGCACTATGTATAATGCTTAATACATATTTTCATTTAGCTCATATACTCCAACAAAACATGACATACACAGCCAGGGCATGGAGGGAAGCAAGCAATGGCATCATCCTGAAGTTACTGGTGGCGAAAAGTCTGCATATATTTGCGGGTGCAAATCTCTTCTTTTTATTTGCCAAGATTGTGTCGTGGGATCTCAGAGAGTGAAGAAGACCCAAAAATTCGTGAAGTCAGTGACAGGACAGTGGCTTTGGATATTTGCTGCTTAGCTACAGAGTGCAATCTGAACTGTGGCTGTTCTGTTTATTGAAAACAAACTAGCTGTCAGCATTATTTGGACCCACTCCTTTGCGTTGTGAAAGGACATTTCTTTTAAGTGCCCTCTCTAGTGATAATGTCAGACATTGGTCTTAATTACTGCTCCTGACTGCCAGTGTCCAGAGTCTAAGATTCCTTCTTTCTTTTCAAAGGGAGCTGGTGATATTAGTGTAGGTTTTCCTTCTGTTTTTAATTCTTTGTCCATGACAGATTTCACAGCAGGAAACAGTTCTGTGGCATATGGCCACTAAATTACAAAAACTTCAGAAACTTCTGTCCATGAGTTAATTTTGTAACTAAAGAAACAGAAAATTGTTTAAAAAAAAAAAAGAAAAAACTAGAGAGCACAGAATCCTTTCCCTCTTTATCTAGCCTTAAACATGCTTTCTCCATCCTGGTATGCAGAAACACAACTCCACCATAGCTGTTTGACCGCTGTTTTTCAGATCAGAAGGATAGTTACAACTTTAGATGAGGGATCCAAAAGCATCTACCAGCAATAACGCATGACATCATCCATGAACAGATAGGTAAGGTATTGCAACAGAATAAGGTGTACCCAAACTATTTTTTAATATCCTCAATGACTGCTCCATTCAACAGTTGTTTCCAGAGCATACGTGGAGAAAGCCTGGCCTTGACTTGGCTCTAAAGAGTCATAAGGTAAAAAATAAAACATTGTCACAAAGGCAGAACTGGCTAAAAGGACAACGTACAAAAACCAGTGGTCAATTTTTGATAGACAAAAGGTGGAATGCCTTCAAAGTTTTGCAGTAGGTTGCCCTGCAGCAGCTGACAAAATAATCTGGAAAAGAGGAGTGATGAAGCGCTTATAGATGGTGTAAAATTCTGTAGACTCATCGAGACTTAGAAAGAAACTAAAAACTAACCAACCAAAAACCTTCAGAGAAGCCAACTCAAAGAATTTACTATCCAAAATCAGCAAGAACCAAGAAAGAATCACGTGGGAAACCAGACAAAGTGAAATGACTACATTTTGCACATCTTCAGTACTTCCTTTGCACTATCCCTGGATACATTCTCTCAGCATCTAAGACCAAACTTGTTCCTTCTGGAGTAGATGAAATAACTGTGTAAGCATGTGGTACAAGTAAACTGTGTCTTATGGCTCCAGTCAAAGCATTATGGAAAGATTAGCTCTTAACTTCAGGAGTCAGGAATTAGCCATTCCTAATAAGTAAAAATGAAGGACTTTATGCATGACTCCCCATGAGAACGCATAGTTATGGATGCAAAGCATCCACCACGCAGCCTATCGGTGAAAGCAGAAAGGAGTCTTTGTCAACACTCAAATCCACACTGACCAACGCATAAGTAGCAGCGCCAATGTTGGGAAAACGGAGCAGTAGAAACGGACTAGAGCGCATACCTTATAACCATTGCAGTTGTGAGCAGAGAAAGAAATAACACCCAGTGGATGCAAGGCATACAGCCAAGTGAAAAATACACCCACAGCTTTGAAAAAAATACATGTGGAGGTAAAGTTATTGTCTGGATTTTGAAGTTGGGAGGGAAGACAGTATTCCCAGTCTCTTTCCCACACCACATGCACGAAAGCAAGCGGTGGCCACCAAAGGCAGCGGCAGGACAATCATTTGAGGGAATGTGCAGTGCTATGACCCATAGGATAGTCCCAGAAGAAGGCATCCCCCCACTGCTAACCATGTAATTTGAACAGCTACACTGGCCATAAGGAGCCTGTGGAAAAGTGGGAATTAACCACATACGGGACTGCTGCTGCTGCTGCTGCTGCGCAAGGCATCAAAGTCCTGCAGGCCTGCGGCTTGCGCTGTGTTCCCCTAAGGGCCCGCGTGACTAGTCTGATTTAGCTTTTCGAGCAACGTGGTAGGCTGGACAGTGCAAACCTCAGCTTTCTTTTGTGTGGCTGGAGCTGTGCATCGAGCGCTTAGCGTATTTGTGTTTTGCATGTCTGCAGTGCTACATCTTGGCAGGCAGTGGTCATGGGGATGCCTGCAGCTGCTCCCGTCTGCCTCCCCCTGCAGGGATCTCAGAGGACAAAACATAATCTGGAGGTCCTTAAAGCAAGAAATCACAAAGCAGGACACACCTTCCTTCCCATCTCACTTTAGGAAACAATGAAGGTAACACGTTTGCTGCAAGCAAAAACAAAACAGCAATTTTGCACTGATGCACATTTATCAAAGAAAAACTGCCCAACTCTCAGCCTGCCTTTCAATAATGCTATCCCTATAATTTTGGTGAGTTATTATGCTGTAAACCAAGAAGATTAATGCTGCCATACCAACAGTCTGATGGGATCTGGCACAATCAAGGTTTCTTAGTGAGAAAATGTACAGTTTCCTAATGCGGCTGACAGAAAGCCACACTCAGACCTTTTCAAAGGCTTCCAGGAGTTATTGCCACAGATTAACTATGGCATGAGCAAAAAGGTTTAAAGTCTTGTTTATAGTTAGCCCATGGCTCTGAATTAGCAACTTATCCCTTAAATGATCAATTGAGTCATAGGTGTTAATGAGTGAAGTTTAGCCAGAAGGGATGAGGAAGATGGGGGAAAGATCTCAAGCCACTGCTTTGCAAAAAGGCAATAGGAAAATCTCAATAATTTCTACAGTCAAACTGTATTTTAATCAATGCCTCCCAAATAAGATGAAGAAGTCACACTGTGACTTTCCCAGCTGTAAAAAATGGAAGTCTGGTTTCACATTTGCATGATTTTGAAGGTCAAATGCCTGCTATCCAAGTCTTACTGATCCATATGGACTAGAAATGCCACAATATGCAATCATCATGAAGGCAGATTGTCTCCTGTAAATCTGTCCTTTTTGTAACACATTCAAAATGTACCGTATTGGATGGATTATAAATCCATTCAGGAAACACAAGCAATATTGTACCGAGTGCCTCTGGTTTATGAAAACCCATGTGTACGGGTGAACATGCATGTATGTGCGTGTGTGTAACTGTGTGTGCATCCGTAAGAGAGAGAAGCAGAGACAGATGGCCCAGTCCTGCCCTCACTGAAGTCAATGGGAGTCTTGCCATTAACTTCAGAAGACGGAAGCTTGGAACTGGGCAGAAAGGGACTCTTATTAGCACCACGCTTATTCTATCTGGGTTTAGAAATGAAAAACACTTGTACAGGAAAAAGAAAAATGGGTGCATTGTTGGGAAATTTTTCTCTGAAGGGAGCATGCTATCTAGTACCTCCTTCTCCTTGAAACGGTCTTAGTAATGTGAGTGGCTGTGAAGTAGACAATTGCAGTACTTGGTTTCTTTTATTCCTCAGTCCAGGAGAGAACAAGGGACCTTGGTTTCACATCAAACCTCTATAAATTATTTTAATGTTAACGATTTTTGAATGACATAGGCCTTTAAAACATTTCAGTATTTCTTCTGAGGGGAGGGCTGAAAGGTCACTGCTCTCTATCCCAGCCTAAGAGTACACAACAATTTCATTTTTCAGTTCTAACAAATCATTTTACACGTTGCCATTTTTTTCTCCCAGCACATGTAATTGAAAAGAGACATATGGAGACCAGCATGCAAACCCTGCAAACATTTCAGCATAGCTTCAAAACTAATGCTAATCAATTTTTTGAAACTACTTTTTTTTTTTCTCCCCCTTCTGTTAACTCAAGAGCAAATTCTCAGGAACCCAAGGTAGCTTTTAAAGACAGTCAGTATGACAATCCTCAATAAATGACAGGGAGTGTCTCCCACCGAATCCTCTTCCGCTCATCTTCCTTTTGTTGTGTCGCATGCACACGCAGGGTCACATGCTGTACACCGATGAAAGTCTTTGAGCTGCTGGCTTGGAAAGCTCAGATCAGCACATCTGGGAAACCACGGACTGACAACGATTCAGTGGTAGTTGCATCAGCCTTTACTTCCCTTTTTTTTCCCCTTCTGTGTCAGTGTCAAGAAAAGAATCATAATACAAGCTATCAAAAATCCCTTTCTGCATCAGTGCTGAGCATTACCTGCGAACGAGGAAGGCACAAGATGAACAGACCTTTACAACAGAATGTGCATCTGCCAAGACAAAAATACCCAATGAGCTTCTGGTGCTGGCACAGTGACAGTATAAGCAAGCTGTCTTTGCAATGATTTTGCAAATGATCCATTACAAGATACGAGCACGAATCCTGCAAAGGCCGTAAGGCCCCAAGGGCAACACAGTCTATATACGGCCACCTAAGCATTCACCAGATAGACAGGGCTACGGGCTAAAAAGAAATCCTTCCAAGACTTTTTGTACAAATGCTTTGCAACAGACTTGCGACTTGTTTTTTCCTCTCTCTCCCCCTCTCTCTCTCTCTCTCCCTCTCGTTTTGTTCAGTTGCCTGGCATTTGCTAACCCACAAGCTGCTGTTTCCCTTTCCAAAGAAGCTCTGATGGGTGGAGGGCCAGGAAAAATTAGCCCAACTGATGAATGCAATCTCGACAGAAAATATGTTTTTTATCAGAGACCACATGTTGCCAACAGCAATTAAAGTAAAACTGGGAGATTTCATCGGATATAAGCCTGCAAAAAAAAAAAAAAAGGAGAATCACTTATCAGGTATCCATTAGTTCAAGTGGATTACTCGAGCACTCTCAGAGATTGCCAGCAGCCAGGGAAGCGGCAGTTAAACAGTCTCAAGAGAGGTGCCAAAGTTGCTACAGCAGCAGTGCCAGGGAGGCCAGGTGACATGCTCGACCTGTGAAAAACAGGTCCAACGGGAGGACTATAGGTAAGAGCTCATTGTCTGGGCTTTTCAGGCCGAGGGTACCATCTGCTTTGGAAGCATGTGTCCTCTTGCACTGGTTTAAGAGGTGTGTGTGATTGCAGTTGAGAAGGAGGAGGATATCCCAGGGTCGAGAGGCAAAACTGGTAAGAGAATCACCCGTATTTGCTCAGATTTCGTTTCCTGTTCTCCCAGTGTAAATATGAAGAATGTTCACTGGCCTCACCAGCAGACTGTCTTTGAACTACAGCAATGTGAAGACCAGAAGCTGTCTCTGTGCTCAAGCAAATGAGCTTAGAGGTGTGATTTTTTTCATAGGGCTCAGCCATTTATTCAAATAAAAATGACCAACGACTGCAACTTAAAACTCCAACTGTCAAGAGTTTTCCCTCACTAGTGATGTTTGTTATGTCTGTCCCATTCATGAACAGGTTGAGACTAGGAACCTTAGCCATTAGAGGAGCTAAACGTATAAAGGACAAAAATTAGCATTTTAGTATTGAAGAGTGACAGGAATTTCACTGAATACACTCCATAAGAGTCGTGAGTCGTTTTCCCTGCTAACCATGCCAGGCAAAGAATTCACCAGGATTATTTTCCAACAGCTGAAAATAGCTGGCAAATATTATTCACCCTTGTCTATTACCTTTGATCTCAAATGACTGCTGTATAATTATATACATAAAAGCTCACAGTGACAGAGATATCACTTCCATCCATTCTATATCACAAACGATATAGATAAACAACAGTAATAACAGCTAAAACATTCACCTAAATGTACGTGCAATATAATGCAAGCGACCCTGGTGAAATTTCAGCTATAAATACAGAGAGTGAGGGACTGCATCCTAAAGAGTCTGCTCTGAGCGCTACTGAAAACGATGCAAAATGCAGCCGTTCTTCCTGAGGTCTCTTAAGGAAGGCTTCAGTCTTCTATCCTGACTAGCAGCGTCTGATCACGTTGCTGCTGAGGCAATGAAAGAATCAGATCTTCTTTCCTAGCAATATTCAAGATACACATCCCAGGGCCAAAATTCTTAAATTCACATCCTTTGGCATTGCTGTGCTGTGCCCTTTGGACACAAGACAAAATGGTGTGCCAGGCAAAGCCAAAGATCGAGTGAGTTGCTTGCTCTTCTTGTTGGTTGTCTTTGGAGAAGTGAGTACATGCGCTGTGAGAAACCATGCATGTAAGAGAGCAGGGATAACATTTACAGTCATAGGGGAGTGGAACAAGCAAGGACAGCACTGAAAGGGGAATCAGAAAGGAGAAGACAGAGTGGAGACAAAGGACGAGGGGATGTCACAGCAGGTAAATGACCTGAGGAAGTACGGCAGGGAGACGGGATAAAACAGCCCTTTTGCAGCTATGAGAAAGATGCAACACAACAGGAGGCAAGGGCTGACTGTGAGCCTTTGCCCACATCTCTGTGCTCTGCCGCTCTGAGGAACCCACAGTGCTGGGTCCAAAGCGTAACCAGCTAAGAAGCAAAGAACAATTTTTCATCTATCGCACATGCTGCCTCCTCAAGTGATTGCATCCTTTGGTAAAAAAGAGACACCTATCAAGCAAAATAACCCTAATGCACTCGCAAGTTAAATATTTCCAAAGGTTTAGTACCTAACACAGGAACTCTGGAAGGCATGACACAAGGTATATGTAATTCTAGCGCTTAAAAAAAAGAAAAAAAACGAAAGCAATTTTGGAGCCTAGAATAAATGAACTTAATACAGAAAAACAGCCATTACACTCGTTATTTTATGAGAAAAGAATGAGTTGCAATCAGTGGTTGTACTAGCTAATACCCTTGGTGCCACGTGCACCCAGATCAGCCTGGGTACCTCTGCACAAGCGCAGGCAGCCCAGTGGTGTCTAATCCTTTCACTCCATTACTCTCAACCTGTCCAGTGGCATAATTTACAGAGCGGGTAAATTCCCCTGAGTGTATCGTTCTAAGCAATATCTATCATTTCAAGAAAATTGTTGTCCAAGGGCTAATTACTGACACAGGCCCTCCTCCTCTCATCCCCTCCAAAAATGTTTCTGTTTACTCCCAACTCTATTTTCTTAAGGGAAATAAGCAGCCATTTTTTTCCTTTTATATTCAAGTCCCTAGTACCATTATGGTGAGCACTAAACCAATAGCATCTCCGAAACAAGTAAACAAATAATCTGAATTGCAGGCACCATTCTTTGAGTCAGAAGAGAAAATGGAAAGCCCCTCACGTTCACTCAGGCAGCTGTGTTACAACATGTCTGCTGAGCTTGGTGACAGAGGCTTGCAGTAAGAGGGCTGTATTTAGGCTTTGGTTATCATGGCCCAGATGATACATGAAGCTCAGTAAAAAGCATCCTCATGAAGCTGCAACAAACTCCATCATGAGCCTGAATCCTTAAGATAAAGAGAATAGCCACATTTGCTCTCTCTTCTTAAGCTGAAACCAAGACCAGAATTTATTCTTATGACTAGGTGAACCAGATGAGGACAAGTCCCGCGAACAATCTACAAACTGTTCTAAAAAGATCTCTGAAATTATCTTTAAAACCTAACACATCATTAACCTGGCATATGTCTACTTCTATTATGCCACCAAAGTGAAGCAAATGCAAAGGTTTGGAGCATATAGCCACAGAATCTCAGAATAGCTGAGGTTGGAAGGGACCTCTGGAGACTGTCTAGTCCAACTCCCCTGCTCAAGATGGGTCAGCTCTCAGCAGATCTAGCTCTCTATTTCTGAGAGTCAGATACTGATTTTACTCCTCCAACTCAAGGTTTTGCAGTGACCCAGATTAAGACAAACCAGGGTTCTTAGACAATATCTTGGGGCTGCATGAGGAACGGAATCTGACAGTACTAAGATCTCAACCTAGGAGCCTTTAAAGTTTGTGTTAAGATTTTACAACTGACCAGCAGCATCTACGAATGAAGCTAGAAAAGGATATCCTTCCAGACTTAAATAGGCGGAAGATATTATTATACACATATATCACTCATAATATATATTCATATACCAATGCGCAGAGAGAGCTATACTTACATATCCACAGATATACACAAAACCCAACAAAACAGGGGCTGTAGCAAGCTCAGGTGTTTTGGATCCAGACAATATCTGGAGAGGCTTCCACAAAAGCATATCCACTGGTGCTACAGTACAATACTGCAGCAACAGCGTGTTGTGCAAACCCGCTCCGCGTTTACAAGTGCTACACCTCTGCAAAGCTATTGCTCCTGAAAAACATCATCTCTCTCAGTGACAGCATTGCCCCTTTCTCCCAACCTCAGAGTTGCAGCAGTAGCAAGGCAATGCACCACGAAGCAATTGCTGCTGTAGTTTTTTTGTCCTCTACAAATAATACTCAGTGATGAGTAAGCTGAAGCTGGCATGAATCCACTGCCTGCAGTAGACATGTGTGGATTTACACCTTAAAAGCATCAAGTCTTCTTTTACTGGAAGGCACGTGAGTCCTCAGCCAGGCTTGCCTAACCTGACTCAGCTAAATGTCAGATAACCCGAGCTGAAACAAAGACAAGGTTAGCGGCTCCGTTCAAGTCCATAGGGCAGCCTGACTCTGAAAGGAAGCTGCTGCCGGAGAAGGTCTTTTAGCAGGACCTCCTACAGGAAATGCTGAAAAAGTGACCAGAAAGGGAAGAACACTTACCTCTGTAGGATTAAGAATATTAAAGAGGATATAGGGAGAGGTATTTAAACGGCCATTTTCCTCTTTTTAAGTTTCCATTTAGGCTAACCTTAACAAACATAAATCACACCTAAAATAAAATCATGGGTCTATTTTGCTCTAATCCTGCCACATTTTCTGTGCTTGGCCTTTTGCCGTCGAGTATAGCTACCCTGCACAGAGAAATTCTCATCACATGTCTTGACAAGCCTTTGCATGTTTCTCTTTACTCTCACTCTGAGCTTGCCTCCTTTATTTTTATACAAGTGTCGGAAGGCCCTCCATCCCCTTCCCTGAGCCCAGCACCATACTATTCCAGACACCAAAAACACAGAATCTTTTCAAAGCACAGATCACTTCTTTTTTTTTTTTTTCTTCCTTCCACCTCTTACCCTAAAAGCCTGAACCTCACTGCTTGCTAGCAATCTTCCTTTAATTTCCAGCCTAAGTTTATTTTTGTTTTAAAGCATCTAGGACCATCCCAACCCAATACATTTTTGTTCTTATGGTGATACTGGTCCCTCCTTTTCTCTAGCGTTTGCCTCTGTGTCGGATTTATAGGCAGCAGACATATCTGGCAGTCTCAGCTAGAGAGCCCTCGGCCAGTCAAAACTCCACAGAGCCACATTCAGGAAATCTGTTTTTCCTACTCACCCCCCTTCATGCCTGTCTTCGCTGTTTTCTGTCACTCCCGTGCTACAAAGCTTGGAACGCTACTGCTGCAATTGTTTGTGTGCTTGAGTCTATTGTTTTTCTGTTTGAGAAGAAAACCCAAAACTTCATTTCAAGTCAACCTAACTACGTTGTTGGAAGGAGAAGAGCTGTTTGTTATTAAGGTTTTTCCTTTTGGTCTGAGCAACAAATCGAAGAATAAAAAAGACCAAACAATCTCCATACCACTAATCCAAAGGCACACAGACACAAACTGCTCATAACTGATATTGCTGCTTTTCTTGAACACCAAAAACTTGATGTCTGTGAAGCAGAGTAAGGCTCTCAACCATAAATGTGAACCCAGTTCTGTTCAGAGACTTGGGCTCTCTGTCCTGGAAGGCACTCACAGCAGGATCACCTATCTGTTGACGTGCTCAAGGTGAGGCACGATGACAAAACATGGAGATGAGCACAACTACTGAACTCTGCAAGTGTTCACTGTTTTACCAACGGAGAATTATATTTCATTGCCAGCTAAGAAAAAGCAATTCCATTGCCTTCACCGGTGCTTTCCTGTTTGCGTCACCTGAACTTCATCCTCTCCCTCACATACAGGTAAACACTGTTGAGATAGTGCACCCTGGGTGGCTCATTCAAAGCCTTCAAAAGAATAAATCCACATAATAACCAATTGATTTTAAGAGACCAAAATGAGGTGTCATATGCTACAGGGCTTCGACACCTCCTGTTCGTTCTGCGGAACAGATAAGAACAGTTACTTGTGTATCTGCTGCTCTGGAAAGCCATCTACTGCAACAGAAAAGAGCCAGTTGTAGAATAGACTTTAACTTATTCTATGTTGTATCCACATGCACAGCTAGCTTCATCAGTTTTTAAGTTGTGTATCAAACCCCTACTAGCTATATGAGAAGGAAGAGAAGTTTGCAAGTTGATGTCTCATTTGTCTCGCATGTAGGAATAAGCTGGCATGAATTGCACACAGACCATGAGGTACCTTCCCAAAAAGGCATCAGTGACAAAGGTGGACTCCTCCTCACACATCACTGGGATTGATACTGGCTCGCAGAGGGATCTTCAGGAACGTCACCCTTCAAAGATATTTTGCACAGGTTGTTTTGCATTTACATCGCTGGCTGTGCTCTGGGCTGTGGGAAAGTGCTCAGGACTGTTCATGAACATCATTTTTTCATGTGCCTGATTTCAGGCACTTCCTGGTGCGGCCTTTCCAAAGCCTGCCACGCTGCAGACTGCACAACCGTCTCAAATAGTGAGCTCATGCTAAAGTTTATGTGGTGCTTGGTCAGGCAGCTCCCTGTGCCTGTGTCAGCCTTTCCTCCATGAAGCGGATTTCCTTATGCACAGGTGGATTAGAGCAACTGGTGGATTAGGCCACTCACCCTACCCAAAATTGCTCTGTTGCAAGGCTTTGTTTCAAGCAAAGGGAAAATCCTAACAGGCAGAAGGGGGAATGAAGTACTTATAGGGAGAAGCAGCTACAGTCAGCTTCCTCTTGCTCTCATTCCTAGTTTAGTGGAATATTTATTAAAAAAGAAATGCAATTAAAGAGCTGCTTGAATTGAGCAAAACAGCCTTAGTTATTCCAAAGTGGTGCTGCAAGAGCCAGGCGGGGGCTGCCTCCACCAGTGCACGGCTGACAAGAAGCTTGCAATGCTCTTATGAACACTGGTCTCCGTTGCAGATAAGCAGAGAGCCACCAGCGCTGCAAATCCTTTAACCTTCAAGAGCACAGCTGGCTTTTACATACAACAACAACAAAAAACACCCATGTTTCTTATCTGAGTCTTGCTGATCCATGACCGTTTCTGTCAAAAGCAATGATTTCAGCCCCTATCAACGGTATACGCTTTCAAAGGCACGTGGCTAAAACCTGCACTATACACAAGTAATGCACTCAAAGCCATGTTTAATTCCCTGCAACAATCACTTCAAGTGACATTTGCATTTGGCCCATAAGCAGAGGAGTTCACCTGACACAGGGTGGCCCAATTAACGCTAAAGACCTTGTCTCTCTGATCCTCAGATTACACTGGATTCCAATACAGCTCCCATTTAAGAATATTACGGAGGAATCAATCACTTGTCCAGAGGGAGCAGCGCACTGAGCTTTGCTGTCAGGAGAGGTTGCTTCTTTCTGAGCGGCACATCAGGCTTTATCTGAGAGACCGGAGCTGACACAGAGCCAGTCTCTGTTGGCCATCAATTACTTCTAGCAAAGATGGCAAGCCCCTTGCACGGGGTAAGCAGCCGTGGCAGGCAGCCGTGGCAGGCAGAGCCAGGCAAGGCAGAAAGAGCCGCCTCGCAGCCCACCTGAGGTGCAGCCCAGCGCACCACCAGCAAAGCTCTTGGGGCTGCCGCTGCAAACCAAGCCAGGCAAAGAGTCCTTCTTCTCAAGAAAAAATGAAGTGCTCTTCCGGGCTTCGTACAGCAGGAACAAAAAGAACGCTCCTCCTGTTTGTTCTGCAGCAAATCCAATGCCGTTTTAGCTACTTCAGATTGCAGTGACAGACCTTGGGTTAAGCAGGCAAGAGGGAGCCGAAAACACCCTCAGATTTTAAGAGATTCATGTTCAAATCTGCTTAGAAAAAAATGGAAAGGAAGGGATAGGTAAACATTCCCTTCGTCTTAAAATAAAATTACCTTCTGGATTCAGATCGACTGTTATTTGGAACTAAACATGAGCACAATAAATGTTGTCAAGCATATGGATTATTCTTCCTTTAACACAACTACAAAAGCAGCAAAAAAGAGGTGCTGCAAGAGTGGCATCTCCTCCGTTTTCTACAAAGTATTGTATTGGTGCGTGTTTGTGTCTCCTAGGTGTTTTTTTTTTTAAATTGGCTTAGACAGTTTGCTGTCACATCTTGCAAATTAGCCAAAACCCAAGTAAACACAGGGTCAGAAACAGCAAGGTTTTATATTTGTAGAGAGAGAAGATAGCAAAAGGCTTAACAAAGAAGATCTCTGTATGGTCAGATCTAATTGAGCATCCTGACTGCTGATCTAGAAGGGAAACTGAAAAGCAAGTTAATAGTATTTGTAAAGGAAAAAAAAAATCCCAATTTGGGAATTGTCCGCAAGAACGAGAACTGGGTCCCAACACTCTGACGTAACTGTCGAAATGATTAATAACACGGGGGGAAAAATAAAACAGCAGAGTGAAAATATTTTTTAGCTATGATACCAGAAGCATATGGAAACCCCAGCTAAGATCAGGCCCACAGTATCACGTGTCGCAAGAGACAGTCCTTCTTCCAAAAGCCCTTACAGCCTGTGCAGGCCAGACGGACTACTGTCTGCTCACTTCGCCTGAGAATTGGGACTCGCAGGGGTAGTTCACCACAGCAGGCGCCTGACTCTACTCATTGCCAGGTACAGCCGTACGCTGGCCATTGCCCAGCCGCTGCCCCCTCACCTGCCCAGGAGCTCAGCAGGGCTCCCCACCAGATTCAACAGAGTCAAAACCAGCGATGGGATTTCTGCCAGAACCAGGGGCTGCACCCAGCAGCAGCTAAGTTCAGGACAAAGCAACTGCAGCCACAGCATGGCCTGGCTCAAACCAAAAGGAAGCTTTAGAGCCTCCTTTTAGCTCTCGATCACCAGAAAACACTCATTTCTGACACAGTGTTAAACAACATGTATTCAAAAAGCAGAGGGAAATTGGAGAAGAGCATCAAATGACAGCAGTGGATTAAACTAATTCCTTTTATTTTAACAAGTTAGGAGTTAAGCCCTGATCAGAATAACATAACCCTCAGGTCCTCAAACATCTGGATAAAATTCCAAGAGACAAAGGCACAACTCTCACTGATTTTGATGAGGTCCAGGTCTCACCTCCTATGTTTACGTTCCCAGCCTTGCTACTCTCAGGAACGCATTCCTTGTGTTCATGTGCATCCATAAATCCCAGCTGCACATTACATAGTAAGATGAAAAAAGGACAGGAGACCAAGCATTAAGAGGTAACTTCATGAGTAAATAGTGTCTCTATGCCAGGAAGCAATTTCTTGGAATAGATGGCTCTTCAGTCTTTAATCTACTCCGAGCCATAATGAGATCCAGCGTTTGGAACCAAAAGGTAAACAACTTTCAACTAAACTTAGAGCCCATCATTTTCACATGTGAAGGAGGGAAACCAATGGAACATGTTAAAGGGAAGATATCCCTACTCCCATGTTTAAGTCTGTGTTAGACACTTCCCTCCAAACCCAGCTTTTCCTGGGAAGACCTCACAGAAGGCTGCCAGTCCCTCCATGGATGGGCCTGCCAGAGCGTGCTGGGAACTGCGGCAGGTAAAAGGGCCACACATGCCACCCTCCCCACCTTGCTGCCTTTCGCAGCCTGCAGACTGGCAACGTGGCGGAACCAGGCTTTAGGTGCAGTCACCTTCCAAGGGCAAGTGATGTGCAATCTCTGCCTAAGAGGCATAAAACTGCCTGGCTAATGATCAAGTGTAGCAGGAACTCCTACCATTTGCTCTGCTGTGCAGGGACTGCCACAGATCTCCTGGGGGCAAGAGGTTTAGGCATCTGCAACAAAGTCCTGGAGAACTAGGCTGTGCTGGGAATTAACCTGCGAATCCCCTGTGAGAACATAACATGCAGCAAGCTAGGTCCTTATGAGGAACGCATCCAAGACTAGCGCTGAGAACAACAGAGCTAGGCTGATTTACATGAAAAGATCGTTTGGGCCACGTTTCCCACGCAGTCTTAGACAACTTCTAGTTAAATTTTTTTTTATAAGGAAAGAACAAATATGGAAAACAATCACCATCCATGTTGCATTCTTTCCTAACAAAAAAAACTGAAATAGTCTCAGTTATTTCCTAAACCCATTTCTAGACCATACGTGAGGCAAATCTTGTGAGGAAAGGTACTATTTTTCACTGGACCGGTGTAGTGGCTGGAAAAAAGTAGACAAGTTTTCAGACACGTATGTCCTTCTTGTTTGCCTGAAAGCTTGCCTATTCCTCCAACTAAATCTGCTTTCTCATTTAGTATCTATTCTCCATGCTGGAATATCAACTTATTGATATGAATTTTTTTTCATTAAGTTTGTTGGGGCTCTTTTCCTTACAGCTTTAAGTTGAGTCCAATTTTAAGCATACGAGATAAAACTAAACATCTTTAAGATGAACTGGAGGTTGCTACGTTACCATGACAGTAGGTTTGTGTTGTAGCTAGTGATGGTTTGTGCTTGCTTGGATGGTAATTACTGTCAAAATGCAAAGGGTTAGTGAACAGGGCCCATGGGAAAGGGCAGGATGACAGTCTATGCAAGACATCCTGCTAATAGGTCTGAGAGCAATTACTGTATGCTTTACGATCACAATATTTAACCCTCTACCTCTCAAGTATCCAAAGGCCTCTGCTGTCTGTGTTTGTGCCCCATGGTAAATCAGGCTCACTACAGCCTTATATAATGGCCAGGGGCCTTGCTAAGCCACAAAGCTCTTCTGTGGAACTCCTCCAAGTATAAGTTGTCCCTCCCAAGGCAACGCTATGTACTGAGTCCACGGACGTTCTGAAACAAAAACTGGGAAGTCTGGAACACAATTTGTTTAATTACCTCTGAAACCAATGATGAACATTTAAATGTATTTTTTTAATGGGTTAGCTGCTAGCCAAACACAACACGCATAACCACCTGATGGTCTTATTCCGTAATATCCAGCCATAGAAAATCAGGAAAAAATCTAGATCCAGCTCATTACAAGAACGCTTGCAGCTTTCCATTGTATTCCATAATCTGATTATTCCTTGGCTCTACTCTAAGAACATGATGCAGCAGAGGAGATATCTTCTATTGGTATGAGTAAGATCACAGAAATCATGGGCACTACTTGAACTTTCTGGCACTTAAGATCACTTTCTCGCACCGACATTCCTGGGAATAAATGCCCATGCCTCTGAATAGCCACAAAACAGATCTGCTCTTTCTCTTCAGAAGGGCCTGATTTAATTAAAAAGTGCTGTGAATACTTGAATACTCCCTCTCCAGGGATTATGGATACTTTCTGCCTCATTTACCCAGCTCCAGTCAAAGGACAGAGGTGGGGGAATGCGAGAAAGCTCACAGTGATGCTGCCTGTGACGTAGCTGCTCAGTCGCTTGTAGAGGCATTATTTTCAGTTAAGCCGTACCTATTTTATGGGACTTCCAGTCACAAAGACACCTGATGCCCACTCTAGCTCTATCAGTCCAACATCTTTTCCTACAGTTAAAGAGGGAAATTCTGAAATCCAACCAAACAGGCTGACAAATCAGAACTTCTCCCTGTCATAAAATTCTATTGTGAGTATCTGTAATTAGCCCCCCAGATTTAGGACTCATACCTTATTTGAAATACTGACTGATAGCTTAGAATACTCTGGTTTCTTTCCTATTTCCAATAGTATTTCCTTTTATCTAGAGGAAAGGTCTTTAAACAGGACTTAGAACAGATCCTACCTTTCTGGGCCCAATATTCTGCCTGGATAGCACATGACTATAAATTCCGTTGAGTCAATGCGTCCACACGCATACTTCAAATCAAGTACACAGTTTGTATAGCAAGGTTCAGGTCACCGAATCCTCCTCCTCATCTACTGACAGGGCCACAGAAGCACCATTCTTTGACTCCACATGACTAGGCGGGAGATCTACATTTTCTCACATATTAAAACACTGTTCAGGTAGAGAGTAAAGTGTACCACTGAGACTGACGATTGTCCCCAGGATGCAATCAGGACTCTGTCAACCTCTGCAGCACCGAACCATTTCCTGCACAGCACAACTCCAATTATAATCTCATCCCGATTAACAGTGCCTCGATGGCAATTTCATTACTCAAAAAGTAACGTTTATTAGTCTATTGTAATGTGCTGTGATTTTAACTCTAATGCTAATAGGAAGAAGTTTAACCTCATTTCATTTTCAGTACAATGAAAAACTTTGTAACAATCATAAATCGGGGTTTCAAACGTCATCAAAGCAGACTTGCAACTTTACCTTACAGGTGTTTTTTTACTTTATTTTATTTTTTCACATTTCAAATTACTCTCAGATCCAGCCTTTCAGAACCTCACTTACAATCCACATTTTATTTAGATTATGATAGCAGAAAAAAATCCCTCACTCTGCATATAATTTGCATGATTTAGGTGGATTGTGTTTTCAATTACATTAATAAGCAAAAATGAGGCATACTGATTAGAGCGTTCTCTCACTTAAAACGAACATTTTCATTAGTGAATTCTTCAGAGATGCCCCTCCTTCCTCCATCGCTCCACACACGTAGGATGATTGCTAGATTTTATAAAGAAAACGCACTGTAACTTTGGTTTCAAAGTATTCTGTTCTCACGGAAAGCTATCTACTAACTAAATGAGACCCTACAGATGACAGCGCAGCCAGAGTGGAATTTTTCACATCATCCCCTGATTTTATATGCAGGTCATCTGAATTTTCTTTTACTGTTTTAGTGATGCTTTTTAGAAGAAGTGCTTTCCCAGTGAAGCCACTTCAATGAAAACAGGCAATGTGAGTCCTGGGTTCTTTCACTGTGATTTTTCTTTGCTTCTCTCCAGGTAACCCAGAGATTGTTATAACAACTCTTCCAAAGACTATACAAGAACATACACTGACTATTTTGAGCAGTTTAGATTGGATTTGAGAGAGCAGAAGGAATCTTAATCTCAGTCTACATAGGAACGTAGCTTCTGCTTCCTTGGTCCTACAGCCACCCTAACATTCCTTGCCTTAAGTTTTAACAAATTTTCTATGCTAGGGTATCATGCCAGCAGGCCTAAGTTTTGAAGACGCATAGGCTGTCTCTGTCACTGTCAACGTCTGATGGACAAGCATATCTACCACTGCACGAACCACAGGCACTCAATCAGGCCAAGAAAAAGTGGGATCGTGCTAGAAACCTACTGCATTGCTAGACCCTTTTCACAAAGTGGCTGACTGCTGATCCGTCTGTAGCCAAGGGGAGTTCTGCATTAGATTTTTCAGGTGAGTCTAGTCTTGTCACTGGATCTCAAGAAGAGCTGGAAGGTACAAAGCTTTGCACACAGTATGCAACATTCACGATATCCTTTCTCTGTCCATTCAAAGCCTATGTAATTCCCCAATATTCATACAAGAATGCATGATACGTTTTTATCATTGTGGCTGATCAGTTATGGCTACAGATCTGGGAAATGTAAAGGGCAGAGACCAGGAAAGGGAGATTTTTTCCCAGTAAAGCCGATAAAATGCAAATTACCAAGCTCAATGATAAACATGTGAAAGCTCCCATGCAATTGGCAAACTTTTACTCCTCGCATTAGGCCCATAGTCCTAAGGATAGCTTCCCTCTGAACAGTAAACTGACCACCACCCAATTGTGTCATTCTGAAAGCCACCCCTGTTGCATCCTTTAGCATCTACGACATTTTAATGTCCTGGACTATTACAACAGATAAGAAATAACATGAATGCTCAAGACAAGCCTTTGCTGAGACGGTCGCTGGTGCAACGATGTTGGAAGGTGCTATGCCTTGCATCACAGCTACTGTGTGCAAAGGTGCACATACACCAAAATATTTGTCAGTGTTTTTCCAACTAGATCAAGAAATATAACGTCATGGTCGACAGCATGAGAATAAAAGGACACCAAAGGCATCCCTAGTTTTATTACACTTCCATATGTAATCACAGATAATATACCCATCATCTGTAATTATAACACCACATACTACCTGCCTGATGTCTCTGGAGCCCTCTGCACACAGTAGGTAAAAGGCTCTATTTAACCCAACTGAGGCTGAAACGTCAATGAAATACACACACAATGCAGACACAGCCAAGACCTCCTTTTCAGGATTCTGCTCAGGTTTGTAAAAAACCTAAACTTTGCAGCACGCAAGTTGTAGGCACCTACTCTCCCTTACCTGGGCTACTCAATGAAGTTCATACTTAAGACCATATCTTCACTGGAAGCAGAGCACAAGAGCTTATTGAAAATACTGCAGAACTTAGATTACTGCATCTGCACCCTGCAAAGCACCACACACTTTCCTCACCTCCTCCCAGTGCTGTTTTGGTGGTTAGAATCTTGCTGTAAAAGATTGTATGGTCCTGGAAAAAGATTCTGGGTGGGAAACGGAGAAAGGTGAGAAAAGGAGAGATTTTATGTGTCAAAATATTTCCTGTTTTACCATGCAAGTAATATGAAATCCCACTGAAATCCGGAGGGAGGTTTCCAGATGGCAGGGTTCCTAAGTACTTGATACACTGACTGCAAATAGCATCATCGCAGTAGCACAAGCGATTCTCCCCAAGCCTTAAGAAGGGTGAGACAGGCCTTCCCTCCGGGTGTCCAGCCACGGTCAGCTAGTGTGTGAGAGTGGACAGGAAGCAAAGAAAGTGCACAAGGACCACTGACGCGTGGCAGTCTCAAGTGGAAAAGTTCCTCTACTTTCACAGACCTATAAAAGGACCATGCTGCACCCTCTCCAGTCTTGCCACACTGGTATCTTTGGAGTCCCTAGTACAGGACCTCTGTAAAGGGAACGGAACAACACTGTGAACACAGGACATAACTAACCAATAACTCCATAAATGGGATTCCCAAACTACTCCTGAATGGAAAGTGTTACTGAGTAATATTTTCTAGTATTGCCTAACCTAAGACCCAAGAGAGCTTTAGGGGATCTCAAAAGGCAAAGCAGCTTCTGTGTTTGCACGGCATCTAAGTGCCTCTTCAGGTGAGGCCACATCTACTCTGTTGGGAAATGCTTTTTTGAGTCAAATCACATTGATATGATATAGAAGCAGACAGACGTGACTGATTTATATAGCAGTGTATAAAGGGAGAGGTGCTAATGTATCTGGCAGGTGTGAGGAATATAGATCCTCTCATAATTGATTTTTCCCTCTTGTGCTACGTTCACATGAAATATTAGCAAAGGTGATGCGAGGGTGAAGGCATAAGAGGAAGGAGCTTCACGTGGAGAGCTTGCAAAAGTGGGACAAAATACAGTAATGCAAGCTCTACTCCCACTCCTGCAGTCTTCAGCTTATAATTAATTCTACAAGGCAGCTCCCTATCCCCAGTCCTTTGCTCCATAAATCACACTGCTTTCTGGAGCAATTAGAGCACAGTGTGCTGCCTGCTCACACCACGTCTATTGCCAGAGAGGTGAGCGTCTCTTGTCACTCTACGAGCCCATGACTATGCTTGGGATCCTCTTCTCAAAGGCGGCTTCGACCAGCTGTTAACCTGCACATCAGGTGTACTGCACAGTCCACAAGTCCTCACTTGGGACTACCAAGTCCTTCAGGCAGGACCTGCTGTTGGTAGGAAGGAAATGCTTCCCTTGGAAGACACCAGAAGGGGAAAGAAAATGGCTCATTCCCCCTTCTGAAGCCACTCATGGGCTGGAGAGCTCAAGTGAGAGGCAGAAATGCAAGTTCTTTTTGAAAGGCTGTTGCAGGCCTCTGACTCGGTGACACTTCTCTCTCACACCAGGAAAATCAGCGATGGGCATGTCAAAGCTAGAGACTCGTGTTCTGGTCTTGGCCACAGAAGCTGCTAAGTGCGACAGCAGTTAGATCCAGAGGACCATAACTAAGCAATCAGCACAGGAGACCATGAGTCGGGAGAGCCACCTTTTATTCCTGGCACTGCCACTGCTCTACAAGCCAGTTATTTCCTTTTCATTGTGCTCACAAGGATGGTCTTTAAATCTTCTAAGGCTAGGGAGCAGTGCAGAAGTACAGCAAAGAAGGGAAGGACCTGCAGTGCTGTCAAGCATGGATACTGGTGCACTCTCCCACAAAACGTGTGACGGGTCCAAGCCTGAGGCAAAATCTATGCCCAGCCCCCATGGCAGCTGTTTATCTGCTCCATAGATGTTGGAGGATTTCGATTCCTTCCTACAGAAACCTCCGCTCTATCGCCAAAAGGAGCCTTTACTGGGAAATGCACTCAAAAATACACGCACCAGAAACCCAATGGCATCTGTTTCTGCTCTGGAGAAAGAGAGATTTAAGAGAGCAGGGACCTCCCATCCCTCCTGTCAAATTCAGACATTATGTCTCCTTTCTGCTTCCTCTCCTTCCTCAGGAGGCACCCCTGAGATTCCACCGTGTCTCCACAGTGTGCAGGCAGAGACGTTGCAACAAGGGGATGAAAGAACAAAGACGATTTATTGAAACCATTTCTGCTTGCTTTTTCCCCGGCCTCTCTACAGGATTTTTCAAGTGAGGCAGAGGAAGTATCTGATTTAAAAATAGACAGCCTTTGCTCCAAGTATAGGGTTTTCTTTCCAGTTATTTTTAGACTTTCAAAGAACTACCAAGCTCCTTTGACCACTTCTTCTGTATCCCTTCCTACACACAGAACAATACATGGACAAAGAGGAATTGCTCTCTTGCTCCCGGCCAAGTTTTTCCTTGCACTTCAGATTCATTTGTAAAGCAGGGTAAAAGAGAAGCCAAATCTGGTGAATTTCAGACTTCAGGTGGGACGCGCGTATTACAAACAGTATCCCAGAGCATCGGAACAAGAGATGAGCTAAGAAAAACCTTTGTTAGAACCCCACCGAGCAAGGCTAGTTAATCGGACAACACAAGGTAACCTTGTGAAGAGGTTCATGAACGTCAGCTGCTCAGACACGTAAAACTAAGGCTAGGCCTGAGGAGCCTTCTTCTAGACTTTTCCTGGGACTGCTTGTCATTCACCGCTCTTTTCACCTCAAATCTCCCCTGGCAATATGTAGGCTGTATTACTAATACTCAGTCAGCCCTTAGCCACTTTCACCTACTAGGTTACCTTTCAGGATTCAGTTCTGAAAAGGCCCTCACCTGTTCATAAAACCAACATAAGAACACAGACTTGTATTTTCTTGTCTCTGGGGGTTTTCCACAGGAATTAACGCTCCTCTACAGGTCAGCGCTCTCTTAGTAGACCCCTAAGACTTACTAAACACAAAACACAGCCACCAACATTCTTCTCCACTTCTGATTCTTTCAGAGCCTCAGACAAACAACACTTCCCTGCATTTACATTTGGGAGCTCTGAATCTTGCAGTGCAAAAGTTATGCTGAATGCAACCTTCTGATGAATTGCCATGCATTAAGGTGAGTACAGAAGATCCCTCTGGAAGAATATCAGAGTGGAAGGGATGGAGAGATTTCTAAACCTTGGAGGCTAATGCTGAGGTATTGAATTGCCTCAGAATGCCATCTCACTGACACCATCTGTGCGCACGGACAGACAACTAGATTACTGCAACAGATATGCGAGTATATAGTATGCACTGTTTGTATCACAGATACCTCCCTCCCTAAGGCCCAAGTACAAATGAATCCTGTTATGGGAGTCCCAAACATAGATCAGGAAACAGCCCAGGCCCACAGAGCGGTCATGGGCTCAGAGAGAAAGGCAAAAGTAGCAGCAGATTCAGGGACTGACTCGTATCCAGGGCCAGTCACAGAATCAGGTTTCTTGAGACTAGCACCTCAATACCTTAAGATCTAATGTCACCACCCCTCTTCAGCACACCATCCATGCGTGCCTGTCTCGTACCTCAGGACGAGAGATTCCAATCAACTGCGCTATAAAATCAACAGGCCTGACACAGGAGCTGCCACTGAGGTTGGAGTTGCCAGATGTTCAAATTTAGTTCCCGTTCTACCAGATCTTGCTGACTATCTTGGGAAAATGCAGTGCATTCAGAAGTATTTAAGTATTTGCCCTTGCTAGGTAACTGTTTCTGAAGCAAGACTTTGTAGCTAGAGTATCACAGAGCAAGAGCACTGAGAGGCAAACACATATCTCATCCTGCATAGCTGGGTGAATTCTGTGCAGAGATCGACGGCCTGTTTGTGCTCGGAAACAGCTGGCAAATCCCCACTTGACAAAAATATTCATCCTTCAAAGCACAGAAAAAATAAAATGGGGACAAATACCACTAGTCTGACTCACTAGCTAAAATAAAAGCTACTTTTCTTGTGCATACTAGTGACCTTACTGTGACCTGATGCATTATTGATGAAGAATGTGCTGTTTGTCAGGAGATGGGATGTGGGATTTGGGGGGTAGGAGGGGAGGGATGGGAATGAATGAAGACTGAGGATTTCACTTGAACTGCCGGTTATTTGGCACATCAGTAGTTTCATCTACTTTCCTGCAGTCGAGTGGAGTGTTTCACAGCAGACAACACTGAGACTAAACTGGCAGCTTGCTGAAAAGGAACGGCAAGAGTTCCCATGAAAAACTGAAGAGGCCTCATTTCCTAAAGCAGAAAGGTTACCATCGATATTGTTACCTTGGCTGCACTGAAAAAGGCAGAATTTTCTTTGGAAGATGCATTTTCTAGCCGCACAGACTCTGTGGCTGAGCTGAAGTTCCAGTCTAATTTTTATCCCCCCTTCATGTGCCATCAAGCACGGGAGGAAGCTGTGCTTTTGAAGACACCTGCATTTTGGGGGAAGAATGACTACACCAAGGGCTGCTCTTTATCAAGAGAAGCGTCAGCCGTCTCAAAGGTGAGATAAAAGCTATCTGAACGCTTTGGGAATTGGCTGCATGTTGTTCTCCAAAGTAACAATGCAGCACAAGAAGTATGCCACAGTGGATTGCTTGTTTTGTTCTTTTTTTGTTTCACTTCCCTTGCAACAACGCATGAAGCACCTACCGAAGCACGCAATTTTCACCTTGCAGACAAGTTCAAGACATGCCGCCACTGTTCGTGGCTCTGTGTTAATCCATGCTGGAGCATGTTGTGTTTCCCCTTGCTTTTTTCTCCATCAGTTTTCCAAACCAATAGACCCATGGCAGAAGCAATGCCAAGCATCATTCCATTTCCTCATCTCTGGGACTTATGCTACAGCTGCAAGTCTGCCTTTCATTTTGTCCTCTACATCTTAAATGAAACGTCCAAGAGGATCGGTTCTGTGAGCACTCCCTCTGGCTTCCTCACAGCTCCACAGAGACTGTGAACATCACATCCATCTTCTGTGAACCATTTAAGAGTTATGGCAAGCCTACAGCTCCCCTGCAGTGAGAGAAAAAGTAAAAAGCATACGAACAAAACCCTTTTCCCCTGAAATTATAATCTGCCATGTACAGAATCCTAGAACTTACAGCCAAAGAAACAGGTATATAGCAAAGTCTCAAATCTTAAAAAATGTTTATCACGTCACCTTAACTCTGACCCCAGGAAGCTGCATTCCTCATCTGATTCTCATCAAAGCAGTCTCCGAGAGACTGAGAGCCCAACTGGTATATCATTCCTACCCATATAGTATGCTGAATATATTCCTATGCCATCACCTACTGGGACCGAGTGTTGTTTTCCTCTTCTCCTTGCATCTTCACAGTCTTGATCGCAGTTTCTGAACAGCTTTCCCATTCCTTGCTCCTAAAACCTACTTTGTAGCATGGACAACCTGCCCTTCGGTCTTCCTTCTGACGACACCCTTGCTTTGTCCTTCATTTCGGCGCAACTGGCCTCTCCAGCTCCTTGATGTGTGACCTTGCTTCTTCCCTACTTTAGCTTGTTTCTTCTGATTCCTATCTTGACTATTGTAATTAACTCCTGATTCTATCTCTGTGCTACCCAGAAAAATGATTACGTTTCTGGGTTGTGATTCCTGCCGTTATTTAAAAATCTCTATATTTGTACTGTGGGACAGTGGTACGTAGAAGTGACTATTCTTTCCTTGTGGCCACTATTTTTCAAGTTGTTGTTAGAGAACACCCAGCCGGAGATGATAATACTATGTCCATCTGCAGACTAGCTTCTGTGCGCTCACGTCTTTAAACGCTAGGCACTCATACAGCTAGCAGCAGGATGTTCAAGTGCCAAGTAATACTATTGGCAGTTAAAGCTGCAGTGACTTACAGCAGAAGATCAGCATGGTGCTGGTGAAGCTCAAAGCTTCCAGTTTTCACCTTCATTTCCTAAGTTTCTCCTCTTAGCTGGCTCTCTAAGGCTGAAATCCCTGAAGTAGACCAGTCAAGATCAGAGACTGGGATTTTCTGGAAAAAGCGTTCTTGGCAAAGGATGTTCTTACTCATCAATGATCTCTCTGGGGCATCTTTAACCGCTCTGTGTTGCTCTTTGGAGATCAAGAACTTAAACCTTATAGTGACCTTGGTAATATTATAGGGCAGAAACTTTGTAAGTGCAGGCTGTGATATTTCTGAAAACTTTCCTGTACTTATTAGGCATAAATACACTTATTCCTACCTGGAAAATGAAGCCAGCTCCAAATGTAGCCCAGAGCTCTGTTCCAAACCTACATCTGTTAGCATTTTCCCCCTCTGTCTGACTCTCCAGGAACTCTCCCATCCCATAAAGTAACTACTAGTGTTTAGTGACCTTCTGCACCAACAGTTCCATCTGTTGAGCACCAAAACAGATTTGTCCTTGTTTTAGCTGATGAGGAGCAGTGATAGTGTCCTCTGTTCCGATGCCCAACGCGTGAGCAGCAAGAAGCTGTAGGTTTTAAAGGCATCAGATGTTGCTTCACGAGGAGCACTGGTGTGAGTTGGTAACAGTGCAGCAAGTCAAATGCCTTCTGCTATAAAATAAATCAATTTCTGGGCAACGTCACTGCACGTGAGCACCACAGAAAGTATTCAGCTGAACTTGCATAATTCCCTTTCCATGATGAAGCCAAAGTATAGGCCAGGTGAGAGTTCCTCTTTTTATACCTGTTCCACTGTGAAAGATATGCAGTGACTACCCATAATGCATGTAAAATTACATCAACCACCGTGTGAAGAGAAAGGTGCAGCAGGAACAGTATTTATAAGGAGAATACATTGCTTCCTGACTACAACATGAAGCCGGAAGAGGTAGTTCTGGAAAGCCACAGAAGTTCTAAATTGGGATAGGAAACCTGTTTCTATAGAGGAAACCAGCCAAAATCAAACAGTACAGTCAACGAGCAATATATCCAAGTCCTCCTTCATTGGCTTTCACCACCTGTAACTTGACCTTGCACACTGGGTAAAAGGATATTTGGGATCTTTTCTTTTACCGTTTTACCAAAGGTTTCTCCTGACATACACCCATACCAAGACAGTCCTGTCAAAACCAGTATAAAGCATCAAGCACAGTTCTAGCTATACCAGGAATAAAGAGTGTTTTGAGATATTCTGCAACAGTGACCACTTCCTAGACAGATTAGCTAGCAAATGTTGGTTTTGTGAGGGTATAGCAAATAAATGTTGTGGTCCATGGAAAAAAGCCGCGTGCTCTGTTTCTACTGTCTGCAAATCTTCTCCCAAATTAGCTAGAGCAAACATGGAGAACGTGTTGTGACATCAGCCTACGTATAGTTTTGAGACGACAAACACAGAGGTGCAGATCTCTTCCCACAGTAACCACACTGAACTTCAGAGACACTATACAATCATGAAACTGGCCTATAGAGCTCTTCTTACCATCTCTCGGAAACAGATTAGTTAAAATTTCCATTTTCCTCAAGAAGAGCCCTTCTACAAAACAGCTAGATCCACTCTTTCCCTTGGTGAAGACATCACTGTGACACTGTCACCCCATCCTTGCCCTCAATATTCTCATCGCATGAACGAATATTCGATTCATTCTGCTCAGAAAGCACCTTTGTGTGAAAGGGACAGAGCACAAGGCTGGGTTGACTTTTATCCTCTTACAGGTATTTTAGCTTGAGTTCAAATGACAGCGTGCATCTGTGTATGCTGTAGATTAGCATCCCTTAAACTATCATGGACTGATTTTTTGGGAGGGGAGGGAAGAAAAAGAAAATACTGCCTGTATACTGCTCTGGAGGTGCTGAGACCTGGAACACATTCATATGGTATTTGCCAAAAACCTGGATATACTGCATTATCTAATCAGCAGAGGGCTCCCTCGTCTATGCCAGTCATATACATTGTTCCGTATATTTTCCCTTCTCACACACTCACTTGCATTCACAGAAGATCCAGATGCGCGAAGCTGTCATTTCTCATTGTTCTCAAATCAACCCTAATAGTAGATAATACAAAAACACAAGGGCTCGGAGAATTTAAGTTCACTCAAGAGAAACACTGGTGTCCAAATACAGAATATTTAGGAATATTTCACACCTAGGAAAATTACCATTGCCTTCAAGTTCTCTCCTCCTTGAACAACAATTCAGCAAATTTTGGATCTTTGTTTAATCTTAATTCAACTCCAGCCTTCATTCACAGTTGCAGCGTGACTACTTCTAAACATAAATAACATAAATCCATCAATAACAACGGATTTAATGAAAACCAGATTCCAAAGTTCAGCACATCCTTGAACAAGGCTCTAGGAATAGCGAAGATCCTGACAAAAATAGGTAGTAAACAATAAATTTCTTCCCTACAAATCATTGTCAGCGAGTCTGGTCAGCTTCTAATTGAAGAGGGTAAGTGAATATGGCAGGACACTTCAGTGTAATTAATGCTCCTCAAGGTACCCGTTCCATCATTCTGGCATAGATAACAGGGTGGTGTTATCCTTAGCACAGCTCTTAACCAGCTCACTTAAGGAGACTGCAACTAAAAATCTGAAAAGTACAGATCATGGTGAGGATCAGGACTCATTCCAGTTGTACTGATGAAGCACACAAGTTGGGTTAGTAGAAGCACTTCCAAGAGAGGCCACCATCTTTTTCATAGCAGTTAATAGATAGAACGCTTGCATTTATGCCAGGTGATGAGCATGGCAAGTACAGATCTTTCACTTAGGAATATTACTCCTGTCTTTGACGCTCATTCCAAACATCTCTGTTGCATGAGTTCCCTTCCACTCTGCTTGTTGAAGGGTGAAAATTATTTCTACGCTTACTTGGTGGCAACATACATGAGTTCCTGTCTTGATGAATCCATTCCATAACTTGAATGAGGGTCTCATTAGCTCTTTCTCAGTTGCATTAAGTAAGCTTAGAGAGCTAACACAGTAGGGTAGGAATCTAAGAACATGCATTTGAGTCTTACCTATATCAGTCTGCTGCAAAGTCCACCCAGATCAACAGAATAATAGCCCACTTACTTTTATTGCTGAACCAAAATCCATTGAGTTCCTTGGCTCTTGCTCTTTAAAAAAAAAAAAAAAAAAAAAAAAAAGGAAAAAGTGCCCTCACTGGAAAGCAGCACTTGCAACTACTAAGAAAGCAACTGAAGTTTCGCAGTTACTCCTCCTTTTGGACAGGTGACCAGTTTCAGCAAATACCTATGCTAACTCCAAGATAAAAGGCAAGATCATTATTTCCTTTTCAAATACTGAAAAAAATCAGACATTTTTTTCTCTCCATTGCTTCTGTGGCTCTTCCGCCTTCAACCCAAAGGTATTCTACTGGTTTGCCTTCCTTTCCCTATTGGCTTCCACACCCTCAGTTTCTGATCAGCCACAGCATTATCTCTTTGGTAGACCGTCAATTGCTGCAAGGGAAATTGAAGAGAAAGCCAGAAGAGAAAGCAAACCTAATTTCAAAGACAGAATTTAGACATCTCAAATCAGGACACCTACAGCCTATAATAAGATGGGAGCAGATGGTATAAGGAAGCCCATAGAATTCAAACTAAAAAAGGGCAAAATAAAAAACAGAATGCTGTCCTTCCTATCCTACATACCTATCTTTCTATCCTAGATAACCATCCGTTATCCCACCTATGAACAAATGAGACATAGGAGCCAATTTGGAACTTGCCATAGAACATTATTTCTATCTTCTTGGCCAGCATGCTATAGGATTCATATTGGATGCATTTGATTCTTAACAGAGAAGACAGCAGTTTCCTTTGAGCGACAGCAGTGCAATCACGTGCAAGTTTTATCAGTTCAGATCAAAGTTGCATACTTCTGACCACATATGAATAATCAGTCCTCAGTGAGCTGGTGTAGTACTGATCAAACTAGCATGAGGAAGGAAGCTTTTAAACAGGCACAATGTTCACAGTCGGCTTGAATTTCTTCTTTATCCAGACAATTTTTGTCCATGTCCTTCGCTGCTTATGAAAGACCAGAATAAAGAAGTTTATTGCTAATGCCAATAGTCGCAGTTTTCAAATTGTGCAATTTAATATAGTTTACTAAGTTTATACTGGACTAGATACCTACCTGTCCTCCAAACTCTGAATTACGCATTCGAACTCACTACATAGGCCAACCATTACTTCAAACCCAATGTCGCTTTATTGTGGTTTGGCATCTCTCAGGTATACTTCAAAAGTACTAATTCAGAAACAGGGTGTCCAAGTGAGATGGATAGATCTTCCTCTAACAGGAAGGTCCTACACCTGTGTAACGATATAGCTTTAATTTTGGTATGTGATTCGCATTTGAGGCTGTCTTTGGATCAGGTGAGGCAACTTACAGCTAGAGTCTCTCCGCATAGACCCAAAAGCATGGCTGTGGGCAGCAACACTCCTTACATAATCCCAGAAAGAATTAACTGGGTGAAGGAACAGAAGAGGGGACAGTAGAACACGACATAAGAACAACACACTGCTTCAGTACAAAGGTTCATCTCCCCTAATATCCTGCCCTCCAACCACAGCTATAGCAAATGCCTAGGAAGAGTAAGCCAAGGCTAAGCATATGTCACAATTTCCTCTACCTGCTGTTAGCATAGGGGATTTCCCACGTGTGATGTGGTTTGTCCGTTTACTGATGTTTCTCTTCCAAATGCCTGTCCAGCGTCCCCCTAGGACCATTTAAAGCAGCAAAGTATATCAGCTTCTTCATGTGTGTTTTCTGAAAGTTTTCACTGAATCTCAGCTAACACAACTACCCTCGCTTCATCGTAACACCTTTTTAAAGGCACCTTCTTTGCAGAAATATCTATCCCTTAGCTTTAGAAATCCAAGTGTGACTACACATCTGCATTTTTTCCATTCTCACTTTCTTCTTCTCTTTCTTCTCCTCCTGCTTCCTCCCCATAAAGTGCATAGGAAAAAAAAAAAAAACAGGAGAACTACATTTTTATGAATACTCTTAAGTATTCTCCTGATAAAATAATTCAGATTTTGAATAAAATGAAACTTTACAAATTTGCTGATATTGCACGGATGATGATCAAAATTTTTCACCTGTGCCAGATGAAGGTTGAGCAGATAGAGCTTGCGTAACTGACTCACTCAGCATCCCTGTTTCTAACTTAACGCTGCTCTAGCAATAGTAGAGAATCCCTGTGCTGCCTGAAGACAGGTCTCTGAAGGTGTTTTCACCTGCATATAAGTCTTCTGTCTGCATTACCATGGAGAAGGACTCAGAAATAACAAAAAATACAAAAAAAGGAAGAACTAACCACTTCTATCACGAAAACAAAGACCTTTACTTTCCAAATCAATTAAAACATACTTTCACTAGCAACTTCCTGGCTTTACACAACGGTTTCTTTAGCCAACCTCTACTTTGTTAACCTTTCCAATCCAATTTGATGCTAGCAAACATCAGAACTGATCAGCTCTTAGATGCAGCATATACCTTTCAGCTCTTGATATTATCTGACCTTGTCAGCTCACACAGGGTTGCTGCTAAGAAAACACGTGCTCTACTCTTTTAAAAGAAATAGCAGTAAAACTTGCCACTGATCCTGTAGAGTTTCACACAGATCAAAAAAGAAGTTGGGAGCGAGTAGAGTATGGCATGGGCAAAATTTGAAGTTTTGCACTGAAAATATGCAATATTTCAAGGTATAGGCCAGAACGCTGATAGTATGCCGCTCTTCAGCGACACCAACTTGAAACTTTCAAGTGAAAACTCAGAATAGACCCCACGTGTGCTGAACAAACTACGCCCCTTCACTGCTTCTCCAAACATATGATCCCGTCTTTGCAAGATTGGTTCCTTAAGCCTTCTGAGAAGTTATTCCAAGAGCAGCATGTACAGGTACTAAAAACGAGACACTGCCCAATTGCGGCAGAAAAAAAGACTTTAGGGCAAGCTAATAATTTCAGTAGCAGTGCATTATGAAGGCTGGATGGTAAGCAATCGTCAATTCAGAAGGAATCTGAGGATGAAGTGGCTGAGTTGTGGACAAAGATGATGTAGTCTATCATTAAAATTGTCTACTATGCAAGAGAACTACGGGATAACCAATACCGTACCTAATATTTTAACACTCGTAGGGGTGAGCCTGAATAATGAAGGCCAACAAACCTTACCTTGGTCACGGGTAATCAGAAGCAATTACTAAAATAAGTTCATTGAACACTTCGACAATCACAAGTCAGAGACTTTGCAGAGACACCGTTGTCCTCTTTCTCTCATCTCTCTTCAAAGCCAACGACGTCTGTAACTTATTAGGATTATAGGAGGGAATTCAACAAGTTAGAGCAGGAGAAGAACAATCGACGAAGAAGATTACTCAAACTTTTGCATAAAGTTAAATATCTCTTAAAAGCTCATGACTAACTTTGGAAACTAAACCCTATCGACCTTCATTTGGCTGTGAGGGTTCAGGTTAGTTGTTCCTGCACATCTCAGGCCTTTGCCTGCAGGCAGCTCTCTAAGAGAGCCTGAATTTTTGATAAGTTTATGATAAAACCACAGATAACAGGTTCTTTTCCATCAGCCAGAAATCCATTCATTTCTTTTAAAACAATGACAAAGAAAAGTGACTAAAGATGGCAGCATTTTCACATAAGATGAAGGCAGAAAATCTACTCATCACAAAGCCCAAAGTCATACAGAACTTCAGAATGTAATCAAGTGCTTGAGAATGCTGAAGAAAACTGATTTATAGTCTCACTGAAATATGAAAAGGGAGCTGCTCAAAAACCTATTAGTAATTTATCAATTATGGCTTTTGAAAATTGCACTGTTCTTCAGTGCTTTATGGTGACCAGGTACAAAGTTGCAATTCACAAGACAACAGACACAAGGGAGAACCTAACACAAGGAACACAAGTAACAGTCTAAAACCTTTTTTTTTTTTCTCCTTTTTCTCCACTCTCTTAAGGTTCTCAGAGTGAGTGACAAAGACGCTGAAAAGTAAGCTTGCAAGAAGGAGCATCAAAGAAGCTTTCCTAACGTGCAAGTGACAACAGGAATGGGAAGCTGCACGCAAACAAGAGAAGTCAGCCCTAGCAGCTGCTTCTCCTAGGATCCTGAACCTAAAAAGGGACTGCGTGTCCCCTGGCAGATGTGTACATATGATATGGGAGCTCAGCACAATCCAAGGTATGATGAATATTGCATTTGCTGCTGATGCTTAGAGAATACCGCAGTTGGCAAACAGATTCACAATGACTTCAGTGGACTGCTGATCATCTCCTACACATACCAGTATTTAGGTATCTGAATGCTAAAATAAAACGGTTACTTTACTAATGTTTGCAAGTAAGAATTCAATTAGATCCTAAAACGAGGAGCCTTAGCTCCCTAGAAATGAGGAGGACTTTGCTATGCCTATACTTTCTGTTGCGATATCTTTATTTCACTTTTACTGAGGTCAGACCTGACATTTCTGAACATTTAAAGCAGTGTTGGGGGGGGGGGGAGGAGGAAAATAAAAATAACTTCTCCAAACAGCGTATGGGAAACCACTCTCACCTCAGGCATTTCAGTCTGGACTTACTTTAACTTCACTTAGCCGGGCAGCAACCCTCCATTTCCCTGAGGTCAGGCACTAGGTAGTCATTTTCTTTCCTGCTGCTGAAGACCCTATGGCTTTCTTATACTTCTTCAATCGGTGATGCCTTACATACTAAACCTCCCTCAGAACAGTAGAGTTTCCTTTACTTGCCCATGGCTGTAAAGTAGGATAGGCAACATAATTCAGTCTTGTAAAGCCACTCTTTATTCTGCTGTAAAAGGATGTGACAACCTGATAGCAAATGCTTTGTCTGTGTAGGCTGAGAATGTCGGCTCCAGGTCAGCTCAGCTTAGGACTTCCAAGTATCTGGATACAATACATTTAGATACTTAGCTGCTTATCAAAACTGAATATTTTCAGATTACAGTCAGAGCTAGTACCTACATTCAACTGCTGCAGTCTAAAACCAGGTAAGTTAATAAAGCTTTCATCTCACCAAGGCAAAGATACTGCAGATGTGTGTAACATGTTGTCCTTTGGGCATGCATATGCCACCGTGGGAGCCTATGCAGGGATCAGGATCCAAATTCCCCATGTAAAAACTGAAATAAAGGCCAAGACCTCATTCAGCATTTCTCACCACTGTGAATGTTTTGGGCCAGATTCCCAACTGCTGTCAGCTGGCGTCAGCTCTTCTGATCCCAGATGTAGTAAACTAGGTTATATCAGCTGAGATTCTGGCTCCGTTGCCTTTTCTTTGTTCTGCTTTTCATTTGCCTTTCTTGGTGACTCATGCCTTTTCACTGGGGAGGACTCAACAGTGTTCTCACAGAGGTAGGACTCTCCCTGGTTTCTTCCATTAGACTTCCTCAAATCCCATTACTTCTCCCCAAAATCTCCAGTCAGACTTCTCAGGGCTGCAAGATTGGGGGCAGAACACTTGCACACTAAAGTAAAAAAAGGGCCAAAATTCTGGCACTTTAAAGGAGGAGGTGAAAACACCATAAACTATAATGTAGAGCAGATGAAAAGCATGAAGAACCTGCTCAAAATATAACCACTTGACACCTGTTTTGAATTTAATTTTCTCACCCCTAACAAAAGAGTGACAGTAAATTCACTACAGCCTTTTGTCCTTGAAGGGGAACATCAGAAGTGAAGAAATCTTGAAAGAGAAGTTACTCCCTGAGTTCACAGTTAATATTTCTTTCTTACTGTGGAAGTCTCTAGGGACGGAACTGAACCAAAGCTGGATGAAGTAAAGGTGTGACTTTCTGCTCCCAGTTAAAAGTATTTTGGTTAAGGGCCACTGAGAACCAAAGTGTTTTGCCCTAATCAAACACACAAAAATATTGACACCAACATGGATAAGAAAGCATGCGTTAAGCAAGATGTAAAGGCCCTCACCATCTTGCCAGCCACTAAATGGGGGAAGTGCAGTTAACAGCACTAGAGAAGTGTTTCCTATTTGATTTTATTAACTGATTGACATGAATTAATGCATTGGGATATTTGATTGTGTCATAAAATGTGTATATGAACATCATGATTCAATTTAATGTACCCATTACTGCTTGATGTGCCATTATATTAGACTAAATTAAAAGAATTTTATGGAAAAAAAATTACAATTAAAGACTCAAAATTGATTACATTCATAACTTAGAAGATATTCACTTCTATTCATGTTTTGAATAATGACAATAAAAGTACCAGAAAACAACACAGCCTCTGTGAGGATGGACAAAATACAGTATGTCAGAGATAAACAGGAGCAGCACGGACAAAATGAGGGGTCCATAAAGCCCCCCCTGCACAGAGACTGGAAAACAGCTGAGAACAAACTGTCAGCAGTGATTGCTCTTACAGGGTTAACTTCTGGAGAGCGCCCCGCTGCAGCACAGTAAAAGAGGAACACAAGGCACCACGTTTTCCCAGCTGTGTAACTATTGGCCTGCAGGGGTTTTTTTTGGCCTGTTTGTTCGTTTTTAAATGGTGTTCACTGCAGATATTTCTATTGTGGACCATAGCCAAAATTTGCCAAGCAGGCGTTGGAAGTTAGGTTTCTAGCTGTCTGTCCGGTAAGCTTGTAATGCTGAAGAGCCTGCTGTATCCACTGAACTCGGCAGGGATTCCTGCGAGATCAGCACCTGTGCCATCAGGGTGGCTGCTCATTCCAAACTTTCTCATGGAAATTCAGTCGCTTTGACTGTGGTAATCTGTAAGACCACCTACTTGTGGGTTCTATTACTGGAGAGATGTTGATAGCTCATTTCCTAAGAGTACCAATATCTGCAAGGCAAGCAATGAATTGAAATAAAGTATAGGAATACTATCAAGAGGAAGAAAAACAGAATTGAATAAACTGACAACCTTATCATATGGATTAAGCACAATTTACCCTTTTTAGTGAAAAGGGAGAGAGAGACGGAGAAAGAGAGTGCAGTGCATGTGCACACATACACACTCAAAGGAACCTTAGGATCATGCAAGCCATCTCCTAGAGACTGGACTTTCCCTTTTTTTTAAAGAATCCAGTAATGGCCAATTAAAAAAAAATATCACTCTACGTAGCTTTCAACCATCTTTAGGGTTTCAAAGTATTTTCTAATTTTTCACCTGAAACTTTGCCACCCGTTTAACCATTCTATTCTTGTCCTATGCCAGACTCCTTCCAACACAGCTCTGTTTTGCCTAATCTTTGGTAGCCAAAGCTGAAAGCAATATGCAAGCCTGTAATCTCTAAATACTCCTATTAAGACATTCCAGTGAGAGATTTACCTTGCTTTACAGGAATCGCTGTTGTGTTGTACAAGTCTTTGTTGACTCGTTTCCAGTTTCCGATCCACCACTGCATCTTTTTCTGCAATTCTACTGCTAAGACATTTAGTCTCAACTTTGTATTTGATTTATTAAAAACTTTGCCTTCATCTCCTTGGAGTTCCCTCTTTACTGACTTCAGGCCATTCTGGCAAAGGTATTTTGAGCATTGCTCTTGCCCCCTCATCTGCCTTTTTTTTAAGGAGTCCACAAATTTTATAAGATGATTCATTTTTCTTTTATGAGGTACATGCTATAACATGAAAACGAAAAATATCGAGCGGACCTGGGCCTTTTAGAGACCCCTTTTCGATCTGTCTTAAGACTCCTACTAAGTAGCACTGACTGCTAGCGGACTGTAAGGTTACAAGAATTGGTCATTGAGAACATGCTTCCTAGGCTTCTTATGAGACGTGGAACAGAACCTCACTAAAAACAAGGCACGGCACATCATAACCCTTTCTCTTCATTATTAGAGCACTCAGCAGGCCCAAAAGGAAAAAGAGAGAAGGTATGACTTTTTTCTTGGGTCTTTCCAAGTATCAGCATCAGATTTCACTCCTTTCACGGGTAGGTACTATGCCCGCTCTTTAAGTATTTTTGTCCCTCTCTCTCCTTCTTGAATTTTCTAAGATTACATTCTATCTTTCACAGACTAATTCAGCTGAGTGTTTGGGTGAATTTCATCATGTTCTGTGGACCTGAATACACCTACTGTATATACAAAACCCAGAACTTACTTTTCCTCTGTTCTGGCATGTGCAATTACTCCCTTCTCAATAACAATTAAAGAGAGTGCTTGCTCACAATTTCTTCTCCCCCTGCCCCTAAAAATAGATCTGTATGTTCCTTTGTTTCTTCCTTACTTCTCGCATGTTATCCAAAACACAAATAAGTTTTTCTTCCTGATTATTTAATAGAGATAATGGTTCAAATAAAATATTATTTTGAATGTGAAAATTCTGTCCCCTGAAAAGTGATTAAAAATAACTAAAAAGAAACCATCTCAGTCTGTCTTTTGATACCTGTTTTTTTTAGTTGAATGACACTTTCATTCCCTAACAAAAATTTACGAAATGTTACTACAGTGATTGTCACATGGACGTGTTGAACAGGAGGGAATAATCTGACACCACAAGCATTGTAAGAAACCTATTTATTTTGAACAAGGAATATCTGATCCAAATAGGACCTACGTTTTCTATGAACAGTGGTAATGTGGTCCCTCAACCGGGTGAAGCATCTTCCGGTAGTTTCTGGGTAACAACATCTTGTCTTCTTTAGCAAGTGACTTTAGATGGAACTGAACTGGGCAAAGCTTTTGTCCCATGTTGAATGAATTGTTACTTACTTCCTCGAAAGATTGCTGGGTAGGTGAAACCTGCCTTAAGTTTTGCAGGTATGTCCTTTTGCTCCTGTGGTGTTTTGCTTAAAGTTTGATATGTTGATCCCTAAATTATGTGTTCTTTCAGCTTAAGGAAAGATGCATGATACTAAGGAACCTCTGAAGAGGTTATGTTTTACAGAGACAGTATTTTCCCTATTCGGATTAAAAGTCAAATTTTCAGTGAGGTCACTAGGTTTCAACTTATTTTTTTAACATCCTGATAACAAAGCAGACACGTTTCTCAGTCTCAAAAGTGGTCACGTCCCACAGAAGTTTGATGCCAATGCAAGCAATGGATTTTCACAGACATTTACCAGGAACAAAGAACTTGCACGAAGGCTACAGATATGATGACTAACAGTAACAGATGAGATCACATGTCACTTGACATTCCTTCTTGCTTGCTGAGACTCTTTCTGATTTGGGTCTTTCATTGCACCTAATACCTATGGCCTGGTGTCCACTAGGACGACAGAGATTTAAGTACACATCAGGAACTGGTACGACTTAACACATTTCCCTGCTGGCAGCTCAGGCACTGTTTTCCCCCAGTAGGGCTGAAAGGTTGACCCTCAGTGCAGATACCAACAATTATCTGCGCTAATCTGTTCAGGGATATTTGTTTTGAGATCACGTCCTGGATCTCAGGGAAGTCAAAGGACGTGAGAGAAGATATCACACTGCCCTCTCACAGTTGTTCTCATCTCCAGTCAAGGCGCAGCCTGATCTCAAGCTGACTTTACGTTGCACAGGCTAAAAGGAACCCAGTTACACCAAGTGAAATCCGAAAGCCCTCTTCGGAGTCAGAACAGGCAGAGTCAAGCAGGCACACAGCTCTATAACCTGCTTTAAACCTGCACTCTGAAGTTACACCCACTGGTTAAGCAATGCAAAAAACAGCTCTAAGTCCTGGTACGTTCTCAGCTACTGCCTGCTTCTACCTTTGACGTCTATATAATCTGAAGGGCAGGTGGCACTGCTACTTAGTGCAGTGTCCTGCTTTTTTCAGACTGGAGACTGTGACCCAGCTGGTGTAAGTGGGTCACTGAATGCTATAAGCTTTCACTGGAAGACGCTAAAAATTTACTCATCCAGGCAGGATGCACCTTGACAGCCCACAGCCCACACGCTCCCTCGTCTCCTGTACTGGATGGCCTGGCCCTGGCAGTCAGAAAGGCAGAGCAATGCCCTGATCCTGCACAGAAACGTTGTACCTGTAGTGCCTGCTGTGAAGGAAATTGACCCAGATCACACAATCTTTCTTACTCAATTTCACTCACAGCAGGAAGTCTAGGGGAAACATTTCCATGCTGGATCCTCACACTATCCTATGGACCTGAAAGAAGGAAAAAGGGACAGGAATTTCCAGAGACCGAGACTAAACAGGAAACCAGCAAGAAAGAATAAGTCAAAATGCATGACAAAGGAGAAAGAAGATGCACAGAAACACAGGTGCAAAGCCAAAAAGGAAGAGGCGGCAGAAAACCAAGGGAAAGGTGGCAGCTGAGGATTCTTTGCCCCAAACATTTCTCCAAATCACCATGTATGACTCAGGAATTGTCTTTAGACTATTCATACGGTCCAGTAAGCCATTAACATCAAAACCATGGTAGCATATCAGAACTGAGTAAGACCCAGGTAAGTTCTTGAAGGAAAAGCTTATTAGTGACTATGCAGTTGAAGACAGAATCATAGTGCATCCTCCTAGAGCAAAACAACTTCCATTTACACAGGCAACCTTATTTTTGGCTCCTTCTCAAGTCCTGAATGCGTGATCTTGCAAAGCTAACAGACTTCTTATATACAGTTTCTAGGCATTAAATTAGCCAGGTGAAATTCCAAACATCTAGAATCACAATGACATCCAAAGCAGTTCCCTCATGGGATTAGGCCCTTGAAATCCACAGTAAAAGGCTCCGCCACAGCAACACCACTGGTGACGGGTAACACTGGTTGGTTGGTAGCCTACTTATGGACCAGCACCAGAGAGATCTAAAATTCACATTTTTCCTTGGAGAAAGTACTCAGAAATCATTTCATTACTGAAATCCTGAAGGATTCTCTCAGCACATAAAGACGTGTCTCTTGAGTAGGGATTTTTGGACACCACCAAAATATAAATATTGTTGATGAAACTTGTACGCCTGAGGGCCGGCCTAAGAAATGCCCTTCCCTCTGCAGACAGGAGATACTGAGTATACCCTATGCTCCTTAATGTTTAAGGAGGTAAAAAAAAGTGACCAGCCACATGCTGCCAAGCACAAGCCTCCTAAGCACAGATCCCTCTGTATGTCAAGAGCTGGTCTCTGATCCAGGCACAAGTCTAGGAAATCCATGCATGACTTCCATCTGACTCCCCCACGTCTCCACCATCCATCAGACGTGCAAAGGAGGAAACAAACCGTCAGGACAGCAATCTTCCTTGTAAAGGAACCTACTCTCACTGGTAGGTTCTTCTGGTTGCTTATGGGGATGACTATTTTATTCCTAGTATGACTGTACTTGAGCTTTCTCTCCTTATCTGACGTGCAGCTATGCAGAAGCTGCTACAGAAACAGAGAAAGAGGAAAAGGAACTTGTACCTGCTCCTTGACTGTGTTTCACAGAGGGCAAGGTAGCCCTCCTGCCTCACAATGCAGATTAACAATGTGCTCCAGAAACGACCCTACTGTGTACTGAACTCAACAGACCCTGAATAGCAACAGGCACACATTCTAAAACACATTGTAACTAACATGTAGTTAGTTAGAAAATATGTAACTAACATTTAAAAAAATTAACGTACACTGGGGGACCCTCTACACCTGTGACCGCAGTCACACTGCCTGCCCTTAATCACAACACTTACAGCAAGGCAGTGAAAACAGCATTTATGCACAGCCACACGCTTACTCGATGGAAAAGGTGCAAGAGACAAGTCAGTACTCTAGGTTCTGCTTTGAGATCAGATCTTCATTACAAATCCCTTCATGGCCATGAAGTAGAAACGTAAGGGCCTGTTTTCACTCCTTCCCATTGCAGGACCTGCCTATATCTATTCTATCAAACTTGACTGTTTCAGCTGATACCACTGATTTTATACCACTTCTTTCCCTTGTTTAAATGGCTGACCAAGAGTGGTGAGCGCCTAGTGGGAGTACATATTTCTAGACATGTGACAACACTGACTTGGAGCTTTCTCTTCATGCTTCAGGAGCTTATTGGAATACATCAGAAACAGTTCCCCCTACTCCATGAAGTCTTTCAGTAGAAAGGCACCTTGTCACTCACTTACATTAATTTCACAGGTATCACAGTCTAGTACTGCTGCGTTTTCCAACGCTACGTCCCAGAATTTTCACTTAAGTGTTCACTACCAGCTTTAGTAGACTAGTTTGATATACCTTTCTGCAGCTGTTACTGTCTTCTTTGTCACTCTGTGGAAGGTACGAGTTTGTAACATGGTGGTCCTTCCTCATCTACCTTCCCATTTCCATTTAGTCACACTGCCCTCTGAGCAAGACAACTGTGATGGCCACAGTACAAGTGTGTGGACTAAATCTCAGCCAGCCACGCCTCAAAAGGTTCTTGAGTGGCAGTCCACTGCTACAGCTGCTCTCATGGAGGTGCTGCGTGGATGTGAGCCAAAGCCACGGAAGTCACCAAAAAGACTTCTGGGCTCTATTTCATTCTGAAAGGGCTTGGAGCTTTCCAACTTTCACACAAGGAATATGGATCAGGTTTCTGAGGCGGAAACTCGCCAATCAGCTTGAAATAGTCACCTAATTTTCTAGCAGGTTTTTTTCTGTTTTTTGTTTGTTTGTTTTTTAAAGAATATCGTACAATGGAGCTGATAGGGCCTTGTATTCAAATCTGTTTTCTACAACTGGGTGGAAACAGTCACTAATAGAATGTGGTAGACTAGATTAAGACTTAATTCAGAGAAAGACCGGGACTTTCACTTTACACCTCTCCAGGCTGCCTGTGGATTTCCCTGCCCTAGAACAACAATAGGCCTTGGCAACCAGGAGCTAAATTTAACATAGTATAAACCAGCACTCTTAAGATCGTTGGTTTTGTCATGAAAAAAAGTAGCCCAGGTAGAGAAAAAAGCTGACTCCAGGGCACACTGTAGCTGCTCTGTTTGGCCTACAGCAGTGACTGGTGCAACCCCCACCAGATTTGACATTAGGTTTTGAGGGCAAAGGTTCTTCGAAAGGAAGCAGCCCTTTCTGGCTGCCTCGAGGCTGTTCTGCAACCATGAATTTATTGCTATTAACTCTCCCCAGATGGCAGACTGGGAACACAGTGACTGTCCCAACACAACATAGCATCAGTTTCACTGCTGCCCTGCCTCTTCAGTGGGTAATAAAGACAGCCTCAAACCACCTGCAGGAACATACCTTAGGTGTTTTATGGTAATCTGATTTCTGCAGTAATTATAGAAACAAAAAAAACTGTATCATCCCCTTAGGTTTAATTATTTTTTGAGATGTTCACTTTTCCTCTCGTCACAAGTAGCCCCTGCGCAGAGTGAGTCACCACAACTCAAGTGCAAACCACCAGGGCTCACTGGAAAAAACGGTATCATGAGATAATCGAATAAAATAGACAGCTAAGTAGTTCGAGGTGAGAGAAGTATGTGCACTTTATCACAGGACCATTTATAATCCAAGTCTTGTAGCCCTTGACAGAATTATGTAGCGAAGGTAGCTGAATCCAGTTTTGGTAAAGGAAAACACTTGTGACATCGTGTCCCTTATTCTTCCTGAAGATCAGATCAGACCGCTCGAGTACTACCCTCCTCTGTGAAGGCTGTTCTTGCCGTTCCCAGCAGAGCACCAAGACTACCTTTCAGCCAACTAACATTCTGGACACCAAAGTCCTGGTCTTGCACTGTTGTTATTCCCCCAAATCCAGCACAAAAAATAAGAGAACCAAGATATTCATGTTAGCATGATTAGGGATGCTAGAAAAATCTTACTTTTCCCAGAACAGTTTTCAAAAACATTCTGAACTCAGATGACTCGGATGCAAATATATTCTACTACAACAAAACTGTTCCCAAAAAGCAATCATTAATTCTGGCAACGCCCAGCTCAGATTCAGATCGTCCAATATCCACTATTCAAATATTGGATTTCTGTTCTCAAAAGTTTTGGGATGAGTCAAACATTTGACGACTAGCTTTTTCACCATTCTTCATGTATTTCTAAGAAGATAATCTTATCTGACATTTTAAATTGCCTTGCTACCTTTCTTAAGGTATTCTTTGTTATTCCCTATCATAATACCCTGGGAATCAATCAATGACTAGGGGACCATAATGACAGATACAGTACAAACCCAGAAGGGACAAGGAGCTGCTGTCAAAGCCTGCTTGACATAGCAACTACAAAATATCCACTCAAGATCCTCAGAAGTCACTAGCAATTTTGAGTGTTACTATTTTTAGTGTGCTGTCTTTCTAGGAACCTTTTAAAAGCATCTGATTTTTCAGAAAGTCAATATTCAGGATATCCCAAATCATAAGCAATATTTTAAAAACTGTGGCTATTATTCTTCCAGGAAATGAAGTGGCCAATTCACATGACTTGCTAGCCGGCCACTTCAGTCGGGCATACAAAATCAGTTAATTTCTGAAAGATACCGTTACAGAAGTTGGACTTGGTGAGATATTTGAAGGAGGAAGGGGTAATGGCCTTGTGGAATATCTTCTTGAAGAGATGCCAACAAGTAAATTGTTGAAGAAAAAAGTACAACACATGTCAGATTTTTAATTATATGTCTATTTCCCCAACAAAGAAGTGCAATTAAAGTTAATCATTTCTATTATATTACACAATGCCTCCATTACTAATGGAATCAGGAATGCATGAAAGCAATACACATTAATACACAAACACTCTCTTCATACCGATGAATATTTTGTACTCCAAATGGACTTAAATAGAGCAATGCTCAATTATGCATCACCCATGTTAGTACACAACTGTGCCAAATGCCTAGCGGGGGGAGAGGAGTGAGATTGACTTAAAAACCTCAGTGTCCCTATAGATACTCATTTGCCCTTCTGTCCTGAAAGCATCCAGGAAAGCATCCTCTAGCTTTAGTCTCTGACAGCTGTCACATCTGTATACTTATCCATAAACCAGTGTGCCTTTCTACCTTCCTTCGAGCCCAAGAGCAGAACTGCACATCAGATCTACAGGAGTTTCAGTATGTTGTGCAAACAACAAACAGTCGGAATAGCAACTGAAAAGATCAGTGCCTTACATAATTTACGCAGTCTGGGGGAACTTTAGGGGAACTTGAGGTGCCATAGTATTAGGGTAAATCTTGCTCTCTGCTGTCAGTCCAGAACAGTCCAGTTGAAAATGGGGGATTTACTCCAGATTTACACCAGACATACATAGCAGCGGAATTTGACGTGTTCTTTTCAGTAACTACAGAAATAATATTTTTCTGGAGTAAACTTTTTAAACAGACTCTACTGTGGCTCTTGCAATCACTGTTACATAATTCATGCTCGGAGCGAAACTGAGATTCAAAGTATAGCTTACAGGAAGAACTGACATGCTGGCTGCACCTCTCTGGACCTGCACCCTGCACAGCTGTGCCTCAGACGTAAACATCAGCTTCAAGTTCACATCCAGACAAGACAGGAACTTGCCAGTCAGGACCAAGAAAGTCTCTCTCAAAACCAACAAAGCTACGTCCACCTCAGGAGGAGACTGGTGCCTACCTAGTTTTTGGATTTGCAGTAGTGGCTGTTCTCACGGGCGTCCTGTACTACAACACAGGACCTCAGTCCGTGAAGGCCAGAGCAGATGGCAATGCCTCTGCAGCAAGCTCTGTTGCCTGTGTTGCACCAGCATTTGAGTGAGAAGCATAGTAATGGTAATGGTTCAACAGCTCTGCCAGCTCTGTCGCAGAAAATCCTGTCGAGGATTTCACGTGTGCCATGCTCTTTGGGCAGCACCTCTCAAGATTTAGCTTGCTGCGAAAGAACTTGAAGGCTGAAGATGTGCAGAGGCATGAGAAATTTCTGTGCTTTTGTTGCTCTCCCACTCCCCTTGTGGTGTTTGTACAAGTTCACATGAATATTTGTGGCAAAAGAAAAAAAGTCATGACAACAGAAGACACATTTCAATGCAATTTCAACAGACTTTTGGAAAAGCCCTGATTTAACACAGTTTGTGCGAGTTTCTCTGATTTCCATCAGATGCTACAAAGCATGGGCTCTCCATTTCTTTTAGGGTAAATCCAAGCCCCAAGGGGTACACTGAGTTTAAAAATACACTCAGTCAGTATGCAGCAACATGCCTGCAAAATACTGCTGCCACATGATTCACTATGTCACATGGCTTATCCCAAAGACAGTTGAGGCCCAAGAGGACAGTTTATATCAGGGTCAAGTAGATGAGTGTAGTTGTAATAAAATTCTTGATGGAGCCCCAGGGAAGAAGAAAAACACAGGAGATAACTGCAGAGTCTTTGCAGCTGGGCTAGGGTCTCCTCAGCACCTTCTAATTAAACCATCACCTGAAATAATAGCAACCTAAAATGCTCTCCTCTTTGGGGAATGTGCGTGTGCACTCCTAGAGTTGCTTTGAAATTGCAGAGCTTCCAACCTAGCGGGAAGGAAAAACGGACCAGCGTCTAAAAGGAGATAAAGGCCTGCTCTGAAGTATAAGGGGCAGGCTGGAATCTGAGATTTGCACTCCTGCCCCCCTCACTAAGGAGTGTAGCTCCACACTGACATCAGTTCTCACTGACACTGCAGAGAATACTTGTGTTCAGCAAGGAATTACATGCAGAAGACTTTCTGCCTTTAACAATGCTAGGTAAAAAGGGCTGTTTTTTTAATTACCCTTTGTACTTTGTATAAGGAAACTGGGAAGAGTACATCCTCATTTGGCTATATTGTTTCTTTTTTCCCACCCCCCCCCCCTTTCTCTTTCCTTTCCCTGCTCTAGGATGAGCTATGCCCATGAACAGCCTAGAATCTGTCAGATAAACCTCCTGTAAGCCAGGACAGTCTTTAGTGTTACGTTTGATACAGACTCACAGCTTCCACACTGTGCAATTTGGCACTACTGAAAACTCACTGCCATGGAAACCTCCCCACTCCAGACACCACATGGCTTTGCTTTCCTCACTAGAGGTATTAACTGCTTTCTCCACCTTCTCCATTAAGCCAGCTGTCTGAGTAAAAGTACTAGGTGACCTTCCTACAGCAGCCTTGCAGCAGTCCAGGACCCTCCAAATAACGCAGTTTTGTGGCCACAAACACAAATACGCTCTCTTTGCTTTAGGTACCTACACCCTAGAGGAGAAACATAGCAGCATAGCATTCAGGAAACTTATGTTCAAATCCATGTTCCAGCAGAGACTTATGTATGACCCTAGACAATCATTTAGGCCCAGTTCCCTGTAAATATTAAGGTGCCCAGCTCCTGCTGCAGGAAACAGCATGCATTTCTCAGCAGCAGTTTGGAGCTGAGATACCTTTTAAGACATGGAGCTCAGGCAGTCTTTTCCTTAAGTCCTCATCTATAACACAGCTTGTTTCAAAGTTTCTAGCAATTAAACAATTCAAATAGCTTCCTGTAAGTTTTTCTTTTTAATTTGACTTTCTGCCAATAGAGACAATTAACAAAAAACTTTATGTCCTGGCTGCATTTTTCTTTAAGGTAGGTAAAACTGAGCATACTCAAACGCAGCAGTGACAGCTTTAATTGCTTGTACTGTGGTGATGAACCATCCTGACAGAAAACCTAAAGCAGCAAAAAATTTGTAAAGAAAATATATTGTTTTAATTTCAGGAAAGCTGGCGCAAAGCCAATAACCAATGCAGGACATCATTATCAAAACTGTCTGAACCGAATACACTTTTCTTTCAGAAATACCAGTTCTTTAAAAAGTATGTTGTACCAAGGGGTGGGGGGGACGTGGGGGGAGTTATGAACACAAAATAGGTCACCATTTTTTTTGTGAGCACCTCCATTAACTGCTGCCCCTTCTGCTCAATCCAAAACATGTACCTGCACCATTAGTGTGTTTAGATTTTACTTTCTAAAATTTAAATTAGAAACAGGGAAGATACTTAAAAGAAAACATTCATTTACAATACAACAAAACCCTTCCGCCATTTTAACTCCTTTCTACGTGTCTCCTTCAGCCACAAAAGACCCACCACTTCCTACTCTCTTCAGGATTGTTTAAGCCATCTGCTCCTTCAGAGTTGCCTCAAGTTACTTCTACTAGGCCTGTCTGTCCCCAAGACAGCCTACTTTTCTCTGCAAGGGAGCTGAAAATGCAACAACTCAACCGTAAACACATTTGAGATTGCAGACTTGTTGCCAAGCATCTTCAGTTTCCTCTGTGACTCCATTTCAGAGTTCCCTTGGCTGAAAAGGATCCTTCACTTATCCCAGAACAAGACCACTCTGTCTTTGCTGGGGACTGGGCCTGGCTGGCTTCTCCAGGTAATTTCTGCATAGCGCAGAGCTCTGTTTTCAGTCACGCTTGACACTGGGAGTCAACTATCACTAGGAGTTTGACTATTAGCTGCCACGGGACGCCTTAATTTAAGCATTCATGCATAACATATAAATCAAAGATCCTGTTTAACAGGCCAGCCTACCCAGAGATAGTCTAGTGAACCCATCATGATGCAACTAAAGTGCTACAGGAATATGTCTGGGAGCAGGAAAACCAGCAGCTCAGTGGGTATGAGAATGCACAAAGAGGTAGCTAGTTTCTTTCCTTTCAGTAAAGGCTCTGTGGCTGGCAGTAAAGGGCACGGGAAGGAGGGGTAAGCATCCACCTAAAAAAGGGTTTGCTGGGAAGGGAAAGGAAAGGAAATTCAGCAGCCAGGCTTGGTGGGAGTGCTTCTGAACATAAAAACTAGCATTATAATCAAATATTCAAACTCTTCAGAAGCCTGCTCCATCCCTTAAAAAATACATGTGCTTATCAAATCTGAAAATATCACTTGAAACTCAAGATGCAAATTACTGAGCATTATTCAAGAAAACAAAGTGATTTATGAGTTTATTTTAAAAAACCAAAAGGCCACAAAAAAGAAAACATATGATAGACCCTTGCAGTTAGCAACTGTTGCCAAAGAGCAGCATTCAAAAAGAAAAAAGGCACTCAACAGGTATAGCTCGTGTCTGATCCGTACATTTGCGCTTACTGAAATCAACTCTTTTCAGCTACGCAAACTGATCTACATATAAAATCCTTCCACACACTGCACAGCATCAATCTAAATTGCCAGCATTAACGAGAAGATGAGCATTCTTTTGGATGAAGTAACAAGAAAATCATTTAGCCTGGGTTTCTGTATAGACAAATAGTAACTGAAACTAATGGCCAAATTATGTCCTGATGGGTTTAAATTACGTTAGAAAAATGTACAAATATAAAACTCGCTAGAGGCTGAGAAGTTTCCACACGTGCAAATCAGAAAGGGCTGCGCACGATTTTCCCGTTGATCTTACTGAACTGGTAAGCACGTTAGTTGAAGATATTACAGAACACCTGCCAACTTCTTCAAAGGACACAGAACCTGACCAGTGGAATTCGCTGGCAAAGACAGAGTTCTGTTCATTGCAGATGGTGCTTCTGATGTTATAGGAATAAGAGCAGATATTTCAACAATCTTAGCTTAGCAATCATATTCCTGCTATCTGAAATCTTTCCAAAGGCTAGACCTCTGGCTATGGTAAATGTTGTCAAAGGGAAGGTGTAAACAGTCTTGAAATGACAATTTTGCACATTTCTTCCTGTTCACCAAGAAGTTACATGCTGCCCCCAATCCAGGAAAAATCACTAGGCTTAGGAATAACCATATAGCATTTGCTACCGAATTGATAAAACTAAACATACACGAGCACTTCTTTTGAGTCACTGTTCAGATGAAAAGATACTAAGAGAAAAATAAGAATACTAAATTAAGGCAAGTTGCACAAAAGGATTAGTTTCCTTGTTTTTCGAGCAATCACCTAGGCATCAAACCTTAAGAAAGATCAACCTCCAAGAACTGGCCTTTGTGGTACAGTAATTACAAGCACTGACTCACAGGATGAGAGCAAATACACTGGGCTGCAGCTTGCATAGAGCAGGGATGAGCTGGTTTTAAAACAGGTAAACTAGAGTCCTGCTAAAAGAGGAACATGGAATGAGCCTGAGTATTTACTTAGCTTCTTGGGAGGGTTTTGCAACTCACGCTGACAGCTGTCACGCAACTGCCAGCACTCTTTGACTAGTTAATTCAAAGCGCTCTCTCAGGTAGGTCTACAAGAGATGCCATCAGCACAGCGTAGACATCCCCATGTCATCACTTCAGAGCCTGCCGAGAAACGGTAAGCAGGGAGCTCCTCGGAATCAGTGTTCCTCCCTCCCCTGCTTAGCTCAATTTAGCTGTTGTTTAAATTCATTTGTTTTCTAACTTGCCTCTGGGCTTTTAATTACAATTACTGCAAACACAACACAGACGATGTTTATGGGTCTGAAGTAATGATTCACCGAGAATTATTTGTTTACAGTGTAGGTGTAATGCATGCTGCTTTCTCACAGTCAGCCAAGAAAGAGGCACAGCTCCAGAAAGTTGTGCCACTGGACTGCCAGCCACAGAACGGTGCCCTTTCTGAAGTGTGAGTTGCAGCATCAGAGACAGAAGTCACAAAGATGAGCTTCTCTGCCCACAGCTGAGATATTAACTAGAAAAAATCCACAGTTGCTTTACAGCTACCTAAGACTCGTAAAAACATTAGGCAATAGTTTCACCAAAATCTAGCATGGGTGCTCCTTTCCACTTGCCACACTGCCAGCTGGGCCAGGAACAGACCTCAAGGTTTGAGTCTTCTCTGAAGGCAGTCAATGTACACACCCCATGTGAAGATGAATTATCAGGGTATTCATCCAGCAGAGCTATATCCTGCTACCTCAGTGTCCTTTCTCTTCCTGACACACACGGATTTTGCCAGCACCTGCAGAAACTCTGGTTTTAATTCAGCTATGACCAGCCGCAAATGAACCTCTTGGCGACCAATGGTTGCCTTAGCTGTGTACTCTGAGGAGACGCAGGATTCTTTCAGCCTAGGCAAATTATCCCTTTAGCCGTCCTCTCTTGGACGACTCAGCTGCTCAGAAAGCTGCTCTTCAGCAATGTCTCCTCACGCTCTTCTCTGCGAAATGCTGGTGTGTGAGCTTTCTTTGCCATGCCTTAAGTGCACTTTTATAATACTTTAAGAATCCCACATGGGAAAAGAGAGCAACCAGCTCTTTGAGCAAGTTTTAAACAGATCTTAAAGGCATTTAGTGTCCTGCGCTTATTAGCCCCAGCCCTCTCTCAGTGCTCTAATGCAGCTGTGCAGTTTTCTACGTGGAAAGTACACGCCTCTCAGTTCTCTTCGCCAGCTCACCCTGTTATATTCAGAGAAGCAGGAAAGCTATTAAAAATTCCATCACAATACTTGGCTGACTCCTGTACTATACCTTACAGATGATACAGCACATGAAACTATCTATAATTCACCAATTGCCACATGCAGTAAAGGTTAAGACTTTACTTAATTGATCCAGCCGGAAATAACCACTTTTAGAAAACGGACCACTACTCTAAAAGAAGGAAAAAGAAAGCTTGCTGGAAGCAAGAGTGCTTTCCCCAGAACCACCGTTCGTTCTCAGTGCCATCTGTTCTGCCCTAAAAAAACACTGAGGGGCACATCCTACTCACCTGATAGCAAGAACTGCAAATGACACCAGCTCCCTCAAAGTGAGGGGCAGATGAGGTTAAGAGGCCAGGACGAATCACATGGCTTGGAGATACCTACCTGCAGACAAAGAAAGCTCTTCTGTTGTCCTTCCTCCCACTGGTTCCCTAGTGGGTTTATGATAGATTCATCAATATGCAATAAAAGCTCATTGCCAATGAGTAAACATTCAGAGAATTAATATAGCTTCATATATTCTCTTGTAGGACTCAACACAGTGACGAAGGTAAACAGCTATTAGACCTTCAAGCTGCTTTCGAAATCCTACTGAAAACGCACCGCGTGCACCAAGAGCCAAACACGCAATTCCCTAAGACCTTCATTAAGTTGGAAGTGTGAGGATGTCATGTTTGCAAGACAATTAACTTGTCAATAGAGGCCCGTTATCAAAAGCAATGCGTCTGATCCTTCTTTCCACTTTGTTGTCCCACGAGTTTCAAATTTTCCATCATACTCTCATGGTACTTTTATTAAAATTTGTGAAATTATTTTTATAAGCAAAGAAGAAAGGCCTTTGGTTCCCCTAATCTGAGTTTGAGAGAAGCTGAGACACCAAACAGCCTGTGCTGAAGAGAAACTAATCGTCAGAAAACTTAGAACTTTTGTGTGGACTCACATGATGTCCTGAAATGAGGTTAATGTCACCAAACAAACGTTTCTAAGTATATGATAATCTATTACCTAGCAGACTACCAAACACAAGAGAAACCAAAGTAGTCAACCAGAAGTGAAGGAAATTACTTCAACTTATATAGCTGTTGAAAGCTTACTCAGTAGAAGGACAGAGTAAAAGAAAACATGCAAAATCCTAAGCAGAGAAAATTGTATTTTTAAGTTGTACTTTTTCATGTTTTTTCTTGATAAGAAAAAATAGGATTCAAGTTTAAGAGGAGGGCTAGGTGTTTGCCTGCCACTGAAAAGCAGTAGAGATTTACAACGTAATTCTTATTCATTTCATCAAAAAGGCCTCTATAACAAACATTACAATTCTGTCTTATAGGCCAGCTTAATAATGTATCAGATGGCCAGAGGGAGTGAAAAACGACAAACCGCCCAAGCACAAGCCTTACTTATTTAAAGCTAAAATATAGGCAACATTTCAGTAAACATATGAAAACCATGGACCATGTTCTAGATCACATCATGCCTAGATTAAGACCTGACAAAGAGGGAGAGTTCCAAAAATTAAACAGAACCATTGGGGAAAGGAATACAAGGACAAAAGTAAGTTTTGTATGTCTGTAGATTAAAAGTAAGGTAATGGTAGAAAAAACTATGCCCACTCAACTTTCCTTTCCTTCTATTCACTTCTCTATCATTCATCTAGCCAACTGCTAATTTATCTATCCATGTTTTACTAATTTATCAAATCTATGGTTCTTATTATTAAAGGTAACTGGGTAACTAAGGGTTTTCTAACCCAAGATGATTACTTGTCCTTTCCAATTTCCTACAGCTGATCTAGTGTAAGTAGGCGGGACTTCAAAGCAAATGAAGATACTAACTCAAGTTCTACAGCAATTGCACGTGGGGTGCACGACCTCTCCGCAGTGGAAAATCCCATTGTGTTGCAACCATAAAAAGCTGCCTAAATGCTCGATAGGTCATTATTTACATAAGCAGATTACAACATCATGGTCTCATCAGTTCAGCTATTGTGTCTTGTTAGCTTAACTAAATTTCAAACTCCGTAAGGAACAGCATTTCCCCCGAAGTTATTAAAGGGTAGATTTCTCTTAATTAAACTCATTTACATGACTAAATTAGATCTAATTACTCCCATTCATTTCACTAATACTTCTCTTTGATTGGAGAAAGGCAACTTTTCTAATTGCTTAAAACAGGACTCAGTGGGTCTTTTCTAGTACAAGCTGACAAGAGAAAACAATAGCTCTATGACTTGAGTAAGAGACTGGGGCAACTTTTGGGGTGCTAGAAATGCTGGACAATGTTTAACTATTAGACTTTCTAGTTGTTATGCGTGGTGCAAACTGACAGTCCATCAGATAGGCAGAATTATTTTCTTTACCTCCGTTAAGATCTGTAACGTCTATAGCATTATTTAGAGCAAGTTCACCTATGAATCCTTTCCACGTACCTCAGTCCTGACCAATAGACACTTCTCCACTGGGAGAGGAATGGCAATTAAATCTGCCTCATTCTTTTTTACTTTTAGATTTTTGAAAAAAATTGGAATTTTGAAATTTTGAAGGCTCAGTACATGGAGAAAGTTAACGGTTTTTCAACCTCTTTTTCAATCAGCCACGAAGGTCATGGCTTCACTTCTGAATTTTCATAATTGCAAATTTTACCACTTTTGAATTTTCCAAATTTCAGAATTAGAAATTCCCAGGAGAAGTAAATTTCAAAAATTGACGTGATTTTTTCCCCCCACGTTTTTGGCCAAATCTGAGAGGGATCCAACCCAGTCTCTGCACTGACGCACCTCTGTGTCATCAAGATCACTTGGTGTCTGAATGTAAAAAAAACTAACAGAGGAGACGTACGAAGACGTAGGCCGCAAGTCCACTGCCAGAGTGACAGCTATGACAGACGCAGGTAGGAAAAGGATGCACTCTAGATCTTCTTAACGTGGTAGCCATTGCCAAATGACATTAGCACACCACAGACTGTCCAGGTGGTATAAATATTCCCATCCTTCATCAAGGGCTCATTACTCCCAGACAAGTAGGCTGCAAGCAGTGAAAACGTGGCTTCTTCAGCCATTCCTCTCAGCTTGTCTTAGCCATCCTAATTCACATTTTCAGTGACTGCTGTCACTCCAACTAAGAATGCTCCTTACACTGTCACAGAATACAATGACACTGGCAGGTCTCAAAAAAGGGTCAGCATTGCCTCAGCCACAGAGCTGAAAGTCATAGAAACCCATAAATGGGAGCTGTGAAACTTAAAAAAAATAAAAAAATAAAATAAAAGCAAGCCATTATTTGCCGCTCTGGTGCCCCATTTTTTCAGGTCCTTTCCTACGACTACATGAGCAGAAGCATAGGAGGGAAAAGGTGAAATTTTCAGTGACACATTAAAAAAAAAAAAAAATCTCACAAGAATTGTCATGCTGGGAGTGGTAGCTATTCAAAGCACAAAGGAAAGGCCCACTGTCATAAGCTTCAGAAAAATATTAATAAAATATATAATAGAATTCTTGTCCAGAACAGACAAAAGAAAATGAAGTTTTACTGTTTCCAACACTGAATAGAAAAACGTGGTATGGAATATAGAAGTGAGCTCAGTCTCGAGGGTCTTGGATACAGGATCTTACAAATAATACTTTCCTCATGTTTAGACTTCCTCTTACATTTGAGCTGGAAAGCAGCTCTCCAAACTGTACGTTCACAATGTACACTTTTTCTTTCCCCCTCATAACAGCACCTCTCATCACCCACTGTTGTTAGCGTATTCTAGTCTTGCATATACGTTTGCAAGCAGGGTTGCACAGATGGCCATCCATGCAGGGTCCACCTCCATCTCTTCTGTCTTTCTTCTTGTCAAAAGGGTTAGCAATTGCAGGGTAGCTATTGTTTCTGCATCTATTTGTCTCCTGCCTTCTTACTTAAAACTAATCACTGGAACGACATTTATCATCTCTTCGTCAGTAAGAGGAAAAGCAATCTTCCTATGCTTTCTGGCATTAGTAGGCATAAGGGTTGGTGGTAAGCTCACATTTTGTGTTCTTGTTTGTTTGGAAGCCAGTCTACCAAGTGCACAGTATTATTTCACACACGTGCACACTGGCTAGATTCCTTTTGCACCAGATATCAACGTGCTATTTAACTTATCCATAAAACCAAAGAGCCTAAGACACACTTCTCGTTATGCTAGCATGTGAAACTCGGTGGGACTGCTTGGCTCAAGAAGCACATGGAATTTCAGTATCTACTATGATTACCTTTGTATTGTTATATATTGGTAAGATATAAGCAGGATAAATTATTTACAGAATTGACAAACATAGAGAATACACTGAATTTCTAGACAGCTATACAGACATGGCATCAGTTTAATTTCACTAACCCTAACTGGAATTTTGCCATCAGTGTCACTAGGAACAGGGTCGGACATACATTTCTGAGTACTCAGAGGAAAAAAAAAAAAAAAAAAAAATCAGCTAACGCAGGGGATGCCTTTTTTCCCCCCTATTTGATGCTACTAAAAATTTCCCAAGAATGGAAACGTATAGCTGATTTGCCCCTTTCATCTTCCAGCGCCCCATAGGACTCGAAAGTACTATCTACAACCATTTAAGTACATTCTACCTTGCTAAAAAAAGCGCAGCCTGTCTGAAGGCATCCGCAGGAAATTCTAGGCAAAATTCTAGGGCTCGAAAAGGAACAAATACTGGAAAGCTGGACCGTGCCAGAACTCCTGAGTCCTAGTCTACCAGATTATGTACAAACCCTTCCTTTCTTATGCTGTTACCAAAATCTTCATCCACCATAGCGTCAGTCTGCCAAAACTTAGCTGAACTGCATACACAGTTAAAAATGGCATACCTCATCTCTGTACAAAATATGGAGATTTTTAATGCATTATTTAAAGTTTAATAGGAATATTATTCGGAAAATACAGCTTTTGTGCATCAGAGTAGATTTAACGATACATTTGCAAATGAAAGAATCACATTGTTCTTTCTTCAGATGCACTGGATGCAGAATTCAACCACGCTACTAGGAGTGTATTTTAAGATAACATGGTTGGGTTGAGGTGAATGAATTTGATTTCAGTAAGACAAACATAAATCTTTCTACTATTTGGCAACAGTTCCTTTCATTAGATATAATTCTTCTGCCCCCTTTCTCAACATGTAAATAGTATTTATCCAACCACACATGATGTGTGGCCTAATTATCACTCTAATACTTTTCAGGAAAAAAATTAGTGCAATTAACAAGGAAATAAAAAACAAGCCCCCCTGCCCTGCTTTCTTCTCAGGTTCAGTAGTAATCACAGTGGTTGAAAAAACAAGTGATATTTTGATTTTTTGCCAGCTCTTAATTTTAATAGATTTTGAAGTTAGTGAAATCTTTGAAAATAAAAACCTTACCAATTTTCTAGTCACTTCACTTTTTCTCCTCTCCCTCCACCCCCCAATAAGAAGCCTTATCATCTTTTCAGGCTCTACATCAACAAACCAAAATCAAGGAAAACATAATCAAAAATTAAGCTAAAATGCATACTTTTCCTATGATAAATCATCTGAAATGAGCACACGGCAAATGTAAGGTAGGCCAATAGGGATTAAAATATTTTTGATGGGCACCGAAGATGAAGCAGACATTGAGGTATACAGAACTAGACGTACAGCCAGCTTAAGCCAATGAAGAGACTTTCGCTAGCCTCGCTAGGTTTAGAATCAATCCAAGAGCATATATTACAATTGCACATGTACACAGTATAAAGGCCTGAGGCTATGCAAATTCCTAGGGTTTATTTGCCAAAATCAGCAAAGAAAATTTGTTCTCCTTCATATGATTCGCAGCCTATGGTTTCATTTTGAATTTCAGGTTAAACGAATTCAAAGTTGAAGGGCAAACAGAGCAGAAAAAAATAGATTTTCCCAAGAAAATACAAAGCAACTGGACTAAGTGGCTGACACTTCAGACTGGGTCAACCTCTGCTCGAAGCTGTTCCCAGGCTTGTTCGCTGTCTTTTAGTCCACCTTTGTCCGAGTTTGAAGTTCATGCCAAAACCTGGAAACTGGCATGGATTCAGATTACATTGCAATCAGTTTTCACGGTTTCACAAACCTATGCCTACTCAAGACTTCAAATGGGTGTATCATACGCTGTTGCACACAAACAGCACACGTACAGAGAAGAAAGATGTCGTCTTTATATGTATAGTACTACATAGTTTCAAAACAAGAAGTTAAAATCACTGGTTCCTAATACTACTAGCCTTTACTCTCTTCTGATAGCGCCTTCATCAAACTCAAAGATTTAAAAAGATGCATTGCTGTCAAGAAAAAATTATTTTCAGCAATATAGAAACCCTCAGCATTTCTTCTAGACAAAGCTTAAGACACCTGGCGCTTGAGCTCGTATGCCTAGATTCCCGTCTCAGAGGTGGATCCTGAGCCTAACTGAATCCTGAACCCATATCTAGTGCATCCCCTGCAAAGCCTAAGTCAGGCTTTCGCAGCTCATTTTCTAGACACAGTTCAGTTCTGTACTGTTTCCTCCCTCCCATATGAAAAAACAGCACAAAAATATCAGTGAGAGGGTCTAGTACTTCTCATCTGGCCTCCGTTAAGCAACGTACTTCAATTACATTCCATCAGCTGTGTTGTGAGCCTTCCCCACTAAAGAGAACGGCGGTACGTCGACCTCTTCTGACAGAAGAGGTTTTTGGTTTCTGAAACGGCGAAAGGCTGCCTTGCTCGTCTACAGTATCAGTGTTTCTTCCTCATATACCATTCACTGTTTTCCTCGTCTTAGCGCTTGGACGTGCCAGCCTATTCTTGTGTTTGACTAAATGATCATTTAGACATGATGTACAATAGAGTAGAAGGGAAAAGAGTAGGTGAGGTTACTCCTCCTGTTCAGTGACAGAAGCAAGAAAAGAACTAAGGTGTTCCAACTCATCTACTTGCTGGTCCAGCTAACCTCTGAAATGCCATACTTCTAGCATTTCACCAGATGACCATCTTTTTTACATCAGCCCCTTATACTCCAACCTTCAGCGATGCAGGTTTATCTTACCGCATAGCAGGTTCAGACATTGTCAAGGAAATCGCTATTTCTATGTTCTAGCTAAGTAACGTTTTTGCAGCCCTGCATACAAGAAAACTGTGGCATTTGCCCACCATCTTAAAATAGTCAGTATTACTAGTGTGTAAACTTTCTGCTTGGTGCTGCTGAAGGTCAAAATGCTCAGGTATGCATGCTAGAGATTCCTTCCAAATAATAGCATTGGCTCAAGTTCTCATTGAGCAGCTCACAAAATGAAATCCTGTCATCTGGGTGAGCACAACAGGCACTGCAGCCTCATTCTCAAGCCATTAGTCCCAGGAGTTCGAAACACCACCACAAACGCCACCAACAAAACAAAAACATGGGACAGGGGGAGAAAAAGCAAGGAGGAAAAAAAGGGGTAAATCCTGCCATTAACAACAAACCCCTGTTACCTGTAAGAGTAACAGAATGATCCCTCCCTCTGGGGCCACTATGGATTTGCTAAGCAGTTCTGAATAGCTTTCCTTCCCCTTCATCAACAGATACCATGACTGAATTCTGATTTTAGGGATTCCTGTAAAAGAGTAAGGTGATAATTATATGTTTATGTAAAGTTTTATCACCACATTTAGGAAATCAATCGAAAATATCAGGTAAATCATTCCATCGTTTTCCTTAGAAATCCTGTACGCAAAGGTAAAGGTGAATTTATGACATGCAGCTTATTGGGTCAACACTGACATGTGCTACTGGAAACATGACTGAACTGGCTTATGAGCCACTCCATTAGGGTTAAAGTTATCATTGAAAATCCTGTGAGGGACAAAACAGCTTTCTTGGTTCTGGTTTCCTATGAAAAATTGCCCGCATCCATCTCAACCAGGTTTTCCCTACTTGTACAAGAATAAAGGGTTGGTTTCATCAATCATTCTGAAGGCTTGAGTTTGTTCTTATCTCAAACTACCGTAATTCTCCCAAACCTGACAGAAAATGTGAGTAAGCGTATGATGGTTGAATCATCAGAAAAAGGTTTATTTATTTATTTATTTTACATCAAACGAATGTCTTACCTCTGTCCACCAAGAAATACCTGACTAACCTATTTCAGATATTATTTGTGCCGTACAGTCTAAGGGCACGCTTTGCTGTTCTGAACAGGGAGAAGATCTGATTGGAAATTAACATAAATATCTATATGAGATTGAAGTCAGCCTTGAAAACTTCGATCTAATCATGGCCCTAACAAATGCTTTTACTGTTGAGTAAAAAGAAAAAAAAAAAAAGGAAAGAAAAAAAGTGCTGTTTAAAATGTTTGATAATCTGACAAGGCCATAAGGCTTAATGGAATCAATGATTACACACAGATGGATGATTAACTCTCGAGGTTTAATGTTAAAAAAAAAAAAAATAGTGCTGGATTGCTACTTAATGGAATTACGCTGCCCATATGGAAAAGAACTATACCCTGACTATACCCAGAATTATGGAACAGGTGGCAGATCTGGGCAGGACTGCTTGGAATGCACAAAAGCATTCTGAACTTGTAAATGCCAGAAGAAAAAAAAAAAAAAAAAAAAAAGTCTTCCAAACCATGTTAACTTTTCATGTCTGAGAATTGGAAATGGCAAAAAATAACAAAATGATCTCCCAAACCCCTTGTTTTAAGGAACAATCATAATAGTAATAATTAATTGCAGGCTGCAGCCCCACATAAAATAGCTTGTCTTAAAAATACCCATGTGTGATTAAGGAATGTTGTTAAACTTGCACACAACAGGAAATCTTGATTTACAATTGCACACGCATGCTGTAATCTACTATGTTGTGCCTACATGTGCACATGCCTACACGTACACAGATCTCCAAAATGCTATCCTTCACAACAACCAGCTCCCCAGCAGTGACTCTGGAGGGGATAGTCCTTCACCATTTAAGCACATCCTACTTATCCCCACCAGTTTGTTTCTTGAGAATTAAAAATGCAAGACAATTGCTATAGGACAACATACTTCACTGTACTGTGGTGTCACATCAAAAAAATCTTGTTTTTTCTGTTTTTCTTTGTGTGTGACCATTTGTCAGCATGTAACAACCCCCCTCCCACCCCCAAAACTGTTACTGGGATATAGTAATAAGTAATCTTAATGCTCGATTGTGTACACACGGCACCTCTGAAATAATGAAGCTTAAAAATGCGCATTTCAGCTTCTTCAGCAAGTAGCGAAGATACAATCACTACTCCCTTTTTTCCTGCCTGTTAGTACTGACCAGACCATTTTTCTTCTATTGCTGCCTTCCCTGTACAAACTAACCTGCTGGGACTTCATCTGCGTGGCTTATGTAGAGCTCTAAGAAGCTCCTCTGAGGAGTTCTTCTGTACTCAGGGAAGACGACTGGTACTCTGAAGACCCTTAGTCCGTTACTGACTTTTCCACAGACCCCCTGAAAAATCTCAGGCCAACCTGTTACTTTCTTTCTACTTTAGATAATAGGCCTTTTGTAAAAGTAAGTAATCTTATCAAAGACATCTCCCCATAAGAATGAGAAGGCAGTCTGGCTAGATGCCAAATATGGATGTGTTGAGGAATAACTGTGGTAGCCTTTCAAATGGAAACGGGACTGGGCATAACAAGTATGGTGCCAGAGCATTAGAGTGAACGCGAGGCTGGAGAAGCCAAGGGCTACATATTCCAAGCCCCATTTCAAAAGCAAATTTGGTACCTAGGCAGCAGCCAGCGTCTTGAATGAGCTTCACTGGTACATTTACATAAGTATAATAAACATAATTAAAACTGTATAGCTACCCAGAAGGATGTACTTATTCTACACTAAGAATAGCTTGCTTGTTTAGTTCAGAATTTCCAAAAAGACACATCAGCTAGACTAGAAAGAAAATTTTCTTAAGTGAAAACAAAAGTCCACATAACGACGTTCCTAGAGAGGAGAAACTTCAAATTCACACTTTATACTGGTAGAGCATCTCCACACGGAAATATTCAGTCGTGCTTAACTTAGGCTTTGCAGTTAGTAGACAATTAGGGCCCACAGAGATCTAAGTTAGGCTTCAGACCTAAAATCATTTAGAATTCAAGACTGTCGTAAACAGAGGGTTAGCTTAACGTATAGCTGTGGCGTGACACGGGAGCCTGAAGCTGCTCTTCCCTTCACTGAACCCTAAGCCAGCAGCAGGTGCTTGTTTTTCAGTCACCACAAAGCTCGATCAGAGCCTCATTTCAAGTACTAAAATTACCAAGAGCCTGACCATTCATTACAGTGCGTTTTCATGCCTCTTAAACAGTTGATTCAGACAAGATTAGCTCTTGCTCATTCCTCCCACTGTAAACACTTAAAGGAGTTGTCACAAATGACCACTCAGAATATACTGAGGACTTTTTTCATATAATTTATTCATGCACTTCTGTAACCAAGGAAACAAGTGATTTTTTCCTCATATGTAACGTTTGCTCTTGAGGTTTTTAATCCATAAAGTCTAATACTTTTTGAAAACTGAACACCAAATTGCGTCCAAAGCAGCTCAGCATTTCAGACACTGAATCAGGACATACATACTCTGATTTCTTTCATTACCTCTATCCCTAGGGCGCCTGCCACCTGTGACTTTTCTCTCGTATCTTGTCTATCTCCAGTGTCTAAAGTATAAGCTCTTCCAGCAAGTACTGGCTCTCATTACGCGTTGGTTCCAAGCGTAATAGAGCATCTGCCTTAAATAATAAGACACGCTGTCAGAGTCACTCAGGATAACCTGACGAAGAGAGCGATGAGAGGATGCAAGTACTTGTGCATTCCCGTTAGCCGAATATCTAGTAATCACAGACTAGGTTACTGCCTTCCTAGCAATGACGACTGTACCGAGTCTTCCAGAGGGACTCTCTCCCTTTAAACACAGTTTCTACATGACAATAGCGAAGGGCTTACAGCAAATCCAGACAGAAGAGCAAATGAGTACCTGCTACATGGTCTTAGCCTGGCTCTTCATCTGATGCCAAGCAATGTAATTTCACTGACCTATTGACTTAAAATACAGCTGTGCCCCCCCACCCCTTGTTTCTCTTCTGTCCCTAAGGATGGAACTGTGGCATCACCGACAAAACTCTCAGAAGCTTTGAGAAGGCCTGAGATTTCAGCCTGGGGTTAAGCATGCTAGACCTTGAAACCAGTCTTTTGCTTGAGCTTGGTACACCAGTTTTTGTTCTGCTCAGTTCTGGTGACCTTGTTTTGCTTCTGTTTTCCTTTTAAGTGTATTACACTTCATAAGGAAAGTGTATGTAGGCCAAGTCCCTAGAGGTAAAGTGGTATGATAGCACAGGTCCCTACTGATTTCAATAGAGCGCTGCGCAATCACTTCGCAAAATGGCTTGTGTTGCCCTTTACCTTGCAGACAGCTCCATGGACAATAACTTTCCCTTTTTCCCTCCCCTCACCGTTCTCTGTGCTCTTTGGTAACTTGCCTGTGCTCTCCAGACACTACACCACTTGGGGTGTGAAAAACACAACTGTTTGCATTTCCTGCCTCTGTGACCAAAAGCCCTAGGTCTGCCTCAAACAGCATGGTACCTTCTTTAAGAACACAGGACACCACCACCACTTTTGTGTCATTTTCTTATCTCTCTCTCCTTTTATTACAGACACTAAGCATTCGGAAGTCTAACATTTAATGTTACTGTTGTTATGGTATTCAGAGATGGGCTCAGGAGACCTAGTGGGCAGGGTGCTGTACGTGCACATACAGGAATGACTTCCTGGCCCCAAAGAGTCAAGACAGAAGTGATGAAGGGGAGGGAGTGTCCTGTAACAGAAGGGGAAAAAAAGTGACCAGAGAAAACTTAGTGCCTTTCCTACTATGCCACATGGAGCACGCCTCGGAGCAGAAGACACCTTCCCAAAAAAAGGACATGCTATCCACTTATTCTCTCATTTGCAAAGCAGACAGAATGGGGTTTTCAGTTAAATCTAATTCAACAGAGGGAGTCTTTTCCTTGGCAGGTAAGAGCCACCTGCTTCTATAACTCACAGGGCAGCCAGGAACACACAGTGAGAGAACCCGCTCCCAGCTTCCCTTTGGCACAGAGTGAGGTACGTCTGCTTTGCGTTCTCCTAAACGCTAAGCAGCGCCACTTTACCACGATCTGAAGGAAAGTGGGCTGCCTGCATAAAAGCCTGAGAGAGGCTGTGCTTATCAACAAGATCTCCTTCTCCGATGGCTTGAAAATACAAAATACCCATATCTCCATGGCCAAACACCAACAGAAGAGGGAATAACGATAGCTCTGGCTATTCCTCATGCTTCTCTACTGCTGCCTCTGACATCGTAAGACAGAACCAGATCGAGTCAGCTCCAGTGATGGAACAGAAAGTCTTTACCCTGTAAGTCTGATCAGATCAAATGCAATGCAACTCTAACAGCCATTCCCTGTTCCAATGACTTCTGACCAGCTTACACAGCTGGTCCAATGACCAGCTTACACAGTGGATGCGCTACTTGCTAGGCTCAATTACTCCACTGCATGGAAAAAGAACCCAGAAGTACGGGTGCAAACATACATCAGGGGAGAAAAAAAGACAAAACTTCTACGCAGAATTGGAGCTTAAAATACCATGGAATTTTAAATGTGCAAAATACAGACCATTTGAAGCAGTAACTCATTTGTTTCTCACGATTCAGCAATTCTGATGGCAGTAACTGGCAACAGAATTACTGCACAATGTCATCCTTATGGAACATAGGGTACTCTCAAATTAAATTGGTACTACTTCTGTGCTGCCATTAAGATGACTTATTTGTTTCTGATTAATTAGATTTCAGCTTCTTTCTTTTTGGCATTACATTTTCCTCCTGTTCAGTCTATCTGGACAGTCTAGGTCTGTGTTGGCACAAATCAGTCACTGTAATTCTGGATCAGAAATCTGTGGCTTTGATGAACCTGGCTTCTGGTTCCTGTCAATCTCTGTTGCAGAGTATCACGAGACACACAGACATACAGACTCACACACACACATACAATGCGAAATCTCTGCAAAAAAAGGCAGCCGTGACAAGGTTGGCTTTTTTGGAACCAGACATAGGTGCCAACTAAAGGTCCTAGCAGCTTGTCTGCCAAAGCTTAAAAAGCTACGACAAACATTTGTCTCCTTGCTCATTTGAAGGCCTCATCATTGCTGGAGTGTGGGATTGCTATAGGGAAAGGCTGGCAGGGAGCACAGAGCTCGACTGCTGTAAATTGGTGCTACACCTCTGAAGCCAGTGGAGTTACAGGAGTCAAGGATCTGGCCACCAATATCTTTAGTAGACTCTAACTCAGCTGAGTTTGCATTGCTGCTAAATTGACAGGGTCTGACTCCGCTCTCGCCTTGCCTGAAGAAATGATGAATCAGGAATTAAAATTACTGGAACGGTAAGAACGTAAGGGAGAGAAGAAGCTGAGGTATTCCACATCGTTCCATGTGAAATTATATCATACTTGGAAATTGGCATACAATATATGGGGTCTCCAATGCGCAGATGGAAGAGCAGCTTATATTTAATAAAATAAAATTTGACATTCATGGCACATTATCATATACAGTCATACATTATGTATGATATAGACTTCGTATAGTTTACACAGTCTAAACATTTATCCTACAGATGGACAGGGAATTAGAGGGATAATGGTCTACATTGCACAAATGATCCAAATGTGGTTTTTTTTCAGAGACAACTTTGTGGAAAACTGATTAGAAGTAGAGGCAAATGACAACATTTCTGTGTTTTCTATTTTTATGCGCGCCCTTCAGCTTTGAGAAACGATCCCAGCAAATTAAAGCATTTCTAAAGAAAATCAATGTTACCAACGTTTAACATAATGAGAGGATAAAAAGCATCTACTTGCAAATAGTATTTCCCCATCAACTCTCACTTTTTTGTTTCTTTGTTAGATGGACAAAGAGGAGAGAGAGGTAGCATTGACTGCGCAGCATAAGTTTCTTAAGAAAGCATACGCAACAACCAAGACTAACCTGCATACCGTTTCAAGCTACTGCCAGAATCACAAATACTACTGCATACATACTTTGTTTTCACAAAGAAAAAACCTCTTTTCAAGAAGAAGAAACCTGCCGTCATTTCAGAGAAAATTATTTTGTCCAAACATAGCTCTCTGAAGAAAGAAAAAAGCTCAGAGAGAAAAATTTGCATTCCCTTTAATGGAAGAAACGTCTATTTCCTTTTCCCAGATTGTCTGCATTGTTTTGAGGTACTTTGCTATATTGTCTAGGAACAAAGCATAGAAATAGTGTCTGTTATAAAGAGCAACTCATTTCCAGTTCTGAAACTGATGCCATTTATTGGGCCTAGAAATTACTAAGCATAATTTAGTAAGTCCTCCTTTGTTTGTACTCCTTCATTTATGGGTCTGGTCACATTCACCGTTTGCCTTACTTGCACATAATCTTGATTGTATACGCTTGTCGCGGCCAAATACTTAAAACTTATCATTTTACGCTTGGTAATCCAAGACTGTCAGAACTTTGATTTAGAAGGCACAGTCTCAATGGGAAATGAGAGCCATACAGTAACTTTTCCATTAAGTAAGTCTACAGAACCCCTGTCCACGCAGAGTTGCTTACCTGAAAGTATACTATCTGGTCAGAGAAACTCGGTGAAATTTCCATCTCTGCTTGAAGTGATTTTATTTTGCAAAATAATAAACCATTTTCAGAACAGTAGAAGAGTCCTACAGTTACCAGATGAATGCAAGAGTAACATGCAGATTTTGTGGGATCTTATAGAAGGGTAATCAATAGCTAAAAAAAAAATCCTAAAGCCTTCAAATATTTCTCAGGAGAGAAACTGCTGGCAGCGTAACAACATCCTTCAATTAAGTTTCTGAGGGCAACACATTTTGTCCCTCAAACTTCTGCTGAGTGATCATGAGCTAGCAGAGGGTCCGGCCCGTCCACAACAACTCAGTTTGCAACCAAGCCATAACTGCTAGATAGCTGGCTCTGCAATTGGCAACTGAATTAACAGCACTCTTAGATACTAGACTGGCAGGCCCAGAGATTTTAGCACTGGAAGGGAGCTTGAGGTCATCTACTCTGACTTCTTCAGAAATACAAAACAGTTAGGCCTGAACAGAATTTGTGCAACAGCGCTTTCAGTAGTTTTGCCTAGTGATTTGAATTAGTCTGCCTGAAAAGATCAAGTCAATGGTGGCCTTCATCTGTGCAGTGTACGGAGAGATCCTAACCCAGGAGAGTGCTCTTAGAGCAAACACAAGCTACGCTGACAGCAAGAACCAGCAACATACCAGGGGTTTTTGTGAATCATTTTTTTTCACTGCCTGAACTTTTGTAGCTATTCTAGTAGATTAAACCGAGATTAATTTAAGAATATAAGAACAACAGCATTGAGTTGAACCATGATTCACCCGGCCCACTGTGTTGTCTCCCAGTGAGCAAGAACACTCATCTTTTCCACATGAAGGGACGGCTTGAAGCACAGGCTTCACTCGGACTACACGTCTAACGGCTAGCTGTGGATGAATTGGTCCTTTTCCTCTGTAAACCCACAGACACGTTGTCCTTCACAGTACCCTGTGGCAAGGAGTTCAGCCGAGTAATACCTTCTGCGATAAAAGTACCTCCTTCTCATGGATTCACGCCTGCTGCCTCATCTTTTCACTAAGAGCACCCTGATTTTCATCTTTTGCCTCGTGTTGTACTAACTCCTCTGTTGCGTAAAAAAGGCCCTTTGTACTCCATATTTCCTTAGTGCAAAGATATTCTTAAACGAAAATCACGTCACTTCCCTCGCACCTTTTTTCCTACAGATAAAATAAACAGGTTTCACTTCTCTTAGTATCTCCCTCTCCAGCTTTTACACCCATTCCTCTGACTCTTCTCTGTATTTTCTGCAATTTGAGATAAAGCCCCCCCTCACACGTATTGCCTTGTTTCAGGTCCACTTTGCACCAGTGCAAAGCATTTAGAGGGATGCAAATGCAACCTTCCCCGGTGCAAGAGTCGCACTGTTATAGTACCTTAAGTTTCCCTTCTATCAATGCAGTCCCTAACTCCCAGCTCTAAGACCACTAAAATGAACTTAGTAATAAAAGACACAAAGTTACAGTATATTACAAATCTTTAGCAGCAACGTTCAAGGTAATAGCTCTCCCCATAATGATTTGTCATGCAATTTTAGACTCAAAGCTCAAAATTAATTACAAACAGGAAACAAATCATGCTGTTAAAACATATATTGCAAACAAATTATGCTCTCAAAATAGGTAACTTACAGCCTGGAAAAGCAATTGATAAACCTAAAGCGCTCACAAATAATTGTAAAAATGATGAGTAAAGTGATCACCTAGTGACCCACCTATCAGACTAACCTGGACAGGGAGATAAAACAGGTAACCTGGGACCACCACTCACTTCATCACAAACCATAAATAAACCATATGGGTTTTCAGGTTTCAATACTGCTGTTCCTGGATCACATGTCTAAAATACAACCCCCCCCCCTTTTTTTAAAGCCAATTATAAAATTTGGGCTATGCTTTTTAAGTTCAATAAACAAGACAAAAAACATTTACAGAGCAGTGTCAACTCTCAGCTCTGTCCACAGACTTCAAAATAGGGATACCACTTGCGTTCAGTAATCACTCAAAATCAAGGCTGCAACAAGGTCCTGCTTCTTTCCAGTCCTAACTTCTATATGCTCAGCATTTTGCAACATGAGCCTCTGTACAACACAACAGCTACTTAAAACTGATTACTGTAAGAGCTTCAAAAGATCTCTGTGATATCAATCACAGTCATTTCAGGTGACACCTTGTTGTGCCACCATCCTACTTGAAAAATCCCTTGACACTTGACTGCCAGCTTAGCAATCGGCTCCCTGGCTGAGAACATCAGTGCTTCCCTGCTGTTTGTTACTGCCTGTCTTCTAGAAACATTATCTCCCATGGCTCTGATGGTAGACAGGGTCAGTAAGAGCAAGTGTTCATCCATTTTGGCCTATGTTAACAATTAATGCAATGATGCTGGTACATCCTTCAGCTGACCATCAACAAAAAGCAGCTGGGAACAGACATACCTTCAGCCATCACAGCCACATTCTCAACCCCTTATAAGAATTTGCGTCCTCCGTACACTGCACTTGGGTACGAAGTCAGGTAGCTATGTTGCTCCAGGGATCCATCGAGCCCAAGGGCCTTTGTAACTTCTCTTTGTCTGTCGTAGCAGGCATGTCGCTAATGGCCTCTGCTTTGTTTTTTCTCTATAGACAGTCTGAGGTGTTAACTTTTCTCCCAGAGTGATGAGTTCCACTAGACAGAAATTACATATTTGTTCATTTCAGTGTGGTTCAGAAGCATTTCACAAAGCTGTTCAGGGTCTCCGGTCATGCTCTCTTACTGAACAGACGCAAAGGTCACTTCTGTAGATCTCAGAGAAACCCCTCTGCTTCAAGAACGCCACGTGTCTTCTGATGAAATAATTCAAATGCCAAACATGACCCAAAAAATTATCTAGGAACCAGTGCGCATGTGCCTGTAAATTCTATATTCTGCTTTGGTTACTACTCAAAGCTGTACAGTCAACAATGTGTAGGGCTGATCCCACTGCACTTCCCATTTTCCTCTAACTGTAAAAAGAGCCTGCATGCCAGACTCGTCTGTCTACCCAGCTAAGAAATCACGCAGCAAAAGAGACCCTCTACTAGTTCCCATACCTGTTAGATGTACACAGGGCTACGACTAGGCCAACAGGTCAAGATGATGAGAGAACTGCACTGGAAAACCTTGACTTGTATGCTTCCTTTCTGAGAAAAGCAAATTACCACGTACACTAAGAGGACTGAATGTTCAGCTAACGCCGATCAGTATCATTCCCCCCACTCTCCAGGAGCCGTGGTGATTCTCCTTAGGCTGAACGCAAGTTTCAAAGTCAGTTAGTGAAGAACACACCGCAATCCCTAATAGCTACTGTTGCATACTGTCTAATATTTTCCCAGGTATCATCTAACAGACACTACACAAGAAAAATGCTCATTTTTTCAAGCAAGCACAACATTGCAGTCTTACTTAATAGCACCAAAAACACACCCCTACGAAGACAAAAACTGCCACGTGTCCTGCATTTGTTGATGCTGAGAGACTTGGTTAGTACCACTTACTGCATATGATGTCTAACACCACAGTACTTAATAAAAGCCACAGAGAAATAACAAAATTGAAACCAGACAGAACAAGACATTAATACAATGCATTTTAATCAAAGTGAGAGATATAATTTTTATCTGCACACAACCAGAAAAGCTGAAAGGTTCTAAACGGGGAAAAATAAAACCATCTGTTTACTCTAAATCATTAGAGGAGAGCTTTAGGACAATGTCAGCCTCTTAAAGCCTATAACAATTTTGAGCTTTAAACTGAGATGGAAATTGATTAAACGCAAGCATATTTTGTTGCAGACAAATCCCTGAATCAAATTATCATTAAACAGACAGTAACTGAAAACAATTTCTGCTGCCACACATCATAATGGAAACAAGAAGATCTTTTCCAGTTCCTGAATTAGACGATAGGAATGTGATTAGTGCCCTTCTACTGCAGGATTAAGAAAACCACTCTGTATTCCTTAATTTAGGAATTCGGAACCCTTGGTAATGTACTTACATCGCAGTGGGGGAAACTAAGGCTCGGTAAAATCCTTCGTCTGCATTCCTAGAGCACCCAGGAAGTCCAGCCCTCTGTGCTAGGACCCAAGTGAGACAAAAACCAAAAGATACGCTCTGCCCCAGAAAGGCTACAATCTAATGAGATGCCAGTATCTTACAGGTCAGTTCACCACAATTTTAACAATTCTTAGCAATTTCTTGGGGACTGACAATGTGTCAGGTGCTATTAAAGCAATGCTTTCCATTTATCTTCAGGAGAGTGTTTTAGCTGCTTGGCATCACTACAGCTGAGCTGAGCTGTCTTGCCTCTTCTTCCTCCCTTGCAGTGCTTTCCCCAACACTATAGGCTTAAAGCCTGGATCCACCAGGATGCTTTACTCCCAAGTCACACAACAGAATCTCCCTAGACTAGCTTACAAAAAGCAGTGAGAACAGCGCTGGCTATGATTTGCTTCTCTCAAGGATTTAGCTCTGCCTGGCTCTAGGCAGCCCAACCTTGGAATCCTCTTAGGTAGATGAAGTCCATTTTTTCAAATTTATAAGAGAAGTTGTTTTGTTTAAATATAGCTTGAAGAAAAGAAGATGCTGCCCACCTTCTCCAGACATGCATATATTCAGTACCTCAGCGGCTACAACACTCACCAAAAGAGGAGGACTCATTATCAACGCCCTGCTCCTGCAGGTGGTAGACAAAAACATAACCTCTATTTCACAGGTAGTTGTTGGACAGCTGATCTCCTTGTTAAAAAAACAAAAAAAAAAACCCACCACCTGCTGCATTTTGTGTGGGTATAGTGATAGTCAATGCACAGATATCCAATTCAGCTCCGGAAACACACGGCTGCTGAAGCTTAGTATCCAGAGGGTTTATGTGCCTACAGTGGCAGGTGCAGGGGGGGTGTTGAAAGGCACCCAAACATTACCGTTCTACCTGAGGAAACACCTGAGGTACCTGCACCCTCCCTCTCACTTGAATGTAGCCTTTGTGCATTCTAAAGGAGAAGTATTTTTTTAGTCCTGGTTTAGTACTTATGTTGAACTTGAAAGAGAAATTACATTTTGTCTAGCAAAGATCTGCTGAAATACAGTGTGGGTACGAGCAGCTTCAAAGAGACCTCAAAAGTTACATGGCTACAGAAACAACCTAGATTTCCAGTTTATATGATACCTCATGAAGACAATAATCAAAACACACAGCCTTGCAATTAAGGTATATGACTCAGGTTTGATTCCCAGACTGCCCCTTGTGACTTTGTGCCCTTTGTAAATCTTTTATGTCTCATTTCCCACCTCCCCCCCGCCTTTTTTTTTTTTAAACATTAAGGGTTTTAGCAGAGAGAAACCCTTATTGAGGTTTTGCCCTCACAGGCAAGGAAGTGCGTAAACGCACAGGTACCTGTACTGAAGTTCCCAGTCTATGGAAGCAGGATGTATGAGGAGCTGGAGAGGAATCCGAGTGTATAAGAGTGAAGTGACTCACCTGAGTGCTGACAGCAGGCCAGCTAAGAACACAGTGTAGATCCCCAGGTGTTAGGTCAAGCACTGTCTAACACTCCACAACTGCCTTTTTAAGGAGCTTCTTTTAGGATTCTTGGTGCTTTTCTAAAACAAAATAACAACAACAAAATTAAGACATTTTCAAATTTCAAAAAGTTTCTCCTAGGATTTCTTATCGGGAGGCACTTGTAAGAAAAACCTACATTAAGATAACATGTCAGCTGGGGAGACTGACCTCTACAAACATAGCTACTGTTCTTCCTTTTGGCCAGCATCACTGGATTTTCCTCTGGCTTTCTTAGCAATTAGCTACTCATACCCATTTTATTATCATCTGGGAAGGAGTCAGTGCAGTATATATTAGATACTAAACACTTAAAAACGAGTGTCTTCACTCTGAAGGTTTTACCACCAAAAGACAGAGATGGCTGAGGGAGAAACACCGTCAAGCAATCCAGACATTACGATATACCCAGATAAATTTTCTGCTAGAAATGATGTCGCTTTACTTTGCGTATTATTTCAACCGTGTATAGCCAGGTCCAGTTGGAGAACGTAGCCATGTCGTTCACATACTGGGACAAACACAGGCCACTTATATGAACAATCTCTCCAGTGCTGAATACAACCGTAATGACCCCCCCCCCCCCAATATCAATGCTACTTGTGCTGTTGTGGTTCCATTGCTTATACAAACAATTCTTGAACAGCTCTGGGAAGGCAAAGCAAGGAAGTGAGCACAACTGGAAGCGGAGAGGAACTCTGACTGTTCCACAATGGGCTCCCTTGCATAAAGTATTGCAGCATGCTGTTTTATACTAGCCGAGGATCAGAAGCAGTATCTACCATGTAGTATCAGATCCAGATTTCTTTAGTACCTGAAGATTTTGTCATGACCCCGATGACCTCAAGAAAAAACATACTGCACTCTGATGCCAGTGAGCCCCTCACAGATTATTCCCTTCTCAAGGCGCAAGGGATCAGATCTCCCTAACTGATGGAACAGCCCTTACGCACCATCTTTTGAACTGCTTTTCCCTGGCTACCAAAAGAAACAAATCTCTTTGGAAAGAGCAAGGTTGTGAAGCAGGACTTCTTTCCCTCCCCCCTTCTAAATAGTCAAAGACTCCTGACTTACATGAGATCAGACCTTACCCCTTAGTCTTTTCCCACCTCATTCACCTGACAACCTCCTCCACAACAGACATCTTATCAGACGTGACTGATTGCTGTAATCTGTACTCTGGGCAGCCATTAAGCAAATTACCTGAATCATTGCAAGGATTAGTCTCATTAACACATGATTAGCATCAAATTAAAATAATGAGTGTTTAACTTCTGATGTCTTCCAGTTGTTTGAACAGCTTGATCAGCCACACCAGGCTGGCAGGGAAGTGGTGGGTGTCAAAGAGTCAGTGGGAAAAAAATAAAAATAAATAAAAAGGTAGGCTGCACCGCACAAGACAGACAGCAGCTCACTTACAGAACAAAGCACCGTAGCTCTCAGAGCAAGCTCTGCGGAAAGCTCACCCCCTGTCAAAGAGCAGAGGCAACGAGCCAACCCTGAACCCACTCTGCTTAACGTGACACTGCCTCTGCTCTTGTGGAGCAAGATTTTACACACTAACAGCAGTGTCACCTGCCTCTCCACCCAGAGCTGTACTTTCAGAGGGCATTTACAATGACGGCTAGACATATTAAACAGCAGGAGAGCCAATGCCTATGACTTCAACCCAGTCACTGAAAAGGACAGGCTGTGGTGAGCTGATACATTCCTTCTTGGTTACTTCCTAGCAGCTACTCTGTGTTAGATTTTTAACACAAAGTAAAACCAGAGACCCAATGTTCAGCAAAGCTTCTAGCTTCCCTGGAACAGCCATCATGCTTCATGACAGCTACAGACCATTTCCTAGACACGATCCAAGCTCTAGTCCAATCAGTCTCTGTTATGGCAGTTTGCTGCACAGCACTCTTCAACACGAACAGCAGAGGAGGGAGGATACGCTCCTCTCACCCCATGCGCTTGATGAGACCAAGCGGCCTCAGTCTCTAACCCGGGATTCAGCTTAGCTCTAGTAGCCACCTGCTCTTATTCTGTGCCCTGCTACTTACAGGCTGCTCTTATTCTGTGCCCTGCTACTTACAGGCAAGGCAGCTTTCCAAAGCGTCGATCACCTCCTTCAGGGACTGGTGTATGCTTTAAGACCATACACTGATGTTGTCCAGAGTAGTACTGTGAAGCCCCTGAACATATGCCTCCTCTCTGGCAGCTTATTTTCACGTCTTAAGGCCTTGCAAGGCCTTAGATAATTGGATTAGGTCCCTACAGTGGCATAGCTTTCTGTGACCCTCAAACTTCAGAGGGCTGCAAGTGTTCTCAATTGAGAGGTTAAAAAAAAAAAAAAAAAAAAGAGAGAGAGAGAGAGAGAGAGAGAGAGGAAAAAAAGCTGCATCTCCATTTGAGTTTGTTTTCAAAACAGTAACAACAAAGTCTGAAAGTAAATTACCCGGATTAGCTAGCACCTTTTGGAGGCAACAAACCCAAAAGCTCCGCTTTAGGACTCCCCCATAGGCAGTCCAGCTCTTACTGAAAACATAAAGGTTTGACTAGCGACTAGTTCTTCAGGCACATTTAAATATATGAAGTGGTAATGCTCAGTCCAAGAGCCTGGACTAAGTGAAGTCCTAAGCAGGACCGAATCTCTGACTGCAGTGTCAAGGCAGGAGCCCGTGCACCAACTGCTCTCCTCTACTGATCTGTCCCCACTGTACTAAACTACTATGGAGGTAGAATTGAATTAAACAATGCCTTGCTTAATTACAACCTGTTTACATTATGGTCATTTCTGTTATGCTTAAAAAGGACCTTGTTTAAAAAAAAAAAAGAAAAACGAAAAAATCAAACCCGTCTCATCTGCAACAAAGAGCTATGTGAACAACTGAAATCAGTTTTTTCTATCTGCGGAGGCTGAACAGACTGCCATTTTTTGCTGTTTGTTCCTTCTCTTCAATTGCTCAAGCAACCAATCTGCCTGGACAGGTTTCAGTTGCTTGATTAGTTACCAAGCAGCTTGCTACAACTCTCCTATCAGTAGCTCCACCCTCGCAAAGCCCACCAGCCTGGGTGCAACCACAAGCAACAAAGATCTTTTAAGAATCCACTACCCTTCACTGTCATTTCATATGCACTGTGAAAATTATGTCTCACTGCTTGAAAGTTTCAAGGTAACGTGCAAGAGAGTCCCTAAGACTTGAGCTTCTTCATGTAACAGTTTTACATTAGTAAATCTTTGTAAGACAGAGAATGCTTGTCTTACATATCTAGTGTTTATCATATCAGCGCTAAATCACCTGATTCACATTATTTTACCCGTTTACAAACACATAGGAGAGAACAGAAAAAATACAGTGAACAACATGAGCTTACTCTAGCAGTTAAATATCACTTGGGAACTTAGCTCCCTTCATCAGTCATTTTAGGACAGACGAGTTCCGGCGCTAAGGGCAGCGTTCCGACTGTATTATTAAGGTTGTAAACACTGTAATCACTTTTCCCCCTAGAATCACCTTCCAAGTAGGCTGGTTGCTGCTCCTCTGTCCTACACAGGGTGACTGAATCCTTATGTTCAATATTACCGCTATCAGTACGGAGGTCCTTCCTATTGCAACCCCATGAAGGCCCCATGTCCTCCTCTACTCAGCAAAGGGAAACAATTTCCTGTATCTCACGGTCACGCAGGAGAAAGCTGATCGCTGTTGCTCTTCATCCCATGTACGCAGCCCTCAGTATTCAACACAAACAACTTGTCTAATTTTAGTGGTGTTGAGGCTCATCGCCAGAAGGTGCTAACAAGATTTTAAACAGCAATTAGTTATCATGCATTAGCTTTGCTGGTAAGAACTAGGAGTATGAAAGTCCCCCCCCCCCCCAACTTCTGCTAGACAAGGGGGCTGCTTTCACCTCCCCTGGACAATGAAACTGGTGACGTGAACTTGAAGGTGTTGTACCTGCCCTGGGGCAGGACAGTACTAAAACCTTTCTCCAGAATACCTACGCTTGTTCGGATTTTCTAAACCAGCAGAACTCCTCCTGGTGCAGATATGGTTATACCTCAGTTTTTCTTGGTACAATTCATGTCCTTTGGGGAACCATTAGTGTTACTGCCAAAAGCACTTTTGTTCTGAGGTACAGGATGCGTTCCCTTTACCTGGTTTAGCCTTACCAGTATAGTTTTATGGACTTACCATATAGGCTATAAATCCAACTGTTCTCCTAATTCAAGGCAAAACCTTTGATCTACTCCTCAAACCTGCTGTGCAATACAAGGAGAAAATGAAGCACTTCCATTTAACTGCTTATTTTGACAGCACATGTCCAAACTTTCAGATTTTCACCAATGCCAGCTCATACACCATCAGGCAAAACTACACTGTGCAATCCATGGTTATATTGGTGGAGGAGGATTTGCTCAGGCAAATCCTATTGATGAGGAAGAAACACACAATTGAGCTTATGTTAATTTCAGGATTCAAATGAGTATTTACTGTCCCATGAAGAAAGCGTTCACTGTATTCCTCTTAGTCAACATTTACATTCCAGCTCAGTAACTACCAATGCCAGCTTCAAAAGAAATCAGTAGTTGCTTGCAATTCATGTCAGTAGGTCTGCTCATGAGTTAAACTAAGGTTGAATAAGGCCCACTGATTTAACGGGATGTTTTTTAACCCAAGGATTTTGTTGTTGCTTTCTCCGAGGAGAAGAGCAGAACGGGGCTGTGACATATTTTCAGTAAACCTGTGTTCTATGTCAGTAATGTCCTGCCCATAAAATTTGGCAGGTCACAGGAGTAAATCATTTATGACAATTTTCAAAATTAAATTAAGATATGTTCCGAGCACTTCAGAACAAAAGCTGCACCCTTCTGAGGATTTTCTCCAAGCTTACTTCTATTTTTGAGTCATCTCCAACACTAAACAAGGCAATGCCAAAATCACATCACCATGAATAATCCTGGGAAGCATTCTGCTTCAAAACTTCCTCTTTCCAGAGTTGGTAACTTCTTTCCTGACCACCTCTTGTTCTGGGTTCATACCCACTGCAAACTACTTCCCCTTCTCCTTCTCACTGCAGCTGGCGTGTTGTTGGGACCGGAGCGACGTCTTTCCCAAGTCCCAGCCCTTTCTGCTTCTGCTCCCTGCCCATCGGCTCCAGCTTATTCGATTTTGCACGTGGATTTAAGAAGATTCCTGCTGGCTCTGATTCTCCTGTGCATCTGTAGAGCTGAAATCAAAACCTTGCCTTTCCTTGTCTTCAAAAGATACCATTGACTTCTCCAGACATTCTGGGCTGCTTCTAGCTCAGGTCATTGACCATGTCAATGAGACTGGAATTCTCTCCTCGTACATCTTCCCCCTACCTCTGAAGGGGGTGTGAGATCTGAACATGCAGGCACTGCAGGATCTAGACCTAAATCTACATGCAAAGAAACATGTCTCTCTCAACGGAGGAATTGACAGAACATGTGCAGCAGCCAATGTTTAAGCCTCAACATCTTGGTTATTTATTCTTTGAAATGCCACAAACCATAAGTACGTATTATAGACAAATCACTTGTCAAAGCTCTTTCTTAATTTAATTAAAGCCATTTTTTATTCATAGAAGTGCAAAGAAGCAACTTAAACAGATAACATTTTTCACACTTGCATAAAATGAAAATAGCCAAACTGAATTTTGGCAAAGTATATAACAACAAAAGATCCAAGCAAAGACTATATATGTGCCAACTTTCATCTCTGCTAAGACATTAGTAATGAGTTACACACACAAAGTCTCCTAGTTGCATTTCCTATGGACTCCTGGCCGCCCAGGCACTAGGAATACACCAGTGATAGCTAGACTGTGGCCTGGTTGTCCCCTCCAACAGCCACACTGGAGTTACTCGGTGTTACTTCACATCAATGTGATTTCCTGCGGATCAGTGTAAAAGAACAGGCAAGAAAACGCTTCTAGTGAGAAAACATTGTGCCTCAAAAGCATTCCTTTTTTCCAGTGCACTTTTATCATTTTACATTGTCGAAAGCGTACGTGAAGCTGTGGGCTACACACACTCCTAAACCATTTGGGTTACTTCACAGCTACTCACTCGAGCATATACCTTGTCACAACGGCCACGTGGTCTCTGAAAAGCAGAACAACTATGCTCAGAAGGAGCAGGCACATCCCAGTGCCTTTTATTGACTCAGCCATGCACTGCACACTGACATGAGACGACATCATTGTACAAGCTCAGCAACAACCTGCTGGGGGCCATTTCCTCTGGTAAGGAAAGCTCTGCCCTCCCTGCGTTGCTAGCAAGACTGTACACGGCCTACCTAGCTATTCCACATTAATGATCCACTTGCAAGCAGGTCCTGGAATAGTTACTAAGGCACCATTCAGCAAAGATTTTAGGAACTAACTCACTGGCTGAACAAAGATGGATAATATCAGCAGAGAGTTAAGGTATAAGTTGCTGATTCAGAAAATTGTTCCTTTTACATTGTGGATAGGTTTCTGAACTCTCTGCGCATTAGAAAAATCAGTAGTCAAGGCTTACACATAATCAACAGTAAAGCCCTCAATTAGACAGCATTACAGACTGGTTAGGTGGCCTGCAAGCGTCCTGAAGATACTTTTCCAACATGGCCTTTGTTAAGCATTCTTCAAAATAAGCCTGAAGTCTGTCTCTTTCAAAGTGCTCAGCCCTACTCCAAGATACAAAAGGTCCAAAAATACTTGCACAGTAAACATGATGGTGATGGGAGCAATGTAAGCACTGACAGTCCTTTGCATGTATGCAGTATGCATGCATGCAGATTATAGCTGGTCTCTCCAATCTTAATTCACAGTGATGTCTCCTAAGGAGATATAGGGCTTTGAATTCTAACTGAAATTCACAAAGATTGCCCGGGAGGAAAAGGGAGAGAAGAATTCCCTTTCATTAAAAAAAAAAACAAAAAACAAAAAACTATAAACACAATTATTGTCAATATAAAAATAGAATGACTAAAATAAATCTAGGGGCAACGTAAGGGGATTCTGCAGAGCAGGTCACGGACACCACCCAACAATACAATTTTTTCAAATCAGCACGAATGATTTCATGCAAAGTTGCCAGCCACCACTACTGTCCAGAGTTTAATAAAAAAAAACCACACACACACACACACACCCCTCATCTAATTATTATAGCAGGTGGGAATAAAACCTAAATAGAAAATCATTTATCAATTTACCTTCAAAGGTTAAGTTGACCATTGTGCAATCCCTTACAGTGTTTAGAGATTTCATGATTTAAGCGATACATTCAGACTCCATCTGCTGCATATTACTGACCATATTATGTAAACTACGTTTTAGCAATTCACACTCACTTGATTCTGCAGTACCTGTGGGTGCCAAACATATGTTTCCTATTCTACTTGCCTCTCCTGGGCCATATGCAATCCACTCAAACCATCAGCTTTCTTACATATATAACTTGCTGGTTGGTGGGCTTTTTTAATATATAAATCATTTCCTTAACATATAAATCCTATCAGGGATGGTCTTCCCTGAAGCAGTAAGGCAACCTTTACAGGTAAAGCATCTCAGCAAGGCAGCACAAGCAGTCACTTCACAGCTGCGCACTCAGCTTGCTGGGCTGTCCTGTGTCCCCTGACCTCATTCCATAAAAACGTCAAACTGAAAAGCCAGCATGTCCAAAAGCCAAGACAACTTTAAGACTGTGGTGTTCAGGAATGAGATAAGGCTCTGTTGCTAGGCAAAATGTAAGGCTTTTTTCCTCATCTTTTTGGAGAAGCCTCTGCTCTTTTTGAGGGGCAGAGCTAAATTCCATATTGTCACTCGTGCAAAATTAGAGTGACAGCATACAGACCTGCTTCTTATTCCAAGGCTTGTCTCCAGCCTGTTCCCTTTTGGAAATAACACCATGTACTTACACAAAGTACTTCACAAAGGGGGGGGGGGGAAGTCACCCCACTACTGCAGTAGGATTACTTTGGGGGGAGTTGCTTTTGTTTTTACAGTTGCACTGGAGCAAGGAACAAAAAGAGGGAAACTTCAGCAGATTTCCATGTGCAAACCAAACAGCTTTAAGTGAACAAAAAAATGGGTCCAGCCCATTCAGAGGGGAAGGAAACAGCTGTCTAGAAGCCCATCAATTTGCTGGTCTTCCACTCATATATCTGTCACTCTTAAGAGTGTTGAACATACACTGGGATATGTGGCTCTCTTTTTCAAAGCTCTTGTTTTGAGAGATGTATTGTATTGCATCAAGACGGAGTTCAAATGCTTGAATAGATCAACAGGAATTTTCCAATAATGCCAAAGCCTGAGAAAATATGCATCTCTCCCTACTAGGTAAAAAAGGGCACAGCACTGCCATTCACTCCAGAAGATATAAAATATCCTGTGAAGAATTTCAAGTTGACACCACCCTCCAAAGTAGATCATCTACATCTGCAGTAGAAATAAATCATTTGCTTTGTTCCTACTCCTGGCAACATACTTTAAACAGGGCTGCTTAAGTTATAAAGGACAACAGGGATTCATCGATCTTCAAGCTCTAGATACAAGCGAGCGATGTGCGTGTCACGAGAGGTTGGTTTCACAGATGTCTTGTTTGCTTGCTTACAGGAGAATACCACAGGGGCAGGCTTAGGATTTGTCTCCACTCATCCTTATAAAGCCTTGATTCTGAAAAAGCTCCTTTTCCCAACTGCAAATACCAGGAGTGCACCTTCACACCATCTACGCAGGCCTTTTTTCCACATAGGAGTTGCTCGCTCAGAAAACAAAAACGTGAAACATGTATTTGTTGTGGGAATGGATGTGGAATAGCAGAATGATTCCATTCAACATATCCTCTTTCCCTTGCCACAAAATGCCTGCAGGCCCGTGTCCTTCTCCTCCATCTCCTTTCGGAAAAAGCAACATTTTTGAATGGGCAGCTAAGTTACTCCTTGGGACTACCTGCTGCAGCTCTTGCTTTCCATTCGAGGGATAAGAAACAGACAGTTCAAGACAGAGGCAAAAATCATGACATTAGATCAAGGGATGGTGTTACTTAGGCAGGTCACAAGCACTGTGGGAACATTTGTCAAGACTGACATTTGGGCAGAAGCAACCTGATTTTCAAAAAGGTGCCCCATTAGCCTCTCTGCCTGACGAGTTCATCACTTTCAGAGGAGTCGGATCATCTCCCCAAAGGCTGTTAAATCACATTAAATTAACGCAGGGTAAGTACAGAGATGTACCGCAGGATGGGTTACCATCCAAAAGCACTCTTCTGAATCACAGTTCTACCCACTTGCTTCCTGCTTGTTTCAAAGCAGTGGCAATTTACTGCTAGCCTATACTAAGCAAATTATGACATCCCAGAAGTCTAGCTCATCTGTGCTGGCTAACACATAAACAGAGATAAGAATACCTCCTTCCTGAGTAAGAATCAATGATTTCTCACTTATTTCTGTTTACTCTGGCCTAAGGTGCAAGGAATTGCATAAGAAGAAAAAAAAAAATGTTGGTTTACCATGCCGTTCAAGTTACAATCTCAATAATTAAACAGATAACTCAGTCTAGGTATTTGCAGTTTCCTAAAATGGCGTTTGTTAGTGACGCATCTGGATCTCAATAACCATTACCTTCTGCTACCTACAGGTAGAGATAATTATCCACAAGTAAACGATTACCTATGCTATAAATTACCTACAAAAATTTGGGCTGGGTTTTTGCCAATCACCATTCCAATTAATTAACCAAAATGGACTAGCTGGCATTAGACCAAATATTTCCTCATCAGTATTCGATGCCAGTGCCTACAGGCTGAAGAATTAAAAAAAAAAAAAAAAAAAGTGTGTGTGGGGGGGAGAACTCCAAGAAAGGTTAGAAAAAGATTAAGGGAAGAGAGAGACAAAGACAAATTGTTTCTAAGTACACATGGTGAGTGCTTGCTTTTCTTTTTTTGCATATGATGTGACATAAGAGTATGGCTCTGCATGGTCTGTGGATAGATCATCACCAACAGTGCAGACAAAGCCATTTCCATCAAGGAATGGAGTCTCTGCGAAAACTTAAAGAGTTCTTGCATTTTTCTCCATATCGGAGCACGAGGCAGATTTCCAAGGGCCATTACAGCGAGCAAGGGAGGTAGTCACACTTGTATTATAACAGCAAAAAAGGCAACTCCTGATTTCTCAGCTCCTCCATTTTGAGGAGCTAGTCTGAGATGCTGAGGAAGCCTTTCATTTTCAACAGTCGAGGTGATGGAAAAATTTCTCACCCCTGAAAACGAGGCTTTAAATGCTCAGCGTTGCACATCTGTAGAATGACAATTTTAAAAACATGCGCTCAGTTTTTATGGCTGTATGCACCGAATATTAAACAAACCCCTGACATTCCCAGTTGAGCACTCACTACATCCTGCTACATGCAGAGACTTTTCAGACGCTAGCGTGTTCTACAAACATTTGTAATGGCAAAATTGCCATTAAGAGTAGCAAAATTAACTCTTTAACAGGCACCACTTTTGGCTTGGCGCCACATGGATATCTAACAAATACATTAGACAGAGAAACACACACAGGCAGAGGAACCATGAATCAAAGCACATGGTAATTAATGTAAAGATTCCCTATGAATACAATGAGTTTCGTATCAGGACTCATTAAATGCAATCTGATGTACATCTGGCTCTGTAAATACACAACAGACACTAAGAGTATTGTACACCCTAGTGTGAATACAAGTTTAAGAAACATCTTTTAAGTTTAAACCACTCTAAACTAGATCAAATATGTCTCTATGCAACCAGTTATTTACTCAGCATTTTTTCTGTGATACCACTCTTGATATAAAATTGAAAGCAAAACAATAACTATGACGGTAGTAGCTGGACATACTTTGTGTCCGTTAGTGAACGATTAGTCCCTTTCCTACAGGAGCCAATGAGATAATCAAGAAGCCAATGACAATTTCCTGACGTAGGTGATAGAAATGCTGACGAATAGAGGCACTCTGCTGGACCTCATAATTACGAGCAAGGAAGGACTGGTTGGGGATTTGAAGGTTCGGGGGCAGCCACGGCTATTGCGAACATGAGATGGAGAAGTTCAGGAGCATGCAAGAAGGGAGCAGGGCAAAAAGCAGGATCACAACCCTGGACTTCAGGAAAGCAGACTTTAGCGTGTTCAGGCATCTGCTTGGAGAAATGAGCTACAGCCGTGGGTAGAAGAAGGGTTCCAAGAGAGTTGGTTCATGTACAAGGAACACCTCTCCCACGCTCAAGAAAGGAAATCAAGCAAAGGGGGCAGGAGACAGTATCCTTAGCTGTATTAGGAAGAGAACTGCCAGGAGGTTGAGGGAGGGGATCCTCCCCCTCTACTCAGCCCTGGTGAGGCCGCATCTGGAGTGCTGGGTCCAGTTTTGGGCTCCCCAATAGAAGGGAGATGTGAAGCCACTGGGGCAAGTCCAATGAAGGGCCACAAAGATGATTAAAGGGACTGACTGGAGCCTCCCTCATATGGGGGGGGGGGGGGGAGAAGGGAGGCTGAGAAAGCAGGAACTGCTTAGCCTGGAGAAGAGAAGGCTTAGGGAGGGGAGGATCTTATCAGTGTTGATGGGAAGGTGTAAAGACGACTGAGTCAGACTCTTCTCAGTGGTGCCCAGTGACAGGATGAGAGATAACAGGCACAAATTTAAACATGGGAAATCCCATCTGAACATAAGAAAGCACTTATTTACTGTGAGGTCGGTTGATCCCTACAACAGGTTGCCCAGAGAGGTTGTAAAGTCTCCATCCTTGGAGATATTCAAAACCCCAACTCAACACAGTCCTGGGCAACATGCTCTAGCTGACAGGGCCTGAGCAGGGGGTTTGGACTAGACAATCTCCAGAGGTCCCTTCCAACTGCAGCTATTCTGCAGTTCTGTGACAGTTCATGTGATTAAGTGCTGGCCACTTAGAACAAAGCATGTACAAGGCACAGATGGAAGACATCCAGTTACAGAAGAAAGAACTGGCTATACAGAGAGCTTATAAACTCCTGCGCTGTCATTTCTTCATTTTAAAATTAGGCGTCTGACATTCCTGCCTTTAAAGCTACAGGAAATTTTGAGCAAGCCTGGATTTTCTGTGAAGACCATCAACTACCATTGGATTCTAACGTATATACTTTGTGCTAGGACCTCTGAACAAACACTGTCAAAGGCTGTATGCTCCAGAGCAGAGGTACATATTCAGAGAGGACTCTCTCCTTCAGAGAGAAACCCCAGTGTTTTCTGAATGTTGGTAGCTTGTGACTGGGATTTTTTGTGTTGGAGAGGGAAAAAGGAGCAGAAAAAGGAAATAAAATGAAGAAAAAAAAACCAAGCTAACACAGCACTGGAGTGCAGGCAGTCCAGCCGTGCTTTCTGGCAGAAAGAATCCTTTAAGGACACAGAATTTAAGTCGGATTTCTGTGAGATATTTATTCTCAACTCAGGACACCTATCCCCCTCTGTCATAAATAGAAATGTGCACTTAGTTGAAATGGGATCGAAATATTTATCTGGTAGTGATTTTTAGTACTAGTTCATGAAATAGGCGAGGCACCTCATGCACTATAGGAAAGATATAAAGCTGTACGTGTTGACAAAAACAGTGATTAGCAGTCATTATAGACTGTTCCAGAGAACTCGTCGGGGAAACTTATTTCAAACCAAACAATCTGCAGAGAAAATCACTAATAAGGATAATCTAGTGCCTTCCACTTCACCTCAAAAATCGTTTTAAAGATACTTTTCTAGTGTCACCTCCAGTTATGGATTTATTAAAAAGCAACAAGATATTTCACTGCATAAAGTAAGATTTTTATTTATTTATGCAGGCCTGTCACTGTCGATAAAATACCGTAGATGCTAGATATTACTTGCGTTCCATATAATTAAGTGCAAGGCTAGACCTTTGTCGAAGTACTGAACAGAATTCTGATCCTGACTGAGGAGAAGGGGATGAATGCTGAGGTGCTCCCAAAGGGCAGCAGATCCCTGTCTCAGGGCTAGCAACTGGGAACGGCCCCACATGTTCCCAGAGCTTCATGATATTCCGGGTCAGTCTCAGAGCGAGCCAGACAAAAGAACGCACCTGGGGAGTGCCGACCCAACTGTACGGGCTTTGAAAAAAGATTGCGCTAACCTAACTCAGCATCCCTGAAGCTGCACGGAGGGGGAAAAAAAAAAAAACCCTATCACCAACCAACCACTTGCCAAGGTCAAAAAGCCAACACAAAGGACATGAAATAGAACATTGCATCTTTCCACTGAACTCACTGACACGTTAATCAGGCCTCAAAGAGCCAGATGCCTTTCTAAAACAATGCCTAACTAGTTGTATACAGTGCATAGCTCTACATCAAAGTAGAGGCTCTACATCAAAGTAAACAGCACTGATATCTGGAAAAACTCTGCTAAATTTTGAACAGTATTTATGTACCTCTGACAAATACGACATCATTCCTGCTTCTCCTAGGATTATTCTCATCACAAGTTCATTCAAATATTTGTTAATGAACAGTAAATCTTTAGACTACTCAGAATTGCTCTGTTTAATAAACTGTGTGCGTTTATCAACATTATTCAAAACTCAAACTCATTTATGAAAAAACACATTAGTCTGAGAGAAAAACGCATTCAACTTCTGCAAAGGTTTTGGCAATACAACACAGGTTCAGACTGTCTGAAATGTTTAGGACTATAAGCAAAGCCAGATTTTAAAAACAGCTTCATTTTAGAGTCTGAAATGAAGTGCCCAGATTTCTTAAAGCACTCCAGACTGTAATTGAAATGTGAGCTCTTTAGTAAGGCACCTGAAGTGCCTAACTAAGCACGTGGATGCTGGATACCAAACACTTTTGAGGTACAGGGAAGTGACATGAGTAGTTCTGAGGTGGTATGGAGCAGGGAAGCCGGAAAGCAGCTTTAGTTCTCAGGAATTTTGCCTGGGGAGGAACCCAGAGACAAAATGATTTTCCAGAGGATTACAGCAAGCATATGCCTCAAGTCCCTCTTTGCTACTTAAAGACTTAATTCTCCTCTGCTTGCACTTTCTTGCTGTCACTTCTGCTTGTGTAAGGCTTTGTGGAATTTCACATCTGCGCCATGTTTCACACTCACTTGATGGTAGAGGTGTTCCTGACTAGGCACAGCATTGAGACAGAACAGATACTCTTTAAAGACAAGAGAGTAGATTGCAACAGGGCAGATGAAGTGTGAAAAGGAAATCAGAGAGTAATTACCTGTATCTTTCAGATTCTAGAATAATTCACTGAATGAGGGCATGAAAAACATCGGAACCATCAACTGGACACCTCTGAAACGTTCACGTTCAGACCTCTGGGTACCATCTATCAGCCCTGAGGTTAGCCCGTGTTGCTAACTCGATATTTGCGTCTTGCAAGTGATACAGAGAATGATTTTTTTCCGTGAGAATATTACGAGCTAATCCAAATTGAAAAGTTCAGCAGAAACATGCAGCCACTGATGAGTTTAGTTTTGTAAGAAAATGAAGTAGAAACAGAATCTTCCTCGAGGTCACAGCGCTCTGTAGCGATCGTTTTGGAATGGCAGATCTGCATTTTGCAGTTCAGAACTATTTTTTTTTTTTTTTTTACAATTTCTTTTCCAAGAAAAAAAGACAAAATCAGGGCAAAAGGTCTTCATCAGTTGGAACCACAACGTTATTTTTTTCCAAAACTGCAGTTGCAGAAAACCCAGAGACTCTACTTTTGGTCCATTTTAGAATAGAAGCAGCTTCACAATCACTGAACTCCCCCTGATGATCCACCGCATTCCTGGCGCACAAGAACAAACAGCCTGGTTCCCACCCCACACTGTCACTGAGCACAGTGGCTACGCACCCCTTGATTAGTCGGGCCCAACAGTCAAAGCTGCTCCCTCTCCTTGCAGGGGAGCTCGCTGTGGTTCCTGGCCACAGGAAAACTTGCTTCACTCAGCCTGAGATTTTTGCATTGGCACAACGCATACTGTTATCTGCTGCAACAAAGAACAGACACGGAGAGGAAAGCCTGGAAAACATACAGAGGAGGAGAGTATGAACACCACAAAGCACTGAAAATGGATTTAGGAGATCTGAATCTATTTTCTAACTCTGCTGCAGTATCTTTCAAGTAAATTGCAAAGCTTACCAGGAAGACCAAGATCAAATTTTAAAAAGCATTTACGGACGCAGGGGGTTGGTTTGTTTTTAGAAGAATGCCGGTGCTCACCTACCTTCTGAAACCAGGATCTTATTTAAGCTGTGCCTAAGGGTATTTCCATTCCCCTAAACTCTGCCTCTTCAGATCCAAAAGCATGGCCTGCAGAGCCTGCTTCTCAGTGCACAGAGTGAATAACAGTGCCAGCTGTGGTAAGGCTCAAGATCTTTTCATGTTCCAAGTTCACAACGGGCTTGCACAAAAGAAAAAAAGAAATCTGCCCATCCACACCAGCATATTATAACCGTATTATATCATATGGAATACCATATTATGGTATACAGTCTACTCTGAACCTCTCTCTAAAGTCTTTCACTTCTATGTTCTTCAGCTTTAACTAGTTGTTGCTTAGACTTCATCTCAAAAGAAATAAAGAAAACCTAAAACAATAAGAAAAAGCTGCAGCTGACAGCCCTGCCTTGAGAAACCCCTTTTCTAAGGCTCTGAAACGGCAAACATACCAGACTGGTTGGGTGGAGTCTGACCAATATCAAACAGGGATATGTCCAGATGCAATATGGTTACAAGTACCTTGCTGCCTCACTTGGCATTTTGCTTTTTTCTTTATTTATTCTCAAGGTCATTTCTTGTTTATTTAATCATCCATTGTGCCTGCAGTCTGATGGTCTCCTAATCCCCAGGCTGGTTTCTTAACTTTAAATTACTTTAAAGCAGTGCTTGTACCTCACAGGGAAAAAAAAAAAAAAAAAAAGCATTGTTTTTAACACACTTGTATCTAATGCTGCTGGTCCTTGGGGAGGTTCAAAGGACCTCAAAGGCAATAGTTCTCTGCCCAGGAGCAAAGAAGCCATTACAGCTTGTACTAGAAGATTTAATAGGTGTCATAATTTATCATGTAAACCGAAAAGTGTTTCTTAATTAAGTGCGTACGTTAATGAATTTTTTAATTTGATCCCTGTAAGTACCTTGCTATACTAATTGCAATATTCTACACATTAGTCATCCGCTGTTGCCCTTGGCTATTTTCTACCCTGAGAGGGAGAGATAGAGCTTTTCAGTTAAAGTTCATTTAACTCTTTCCACCCAACAAATTAAATTTCCTGTTATTCACACTGGCGAGTGACAGCTGCATTTCAGTCCTACAGCACTTGAAGAACAGCATTCTGCACGCACATCAGCTTGGGTCCTGGCCTGGTCCCTCATTCAGAGGCGAGGAGAGAGAAATAAGAAAGATGACACATGATCCATTCACAGGGGAAAACCACCACCTTGTATTGCAGAAAATGAAGAGTTTGCTCCTAGCGCTGGGGATGGGCAGGCTAGAGAAAGGGCTACGCGTGATGGGCACTTCCTAGCATGATTTCATATACCATATATGGGGTTCATTTCATTACCTCTCACAAACAGGTCTAAGCGAGAAACGTTTCCCAACCCACAGACTGTTCCAGGTTTCAACATGTGCTTGGATGAAGTCTCAGCTGTTTTTATGTTTTTCACTCACACACAAAATACAAGAGAGATCATAGAGGGAGGGGAAGTTGCCATGGCATATCCCGTAGCCCAGTGGTCCGCACACCCCTTTGGAATAGGAGAGAAGCAGGTTTTTAAGTTCCTCCTCTCAATTTCTACGGGGCTTTTCATTATCCTGCCCCTTCTCTTGGAACTCAATCCAGAAGAATTTGTTTGGGACTCAACATATCGGTCCTGGAAAGGTCTACGCCAAAAATAAGCATGTTCACTCTACAGAGTTTCCATTTTAATTAAGTGATTAAGTAACACTTTCTTATTGCCCGCTCCAGCAAGAACAGAACTCCCTTTCCACTAAGTAAATAAATCCCTGACCAGCTTCATCCACATACAGCAAAGAGAAAAAAAAAAAAAAAAAAAAACACTGAGACAAGGTGAATATAGTCCTTCTTACCCAAACCTTGACTGCTGGTGCTGTAGGAGGACTTAATGGAAAAGACTGAGGGTGTGTCTCTGAGGCACTCTGTGCCCGTACCACTGCCAATAAACAACCAGAATTTGTTAATATGAATTTAACTGTCAGGTACCACCAACTGTTTTAACATCAAGTCCTTCAGTGTACAAGAAGTTGACTGAGAAGGAGCTAAGGCTGTATGCAGTCAACAGAAAAGTGGCAGAGGGAGGTAGGGAGGGAGGGAGGGAGGGAGGGAGGAAAGCTTCTGGAGGTAAGCATGTTGCATGTCCACTTCACAAAACCCACCAGTGTAGGGATCTATTTTCCAGTTTGTGTGGACAAACTGTCAAGCTATGAAATAACATTTTTCAGAAATTCTAGACATTGCATTTGCTATGATATTTATGATATTGAGACAGTTGACAATGCAGATAAGCACCCCTGAAGATTTTACCCAGTAGCTAATTTTCAGTACCTGAATAGCTTAAAGAGTGGCTTTCAAAGCCCAGTACAGACTACAAACCTGTTTCCCTTTCCACAGGGATAATCATCATCCTATTGTGGTTTATATGAATTAGAAGAGCCACTATAAATTGAAATGTCCTAATCTGCATGAGGATTCTTTGTGAATACAGTGAAGACAAAGCTCCTACTCTCATTACTAAGGACAAAACAAAGCAAAAGGGGTATGCCCATGACCAGACAAAAAGCTGGTGCACGTGAAACCCCACAAATTCCTTGTTAGCCAGGTTCTTCACGTTCTTATCCTTGCTTCTTCTGGAGTTTGAAGAAGGAAACGCAGAATTTGGGCTCAACAACAACTTTCAAAGGGAGAATTTTACATCTTAAAAATGCTGTTCTTTGAACAACTCTATTTTCTGTCCTGTCTGCCAACAAAAAGGAGTAATGTGCAGATAATGCATATCCTCCCATTCCCAATATTCATTTATATGGCATTGATTAATAGCAGCAAGTCATCTGTTGGAATGTGTTAGCCCTTGCAGTCCACATCTCCAAGACGTTTAAACAGAACACAAGGCACTCCCTGCATGCCAGATATCTATTTGCAGTGAAATCTTCAGCACTTACAAACTGGTGATACTCTTCAGAATTAAGAGATTTGGACCCTTAGAGGGTCTGCACTATAAATGAGAGTGAGCAGCACTTAGATTTGTATGTTATGCTATGTTAGTATTTCCTACTGCTACGGGATCGTGACCTCAATTACATAGAGGTCCAACAAACTGAATAAGGTACAGGAAAGCAAGACA